>NW_004444180.1:928335-959565 GCF_000243295.1 Trichechus manatus latirostris
GGGGGGAAGGGGGAGGCGGAGGCAGCTTGTGGGTGACCCACCTTGTCTTTCTGATTTGCCCCTTGCCTCCCTCCCCTCCCACTGCAGAATGCATTTTCTCCTTCAGCTCCCAGCTCCTTTTCTGTGCTCGAAAATTTCGGAGGCATACAGGGAGCCTGGCCTCTGGCCTCTCCTCTTTGGAGCCTCACCCCTTTAGTGGCCACAGTGAGAGCAGTCCCGCTGTTCGACTCTCTCCCATTCCCTTCGTCCCTCAGTGCTTGCAGAACAAGCTGCCTACTACATGCAGGTGCCGTGTTGAAAACGGGACTGTTGTTGTGAACCAGAGTCAGTGTGTGCCCCATCCTGCTTCCAGCTGCACTGCTGAGTTCGAGGTGTTGTGGTGGAGACAGGCACCAGGTGCTCCAGAAAGACATGGCAGGGCGTAGGACAGGTTTTAACCCCATCAGGGAGCCATGTATGGTAAGATGACATCCCAGCTGGGACTGAGGCAAAGAGGAATTAGCCAGGTGAAGGGTGCAGTGGGTTGTGGGAGGCAGTTGAAAGGCATCAGGACCAACCTGAGCAAAGATCTGGAGGTGGGGGACTGTGGAGGGTTCAGGGCCTTGAACACCCACATGAGAGTAGGGGAGGGGAAGGACACAGGGTCAGGCTCTCAGGGACAGGGGTCCATGTTTACTTCGGCTTCGGACCTTTGCTGTGCTCAGTGTCTGCTAGGTAAGGACGTGCTTGCACACTGACCAAAGGTAGGTGGGGTGAGGATCATGTGTGCACACTGCAGTCAGCTGTTCGTTGTTAGGTGCAATCCAGTCACTTCTGACTCACAGTGACCCTGTGTACAACAGAACGAAACACTGCCCAGTCCTGCGCCGTCCTCACAATCATTGTTATGCTTGAGCCCGTTGTTGCAGCCACTGTGTCAGTCCACCTTGTCGACGGTCTTCCTCTTTTTCACTGACCCTCTACTTTGCCAAACATGATGTCCTTCTCTAGGAACTGGTTCCTCCTGATAACATGTCCAAAGTATGTAAGACATAGTCTCGCCATCCTTGCTTCTTAGGAGCCTTCTGGTTGTACTTCTTCTGAGACAGACCTGTTCCTTCTTTTGGCAGTCCATGGTATATTCAGTATTCTTTGCCAACACCACAATTCAAAGGCGTCAAGTCTTCTTCAGTCTTCCTTATTCATTGTCCAGCTTTCGCATGTGATACGATTAAAAATACCATGGCTTGGGTCAGGCGCACCTTCGTCTTCAAGGTGACATCTTTGCTTTTCAACACTTTAAAGAGGTCTTTTGCAGCAGATTTGTGCAATGCAGTGTGTCTTTTGATTTCTTGACTGCTGCTTCCATGGGTGTTGATTGTGGATTCAAGTAAAATAAAATCCTTGACAACTTCTTTTCTCCATTTATCGTGATGTTCCTTATTGGTCCAGTTGTGAGGATTTTTGTTTTCTTTATACTGAAGTGTGATCCATACTGAAGGCTGTGGTCGTTGATCTTCACTAGTAAGTGCTTCAAGTCCTCTTCACTTTCAGCAAGCGAGTTTGTGTCATCTGCATAATACAGGTTGTTAATGAGTCTTTCTGTAATCCTGATCAGATAGTGCAGCTTCTCGGATTATTTGCTCAGCATACAGATTGAATACGTATGGTGAAAGGATGGAAACCCTGGTGGCATAGTGGTTAAGAGGTATGGCTGCTAACCAAAAGGTTGGCAGTTTGAATCTACCAGGCGCTCCTTGGAAACTATGGGGCAGTTCTACTCTGTCCTCTAGGGTTGCTATGAGTCGGAATCGACTCGTGGGCAATGGGTTTAGGTGGGGTGAAAGGATACAACCATGACACACACCTTTCCTGATTTTAAACCACGCAGTATCCCCTTGTTCTGTCCGAACAACTGCCTCTTGATCTATGTACGGGTTCCTTATGAGCACAAGTAAGTGTTCTGGAATTCCCATTCTTCGCAATGTTACCCATGTTATGATCCACACAGTCGAATGCCTTTGCATAGTCAATAAAACATAGGAAAATATCTTTCTGGTATTCTCTGCTTTCAGCCAGGATCCATCTGACATCAGCAATGATATCCCTCATTCCACATGTTCTTCTGAGTCTGGCCTGAATTTCTGGCAGTTCCTGTCGATATACTGCTGCAGCTGCTATTGAATGATCTTCAGCAAAATTTTACATGCATATGATATTAATGATATTGTTTGATAGTTCCCGCATTCTGTTGGCTCACCTTTCTTGGGAATAGGCATAAATATCAATCTCCTCCAGTCAGTTCGCCAGGCAGCTGGCTTCCAGTTTCTTGGCATAGATGAGTGAGTGCCTCCAGAACTACATCAGTTTGTTGAAACATCTCAATTAGTATTCTGTCAATTCCTGGAGCCTTGTTTTTCGCCAGTGTCTTCAGTGCAGCTTGGACTTCTTCCTTCAGTACCATCGGTTCTGGATCATATGCTATCTCCTGAAATGGTTGAATGTTGACCAGTCCTTTTTGGTATAGCGACTCTGTGTGTTCCTTCCATCTTCTTTTGAAGCTTCCTGCGTCGTCTAATATTTTCCCCGTAGAATCCTTCACTATTGCAACTCGAGGCTGGAATTTTTTCTTCAGTTCTTTCAGCTTGAGAAATGCCGAGCATGTTCTTCCTTTTGGTTTTTTATCTCCAGGTGTTTGCACATGTCATTATAATACTTTACTTTGTCTTCTTGAGCTGCCCTTTGAAACCTTCTGTTCAGCTGTTTTTCATCATCTCTTCCTTTAGCTTTAGCTGCTCGATGTTCAAGAGCAAGTTTTCAGGGTCTTTTCTTTCTTTCCTACCTTTTTAATGACTCTTGCTTTCTTCACGTATGAGGTCCTTGATGTCACTCCACAACTCGTCTGGTCTTTGGTCATTAGTGTTCAGGGCGTCAAATCTGTTCTTGAGATGGTCTCTAAATTCAAGTGGAATATACTCAAGGTTGTACTTTGGCTCTCATGGACTTGTTCTAATTTTCTTCAGTTTCAACTTCAACTTGCATATGAGCAACTGATGGTCTGTTCTGTAGTTGGCCCCTGGCCTTGTTCTGACTGATGATATTGAGCTTGTCCATCGTCTCTTTCCACAGATGTAGTTGATTTGATTCCTGTATATTCCATCTGGCAAGGTCCATGTGTATAGTTGCCATTGATGTTGGTGAAAAAAAGATACTTGCAATGAAGAAGTCATTGGTCTTGCAAAATTCTGTCATGTGATCTCCGGCATCATTTCTATCACCAAGGCCATATTTTCCAGCTACCAATCCTTCTTCTTTGTCTCCAACTTTTGCATTCCAATCACCAGTAATTATCAATCCATCCTGATTGTATGTTTGATCAATTTCAGACTGCAGAAGCTGGTAAAAATCTTCAATTTCTTCATCTTTGGCCTTAGTGGTTGGTGTGTAAATTTGAATAATAGTCATATTAATTGGTCTTCCCTTGTAGGCATATTATTATCCTATCACTGACAGGGTTGTACTTCAGGATAGATCTTGAGATGTTCTTTTTAATGATGAATGCTGTTCCTCTTCAAGTTGCCATTCCCCGCATAGTAGATCATATGATTGTCCGATTCAAAATGGCCAATACCAGTCCATTTCAGCTCGCTAATGCCTAGGATAGCGAAGTTTATGCGTTCTGTTTCATTTTTGATAATCTCCGATTTTCCTAGATTCATACACTGTACATTTCAAGTTCCAATTATTAATGGATGTTTGCAGGTAGTTCTTCTCATTTTGAGTCATGCCACATCAGCAACACACAAGCCCCCAGAGTATGACAGACTGATAGATGTGTGGGGGACAACTAAGGGTAGTTGTAGTTTATTTTACATTCTTAATAATTATAATTACATGTATAGTCTCCAATTTATGAACAGACTACTCTCCCAAATTTCATTTTTTTAAAAAATTTTGTGGAGTTTATGATGTCTTCCCAAAAAAATGAGTTTTGTGAGAGGCTAACCCACAGAATCCCGAGTAACCATCTTTATCTTTATCACCTGGTCATTGTTTTTGTTTGGCATCCGTAGGAAAATGTATTCCAAGATCCTGCCCAGGCTGTAAGAGCGCCTTTTCTTCTCTGCCAGTCCTGTTGTGCCACGCAGTGGTGCCACGTGGTGGCTGGGGCCACTCCACAGGCCTCGGCTTCTCTTCAGGGCCCTTTGCACAGGGAGCCAGGTTGTAGATGTTCTGGGTCAGGGACTGGTAGTGTAATTAAATGGCAGTCTGACTTTATGTTGTCTTTAATCTTTAAAACTTTAAATTCCTCAAACATACATATTTTATTGTAGATGGATAACTTCATAAAATTTGGAGTAAGGGGCTGTGGTGGTGCAGTGGTTAAAGCGCTTGGCTGCAAACCGAAAAGTTCAGCAGCTTGAACTCACCAGCTGCTCCGCAGGAGAAGGATGCAGCAGTTTGCTTCCATAAAGAGTATAGCCTTGAGAATCCTATGGGGCAATTCTACCCTGTCTTGTAGGGTCACTACGAGTCAGAATTGACTCAATGGCAGTGTGTTTTTTTTTTGGGGGGGGGAATGCCTTTCTAAACATGATGCCGGGGCAGAACTATAAGAAAAAACTTCATGGGCTTGTTTGAAGTAAAGAAAAAAAAGCTTTAATATGTCAAACCTGTAAACAAAATTGCAAGGCAAATTAAAAAAATCAAATCCTTAATATATAGGTGCTTCTACTAATCAACAAGAAAAAGATAAGCAGAACAGTAAAAAATAGTCAAAGAACACAAGTAATTTTTAAAAGAAACAAAGTGCGAAGACAAGTTGCGTATTACTAATGAAAAGAGGTACCAATAAAACAACGGCAAAGGCCATTTTTTACATATTGAATGGGCAGTAATTTTGGAGTTACTCTTTTTTTTTGAATAAACATGTTTATGTGATTGAAACATCAAACGCATATGAAAAGTATACTTGATCTTACTACTATTTCTTAATTCCCTCTCCGCTGCTCACCAAAAGGTCGGCAGTTCCAATCCACCATCCACTCCTTGGAAACCCTGTGGGGCAGTTTTCCTCTGTCCTACGGGGCCGCTGTGAGTGGGAGTCCACTCGAGGCCACCAGGTTTGGTTTTTTGGTTCTGTCCTGTTTCTGAACCTAATCCCTGTTTGAAACTATTTTTATTAGTTTCTGCTTTGTCCCATATTTTGAAAAAATAGGCAAATATACTCCTATGTTTATATGGCTATATTTGTTTTCTTTGTCTCTTTCCTTCTTTCCGCCTCTTCTTCCCTCACTTTCCTTCCTTCTTTCTTCCTGCCTTATTTCTCTTCGTGACACACCTGTTGCCTTCCTCTTGCCCTCTCCCTGTGACTTGGAGGCTCCATCTCAGATCAGAGACCCCCCTCCTGCTTTTGGCTGTGTAGGGCGCCATTCAGCCGGTCCCCCGGTGATGGCATTTAGGTTGTTTCCAGACTTTTTCTATTACATATAACACTGCAGTGAATAATCTTGGAATTGGCAGCCGCTTAGGAGAAGGCTAGCCCAGGGTTGGTGGGAGACAGGGTGGAGAAGAGGGGGTGCTCTCAGCCTGCAGGTCTTGGTGTGCTGAGAGTCAGCACCTCTTTTTCAGTGGGCCTTTTGGCAGGCGATATGAAAAGTCTTAACATGCATGTAAAACTTCTGAGCGACTGACCAGGATCACAACAGAGGGTTCTGGACAGAGCTGGAGAAGGATGTAGAACATAATTCTAACTCAAAAAAAAAAAAAAAAACAGATTTACTGGCCTAAAGGAGACTGGAGAAACACCGAGAGTATGGTCCCCAGATATCCTTTTAGCTCAGTGGTGAAGTTATCTCTGAGGTTCACCGTTCAGCCTGGGAGTGGACAGCCCCGTAAAACCAAATGGGACTAATGAGGTACAGTAGTCCAGTGACAAGGGCCAGAAGACAGAAGGGGAGAAGGAAGCTCGTGATAGGGAACCCAAGGTTGGATAAGGATATTGTTGATGTGTTGTGAGATTGTTAACCATTGTCCTAGGGCAACATTTGTAGTAACTGTTAAATGAGAAACTATTTTGTTCTGTAAGCCTTCATCTTAAGTGAGAATAGCAGCACAATTGGAAGAGCATAGTCAATGTCACTGAACTGTGCATGTAGAAATTTTTGAAATGGTGTATCTTTGGCTATGTGTATTTTCACCAAAAAAAAAAGGTCCCCCAAGGGCGAGAATTGAGTGTGTTGACGTGTTGTGGGTTTGTTAACCAATGTCATAAAACAATATGTGTACTACTGTTTCATGAGAAACTATTTGTTCTGTAAGCCTTCACCTGAAGTACAGTTAAAAAAAAAGCAAAAACAAAAACTTCTGAGCGAGTTATTCCACTTCTAGGATTCTCTCTCAAGGAAGTAATTGTGGATGTATTTAAAGATTTCTCTGTAAGGATGTTCATTAACGTATTGCTTCCAATCAAGAACAGCTGTTGCCTTCGTGGGACAACTCTGTCAATTAGCATAACATAGTTCACAAAAATCCTGATCTGCATCCTAGTGATGTGAGTAGCATCTGGGGTCGTAAAAGCTTGCGAGCGGCCATCTAAGACATAACTATGAATCTCTACTCGCCAGGAGCAAAACAGTAAGAAGTTGACCA
The DNA here is from genome assembly GCF_000243295.1 of Trichechus manatus latirostris. Classification (NCBI taxonomy): domain Eukaryota; kingdom Metazoa; phylum Chordata; class Mammalia; order Sirenia; family Trichechidae; genus Trichechus; species Trichechus manatus. Next base: position 934,966 of record NW_004444180.1, read on the forward strand.
AAAGCTCAGAAAAGAAACAAGCCTACACAAGCCACAATCTTATCTACTCTGAGACCAGAAGAACTGGAAGGTGCCTGACTACCACCACTGACCGTTTTGACCAGGGTCACAATAGATGGTCCCAGATTAGAATGGGAGAAGAATGTGGAGCAGAACTCACATTCTTTAAAAAAAAGAAAAGCCAGACAAACTGGAACAGTAGAGAACAGAAGACTGACTCCCCGAGACTATCACTCTGTGAAACTCTAAACCTAGAACCAAGTCTAACCCCAAGATCACCTTTTAGCGAAATACTAGTAGAATGGCACACAAAATGAAGGATATTACCCATAAGATCGGTTGTTGTTAGGTGCCATTGAGTCGGTTGTGACTCATAGCGAACCTGTGCACAACAGAACAAAACACTGCCTGGTCCTGTGCCATCCTCACAATCCTTGTTGTGCTTGAGCGCATTGTTGCAGCCACTGTGTCAGTCCATCTCATTGAGGGTCTTCCTGTTTCGCTAACCCTCTGCTTTACCAAGCATGATACCCTTCTCAAGGGAATGGTCCCTCCTGATAACATGCCCAAAGTATGTGAGATGAAGTCTCGCCATCCTTCCTTCTCAGGAGCGTTTTGGCTGTACTTCTTCCAAGACTGATTGGATCGTTCTTCTGGCAGCCCATGGTGTATTCAATGTTCTTCGCCAACTCCGTAATTCAAAGACGTCAGTTCTTCTTTGGTCTTTCTTATTCACTGTCTAGCTTTCGCATGCATATAAGGTGACTGAAAATACCATGGCTTCTGTCAGACGCACCTTAGTCCTCAAAGTGACATCTTTGCCTTTTAACACTTTAAAGAGGTCTTGTGCATCAGATTTGCCCAATACAGTGCGTCGTTTGATTTCTTTTTTTTCTGTTTTTTTATTTTTCCCATACAAAAATTTGTACATACATCGTTATGTGACCCTAATTGCTCTCCCCGTACTGTGACAGCACACTCCTCCTTTCCACCCCTGCTTTCCCATGTCCTTTCAACCAGCCCCTAACCCTCTCTGCCTTCCCGTCTCACCTCCGGACAGAAGCTGCCTGGTTAGTCTCTTGTATCTACTTGAGCTAAGGGGCACACTCCTCACGAGTATCACTTTATGTCCCACAGTCCAGTCCAATCCCTGTGTGAAGAGTTGGCCTCAGATATTGTTTTTAGTTCTGAACTGATAGAGAATCCAGGGGCCGTGTTTTCCGGCGTTCCTCGAGTCTCAGTCAGACCGTTAAGTCTGGTCTTCTTACTAGAATTTGAGTTCTGCACCCCACCTTTCTCCTGCTCCATCCGGGGCTGTCTGTTGTGTTCCCTGTAGGTGCGGTCATTGGTGGTATCCGAGCACCATCTAGTTCTTCTGGTCTAAGGCTGATGAAGTCTCTGGTTTATGTGGCCCTTTCTGTGTCTTGGGCTAATACTTTCCCTGGCTCTTTGGTGTTCTTCATTCTCCTTTACTACAGGTGGTTGGGACCAATTGATGCATCGCCGCTAGCAAGCTTTTAAGACCCAGATACCACTCACCAAAGTAGGATGCAGAACATTTTCTTAATAAGCTTTGTTATGCCAGTTGACCTAGATGTCCTCTGAAAGCAGGGTCCCCAGACCCCTACCCCTACTACTCTGTCCCTCGAAGTGTTTGATTGTATTCAGGAAACTTCTTAGCTTTGGTTTAGTCCAGTTGTGCTGACTTCCCCTGTAGTGTGTAGTGTGTGCTGTCCTTCCCTTCACCTAAGATAATTCTTATCTACTATCTAGTTAGTAAATAACCCTCATCCTCCCTCCCCACCCTCGTAACCATCTAAGAATGTTTTCTTCTGTGTTTAAACCTTTTCTTGAGTTCTTGTTTGATTTCTTGACTACTGCTTCAGTAAGTGTTTATAGTGGATCTAAGTAAAATGAAATCCTTGACAACTTCAGTCTTCTCTCTGTTTATCATGATGTTGCTTGTTGGTTCAGTCGTGAGGAATTTTGTTTGCTTTATGTTGAGGTGCAATCCGTACTGAAGGCTGTAGTCTTGGATCTACTTACGAACCACCTGTATGAGACCAAAAGGTCAACAATTACTCCAAAGCAAAGATGAGAACATAAAGGGGCAGGTAAACTAGAGTACTCGAAATGGGACAAACAACATAATTAAAGTAATTAAGGAGAGTATTGACACATTGAGATAAATGTAACTAACGTCACTGAACAATTTGTGTGGAAATTGTCAAATGGGAATCTAACTTGTGTGTAGATTTCCACCAAAAACTCAATAAAATATAATTAAAAAAACCCTATGGAGAACAGTTCTACTCTGATTCATATGGGGTCGCCATGATTCCGAATTGACTCCATGGCAACTGTTTTTTAAAATTTTACTTGGCACTTTGTCATATATGCCAGGAACTGTGCCAGGCCATATTATCGATATTTAATTTAATTTTCAACATAACCCTCTAAAGGAAGAATTATTTTTCTCATTTTACAGTGAAGGAATAAGGCTCAAAGTCACACAAGTCATGGAGTTAGAAGTTGTACCAGGCCTGTGGACTTCAAGTCTATGCTCATACAGCTACACAGGCCTGTCTAAGCAATGAGACCCCAGAAAACTCAGCCTTATTGGCCTTGGCTTATGAAATGGATGACTTGTACCTTCAAGGATTAATACTCTGGGATCTAAGAAAAAATTTTATAACTCATGGTGCTCTTGTGAATTAAGGAACTGCCCTTCACAGGGAGTATTTAAGCCCCACCTGTCAGGAGGCCGCAAAAGAAATTCTACACCGGAGGACGTTCTCAAATCTCTTCCAATCCAGTACTCCATAGCAGCGCTTCCTCCAGGCAAATGTGAGTCTAATTTCCTCTAATCACAACCCCCAGAGAATGATAAATAATTGGTTCTAAGCACCTGCAATTTTATCCCTCTGGAAAGGAAATTGGTTGAAAAATAAACTGGCTTTACTGATAAAAAAAACAACAACAACAAAGAAACCAGTTGTCTCCATTTGAATGCCCACCAGTGGAAGAGTGGCCTAATAAGTCATGGTCATCGAGGCCTTGACAGGATGCTGGGGGCAGGACAGGGTCTCGGTTAATAAGCCAATGGCCTCTGGAGCCAGCCTGCCTGGGCTCAGAGTTTCAGCTTCGCTGCTTACTCGCCGTGTAACTTTGGGTACAGTAGTTAACCTTTCTGAGCCTCCCGTTCCTCCTCTGTAAAATGAGGGTAATAGGATTGTTCAAGGATTACATGAGTTTCCATGTGTGGGAAGTACTTAATACAAGTGCCTGGCAGATAGTAAACACTCAATAAATGTTAATAACATTATTTATTAAAGCCATTAAAAGGATATGGTAGAATAATATTTAATGACCCAAAAAAAAGTTCCTGCTATATTAAGTGAAAAAAGGAGGAAACAAGGTAATATATAGATTAAAAAAAAATTGTGGTTAAAATATACATAACAAAACAGGTATGTAAATTCATGTTTTATTTTATTTATTTAAAGAGTTACCAGTTTTAGTTTATCAGTTTTAGTAAGACATGTTTTTCAAAGTAATTTTGAGTTTATTGGCATAAAGTAGCTCTAATCTTCCTTTATTATTCCTTTCGTGTTGTGAGGTCTGTAGTGACAGCCTTTAGCTCCCCCCTGGTGCTGATAAGTTGTGTTCTTTGTTTCTTGATCAGCTTTGCTAGAGGTTTATAAGCACATCTAAAAAGTAAGGGATCACCCAGGGTGTTACTGCTGTGCAGTTTTTGTCTATATTTTCTAGGTTGTCTACAATGAACATGTATAACCTTTGAAGAAGGAAAAGCAGTTTTAAAATGTGCATGGTCTTTTACCAAAAATTCTTACAAACATTAGAAACCACTAAAAGAAACGAAAGACTTAAAAATTTGTAATTTTGTTTTCAAGCCACTGTGTACTGTTGACATTGACCAGGTGAGCGATTAGGCATTTCAGGTGTTGAGACATGTCAGTGTTTTTTACACGCATGTCTGGAGTTGATTTTGCTTTGCATGTTGGGCAGGGGTCTCGGTTCACTCTTGTTCCCAGTCTGCCAGCCCTGCTGGACTGCTGTGCCTGCGGCCAGCCACAGTGTCTTGTTGATTCCTGAGGGATCCATCCCAGGGCTGAGCACAGTTCTGGGCCCATGTTTGCCCTCAAGAAACATTTGTAAGAAAAGGAGTGTTTACCTGTTTGGTTTCTATCCTAATGTAACCTTATATTAGCTGTTGGCAGAATTTTAGCTATTGCGTTTCAAACTGCATGCGTTGGTTCTCAAAGAGAGTCCCCACCTATGCTTCTTGTTTGTGGGCGTGGAAGGATCTTGACTTGAAACATAATCCTGCCTTTACCAACATGGCCTCCTTTTTATAGGATGGAGACCATTTACCAAGTTTAAGAGTTGGCGGAGGCGTATTCAATTATCTCTCCTCCCTTTGAGGAGCCCTGGTGGTGCAGTGATTAAAGCGCTTGGCTGCTAACCAAAATGTCCGCGGTTCAAACCCACCAGCCACTCTGCGGGAGAAAGATGTGGCAGTCTTCTTCCATAAAGATTTACAGCCTTGGAAACCCTACGGGGCAATTCTACTCTGTCAGGTAGGGTCACTATGAGTCGGAATAGACTCGATGGAATGGGTTTTGTTTCTTAAGTAAAATTTTGCTGAAGACCATTCAAATATAGTTGCAGCAGTACATTGACAGGGAACTGCCAGAAATTCAGGCCAGATTCAGAAGAGGATGTGGAACCAGGGATATCATTGCTGATGTCAGATGGATCCTGGCTGAAAGCGGAGAATACCAGAAAGATGTTTACCTGTGTTTTTTGACTGTGCAGAGGCATTCAACTGTGCGGATCATAACAAATTATGGATAACATTGCAAAAAATGGGAATTCCGGAACACTTAATTGTGCTCATGAGGAACCTGTACATAGACCAAGAGACAGTTGTTTGAACAGAACAAGGGGGTACCGCGCGGTTTAAAATCAGGAAAGGTGTGCGTCATGGTTGTATCCTTTCACCATACTCAGTCTGTATGCTGAGCAGATAATCCGAGAAGCTGGACTATGTGAAGAAGAACAGGGCATCAGGATTGGAGGAAGACTCATTAACAACCTGTGTTATGCAGATGACACAGCCTTGCTTTCTGAAAGTGAAAAGGACTTGAAGCACTTACTGATAAAGATCAAAGACTACAGCCTTCAATATGGATTGCACCTCAACATAAAGAAAACAAAAATCCTCACAACTGGCCCAATATTAACATCATGATAAACGGAGGAAAGACGGAAGTTGTCAAGGATTTCATTTCACTTGGATCCATAATCAACGCCCGTGGAAACAGCAGTCAAGAAATCAAACGATGTATTGCATTGAACAAATCTGCTGCAAAAGACCTCTTTAAAGTGTTGAAAAGTAAAGATGTCACTTTGAGCACTAAGGTGTGCCTGACCCAAGCCCTGGTATTTTCAGTCACTTCATATACATGTGACAGCTGGACAGTGAATAAAGAAGAACAAAGAGGAATTGATGCTTCTGAATTATAGTGTTGGTGAAGAATACTAAATATACCACAGACTGCCAGAAGAATGAACAAATCTGTCTTGGAAGAAATACAGCCAGAGTGCTCCTTGGAAGCGAGGATGGAGAGACTCCATCTCATGTACTTTGGACATGTTATCAGGAGGAACCAGTCCCTGGAGAAGGACATCATGCTTGGCAAGGTAGAGAGTCAGCGAAAAAGAGGAAGGCCCTCAACACAATGGATTGACACAGTGGCTGCAACAACGGGCTCAAACATAACAATGATTGTGAGAATCGTGCAGGACCGGGCCGTGTCTCGTTCTGTTGTACACGGGGTGGCCATGAGTCGGAACCGCCTTGACGTCACCTAACAAAAGAAACAACATAAGTTGGAATTGATTTGACGACAGCGGGTGTTTGGTTATATGTTTTAGAGTGTCTGAGACTCTCTCTTGCTCTTAACTGAGCAAAATTTCTTGTTTATGATTCCCTGGAAGTATACTCCTCAGTAAAGTCGAGTTTTGTGCTATGGAGCTGACAAAGCAGGGAAATTTTCTTTGTGAAACTTGAAATCTGGTCGGTGTAAGGGTTTCCTGAGCCCCTGGCCTCTGCGGCTGTGGAAAGGCACAGGGGGCTTTCTGTCCTACTTCACAGAGCCACAGCGCCTGAAGCACACCTTCCTTTGGGTGCTCCTCTCTTAGGTTCAGTTCTGGGCATTTGTGACTTGTCAGTCTTCTAAGCTTCTCCCCTCCTCCGTTTCACTTAGTTATCCCACTGAGTCTTCCAGATGTCTCTGTTTTAGTGGAGCACCTGCTACTGCCCTAGCTTCGTGCCGGGGTACCACAGGGGGAAGGCGGGATGTGTGCCCTCGAGCAGCTCACAGTCAGTGGGGGACAGAGCCAGGGCACAGGCTTGTAGAGTGACTACTGAGGGGTGTGACCAGGTGCTGCTGGGAGAGCTGGTGAGGACTTCTGTTTATTTATTTATTTTGTTGTTGTTGAGAATATACACAGCAAAACATACACCAATTCCACAATTTCTACAGATTGATAGCAACCCTGTGGCACTGATTATGTTCTTTGAGTTGTGCGGCCATTCTCACCTTCCTTTTCTGGGTGGTTCTTCCCTCGCTGACATAAACTCCCAGGTGAAGACTTTCGCCTGAACCTGAGCCCCCTCAGTCCTCGTGGTGGGCCTGATGGTAGCACTCTCTGCCATTGGTATCTGTCGAGGGCCTGCTGATGAGGCCAGCCTTGGACTTCCTACTCATCCCGTCCGCTGTGGAGCACCTCACAGTTACAAGGCACTGTCACGCTTATCCTGTTCAGCTTTGTATCTTGGTAGAGTGTTGTCACGTCAGGTGAGGAGCCTCAGGTATTCACACCAAGGCTAGCTGTCCTAGCTCTGGCTTCCAAGGATGATGTGCTTCAGGTCAGCTCAGGTGAAGGACTGCTGCTCCTCTGACAGCCCGGGTCATGAGCGTGGGCGCCCATAGTGTATTTAAGGGTCCCCTGCGTTGGATATTATTTCTAGCTTTTAAATTATAAATATGTGATAAATAATAGCTGTTGTTATTGTTGTTAGGTGCCGTCGAGTCGGCTCCGACTCATAAAACAAAAAAGCCAAACCCGTTGCCGTCGAGTCGATTCCGACTCATAGTGACCCTATAGGACAGAGTAGAACTGCCCCCATAGGGTTTGCAAGGGGCGCCTGGTGGATTTCAACTGCTGACCTTTTGGTTAGCAGCTGTAGCTCTTAACCACTACGCCACCAGGATTTCCTCTGACTCATAGCGACCCTGTAATAATAGCTAGCATTTATGTAACATTTACTGTATGCTTTTACATATATTAACTCATTTAATTCTCAACACTCTATAAGTTCCTCGTTTTCAGACGAGGAGACTGGAGCAGAGAAGGTAAAGGTGATTCACCCGAGGTCACTGGACTAGTAAGAACCCACTGGTCTGCCTGAGGTGTATACACGCTGCACCACCCAGAGCTGGGCATACTGCCCAGGGCCAGGCACCAGTGTAGACCCCCGCCTGGGAAGAAGCAGAGCACATGCTGGTCGCATTGTGCTCATCCTGGGGATGGGGTGCTCCTTGGCCATTTGAGAAAGTGTGGGGGCACTGCTTTATGGTTAGGCTGAAGAAACCGTGTCTCTGTCTCGCTCCCTTTCTCTCCCTCTCGGAGACCTGTCCGTGTCACTGTGTACTAAGCCTCCCTGCAGGCTCACCGTCACCTCATGAGAACTGCTCCTGTGTGGCTCTCCCATTGCTTCTGGTCTGCCACCCACATGACCTGTCAGTATTGAGGTTTCAACGGCCTCTTGCCTTTTGCTGGATATGGGGGTTCTTCCTGGCTGTAGGGTCTGATGGAAGGGGTCTGCTGCTCCTCATACAGACTTCCAGCCCACCCCTGACATCTGCTTCTCCCTGTGCCCCACCTCCTGGGATGCCCGGCGCATTCAATTCCCGGGCCTTTTCTAGGCTGTTTCAGGCTTGCTTCTAACTGCTCCTTCCTGAGACAGGTGGGCCCAGCGCGCTCTGCTGGGCTGAGTCAGTCACCACTTGACCATCGCTTTCCAGTGGCCAAGATTGTATTGACCGCTCATGTCATACCATCATCTCCCTCTTTATTAAGTTTTTGACTAATTTTTCTTCCGTTTTCTGTGTATGGGGATTGTTATGGCCTTTATTTACATTTTTTGATTAATCACTCTGAGAGAAGGCCTTGGGGAAGACTAATTGGACTTCAGTAGTTTTATTTTCTTATTGTTAAATCAGATAATAATATGTGTTCTTCATTGTTGTTAAATCAAATTTGGGCTGGTGGTTCTTGTTTGGCGTGTGTTTCTAAGTGGAATTTTAAGGAGAATGTGTGACTCTGGCATTTATTCTAATTCTTATCTGAAGCAAGCTAGCAGGACAGCAACCTTGTTCTCCACTAAACAGAACGATACAGTATATATTTTTACAAACCTTTTTCTTAGGGGTTTAGTTTGCAGTGCTTTGAAACCCAGAAATCAAAGCAAGGGAGACAGGTGGCTGTGTGATGGCTTTTGTTTCAGAGGAAGGATCTGTGTTGATAAGTCAGTTCTTGACAGTGATGTAATATGGTAAATGGAATTTCTCTGTAGTTCAGTCAGTAGATTCTGTTATTGGTAATGATGAGTCAAACCAGAGGAGTTTGGATACCTGAATTTTCTGAAGAGTTATGTCTGAATCTTGAACTCAAACTTTTTTTTTATTTGTATTTTATTTTATTTTTATTGTGCTTTAAGTGAAAGTTTACAGTTCAAGTCAGTCTCTCATACAAAAATTTATACACACATTGCTATGAGACCCTAGCTGCTCTCCCCATAATGTGACAGCACACTCCTTTCCACACTGGATTTCCTGTGTCCGTTCAACGAGCTCCTGTCCCTCCTTGCCCTCTCATCTCACCTCCGGACAGGAGCTGCCCATTTAGTCTCATGTATCTACTTGGGCTAATAAGAAGCACACTCTTCATGAGTATCATTCTGTGTCCCACAGTCCAGTCTAATCTTTGTCTGAAGAGTTGGCTTCGGGAATGGTTTCAGTTCTGGGCTGGACAGAGTGTCCCGGGGCCATGTCTTCCAGGGTCCTTCCAGTCTCAGTCAGATCATTAAGTCTGGTCTTTTTACTAGAATTTGAGTTCTGCACCCCACTTTTCTTCCGCTCCGTCAGGGACTCTCTGTTGTGTTCCCTGTCAGGGCGGTCATTGGTGGTAGCTGGGCACCATCTAGTTCATCTGGTCTAAGGCTGATGGTGTCTCTGGTTTATGTGACCCTTTCTGTCCCTTAGGCTAATATTGTCCTTGTGTCTTTGGTGTTCTTCATTCTCCTTTGCCCCAGGTGGGTTGGGACCAATTGATGTATCTTAGATGGCTGCTCGCTGGCTTTTAAGACCCTAGACTCTACTCACCAAAGTCAGATGCAGAACATTTTCTTAATAAACTTTGTTTTGACAGTTGACACAGACGTCCCTGAAACCATGGTCCCCAGACCCCCGCCCCTGCCACTTTGTTTCTCGAAGATCCCGTTGAACTCAAACTTTTAAAAATAGGAAATAATTTTTAGAATATACTTCAACATGGCAGAGAATAAAAGGGAGAGGAGCCCTGGTGGCGCAGTGGTTAAGCTCTCGGCCACTAACCAAAGGTCAGTGGTTTGAAACCACCACGGGCTATGCAGGAGAAAGATGTGGCCGTCTGCTTCTGTAAAGATTACAGCCTTGGAAACCCTATGGGGCAGTTCCACTCTGTCCCATAGGGTTGCTATGAGTCGGAATTGACTCGACGGCAACAGGTTTGGTTTTTTTCGGTTTGGTATCTTAGGCAGAGTTCATAAAAGTCCTCTCTGAGGAGGTGACATTTAAGCTGAGTCCTGACACTGCATGGGGCCCAGCCTTGTGATCAGGAGGAGGGCCCCAGCTGGTAAAGAACTTGTTCTGTTTCAGGACCTGAAGGGCCAGCATGGCTAGAACATAGTGAGAGGATATAGCGTGAGATGAAGCAGATTGGCAGGTGGTGGCTGGAATGTGCTGGGCTTTGAAGGCCCTGGTAATGGTTCTGATTTCGTCCTCGGGCCCATGTAGGAAGCTGTTGGAGAAAAGTAAGTAAATGACACTTCTAATCATATTAAAAAGATTATATTGGCTTCTATGTAGAAAATAGGTTATAGGAGGCCAGGCGTGGAAAGTCAAAGCTGTTATAGTCCAGACAAGAGATATTGGTGGCAATGGAGATAGCGAGAATTGAGCATTCATTTGGAAGAGAAATGAATACGACTTCCTGTGAGGAGAGGAGAAGCCCAGGTCCCGATGGCTTCACTGAGGAGTTCTACCAAACATTTCAAGAATTATTACCAGCCCTTCACAAACTGTCCCAAAAAATGTAAGAGGAGGGAACACTTAAAAGATTCAAATAAAGAATGGAAAAAGATACACTATGCAAATAGTAATCAAAGAGAACTGGAATGCTATACTAATGTCAGTTAGAATATTCCTGGAGACGAAAATTGTTACTAGAGCCAAAGGAGGACATTTTATAATGATAAAAAGGTCAATCCATCAAGAAGATATAGGATATAAACATATATGCACCTAATAACTGAGCCCCAAATATAAGAAGCAAAAACTGACAACTGGTTATCCACCTGCAAAAGAATGAAGTTGGACCTTCTACCTCACACCATGTACAAAAATTAACTCAAAATGAATCATAAACCTAAATGTAAGAGCTAAAACTATAAAACGCTTAGAAGAAAATGTAGGAGCAGATCTTTGTGACTTTGGGTTAGACAGAAGTTTCTTAGATATGACAGCAAAAGTACAAGTGACCAAAAAAGATAAATTGGCCTTCATCAAAATTAAAAACTTATCCTACAAGCAGTACTGCTAAGAAAGAGAAAAGACAATCCAAGAATGGGAGAAAATACTTAGAAATTATGTATCCGATAAGTAACTTGTATCCAGAATATATAAAGAACTCAGTGATAAAAAGACAAATAACCCAATTAAAAGTGGGCAAATTATTTGAATTGACATTTCTCCAAAGAAGATATACTGATGTCCAATAAGCACATTAAAAGATGCTCAACATCATTAGCCATCAGGGAAAAGCAAATCAAAACCACAGTGAAATACCACTCCTCACCAACTAGGATGACTATAATAAAAAAGATGAATAATAAGTGTTGGTGAGGTTATGGAGAAATTGGAAACCTCATTCATTGCTGAAGGGAGTGTAAAATGGCATCGCCGCTGTGGAAAGCAGCCTGTCACTTCCTTAGATGTTAAACATAGTATTACCGTATGATCCAGCAATTCTACTCTTAGATATTTACTAAAGAAGAATGAAAACCTATGTCTGCACTAAAACTTGTACACAAATGTTCATAGCAATGTTATTCATAATAGCCAAAAAGTGAGAACAACCCAAATGTCCATCACCTGATGGATTAGCAAAATATAGTGTATCCATATAATGGAATATTATTGGCAATAAGAAGGAATGAAGTAGATCAGTGTTTGCTGGGGCCGGGGGAGAGGGGTTGTGAGTGACTGCTAATGGATAAGGGATTTCTTTTTAGCTTGTGGTGCTGGTTGCACAACTCTGGGAATAGACTAAAACCATTGGATTGCACACTTTAAATGGGCCAGTTGTATGGTATGTGAATTATGTCTTAAGCTCTGTTTAAAAAATGATATGCCAATTAACATTTGTGAGAGTCAGTTGGCTTCAGTGACTTGTTAGTGTAAAAATTTTAATATTCTTTGAGGTTTTTAAATCCCAATCTGTTGTTGCTGTGAGTTTCTGTTCTGGGGTCTGTTGTTCCAATGCTTTAATTAAGAGAACATGTAGAGAATATTTCTGATGACCCTGGTAGCTACCCATGTGCCAGATGCTGTGCATCTCCCATGCTTTTCCAATATTACCATATGCGGTCCTCGCTAAAACCCCTTGATGGCTGACACTCCCATTTCAAGAAAGAGAAACTGAGGCTTAGAGAAGCTAAACCAGTCCTTGAGGTCCCGTGGCTAGTCAGGCATGGGGTGGAATTCCCACCCCGGCTTGATCTCCGAGTTTGCTTGGTTATATACCTTCAGTACAGTTTTAGCAATAGTACCTATCTTAAAAAAATAGGCTTTTCTTGTTCAGTTTTAGGCTTTTGAGTTACCCAATGAAATCACTTTATACCAAGACTAACCCGAGGTGGCACAAATGGTTAAGCACATGGCTGCTAACTGAAAGGTTGGTGGTTTGAACCCATCCAGAGGCACCTGGGAAGAAAGACCTGGCGATCTGCATCTGAAAGGTCGCCGTCATGAAAACCCTGTGGAGCACAGTTCTACTCTGCAACACATGGGTTTGCATGAGTGAGAATTGACTTGACAGCAAGTGGTGGTTGGTTTTAATAGTCTTTATTTTGACCAAGTTTTATTGTCATTTCAAAGACTTACTACCTTAAGATTTTGGTATTTTATAATACAGTGTAATGTGTTCTGAAAACCTATACTGTTTGTTTGGGAACTTGGGCTGTTTCCAGAATATTAATACTGTCAGTTAATCAGTTCAGCCTGCAAACAAGAAATAATGAACAAATATGTTATTTTTTTTTTTTTTTTTTTTAAATTGTGCTTTAAGTGAAAGTTTACAATTCAGGTTAGTCTCTCCTACAAAAATTTATACATACATTGTTACGTGACCCTCATTGCTCTCCCTTTACTGTGACAGCACGCTCCTTTCTACCCCTAATTTTTCATGTTCATTCAACCAGCTCCTGACCCTCTGTGCCTTCTCATCTTGCCTCTGGATAGGAGCTGCCCATTTAGTCTCATATATCTACTTGAGCTAAGGAGCACACTCTTTACGAGTATCATTTTATGTCCCACAGTCCAGTCTAATGTTTGTCTGAAGAGTTGGCCTTGGGAATGGTTTTAGTTCTGGGCTAACAGAGAGTCCAGGGGCCATGGCTTCCGGGGTCCCTCCAGTCTCAGTCAGACCGTTAAGTCTGGTCTTTTTACTACAATATGAGTTCTGCACCCCACTTTGCTCCTGCTCCATCAGGGACTCTCTGTTGTGTTCCCTGTCAGGGAGGTCATTGGTGGTAGCCGGGTACCATCTAGTTCTTCTGGTCTCAGGCTGAGGAAGTCTCTGGTTTATGTGGCCCTTTCTCAAACATATTATTCTTGAAGAATGACCAGGGACAGTAGTTCTAACAATCTGAGATCCTTTCTCAAATGCCTGTCCCCACAGAACGCCTCCTTTGCTACTTGTTTTCAGTTGCCTTTGAGTCGGCTCTGACTTGTGATGACCCTGTTACAATGGGAGACACGGTGCCCAGTTCTGCGCCGTCCTCATGATGGTGTGTGTGTTTGAGCCCACTGTAGGGCTATTGTGTCAATCCTCCGCATTGAGGGTTTCCCTCGTTTTCTCTGTCCGTCCCCTTTGCCAACCCTGAGGTCCTTTTCTAGTGATTGGTCTCTCCTAGTGACGTGTCCGAAGTGAGCAAGTCAAAGTCTTGCCATCCTCACGTCTAAGGAACATGCTGGTTGTGTTTCTTCTGAGACTGATTTGTTCCTTCTTTTGGCAATCCACTTGTTGTGTGCTGTTGAGTTGACTCTGACTCATAGCGACCCTATAAGGTGGCAGATCTTTACAGGAGCAGAATGCCAGGTCTTTTCTTTCACGGAGCTGCTGCTGGGTTCAAACCACAGACCTTTCCATTAGCAGCCGAGTGCTTAGCCATCGCGCCACCAGGACTCCTTTGTTGCTACTTAAAAAAACCAAACTCCTTGCTGTCGAGTCGATTCAGACTTCTAGCAACACTATACTGGGTGTGAATTGTAGCTTGCTTTTGGCAAGTGGCTGTGGGCTGGTCTAGATTACTTATTAGCCAACAGAACTCCTAAGTCCACTGTAGGTACTACCTTCTATAAATAGGGTGACCCGGTGCCTGCAGACTTGCTGTGTCTAGAGACAATTCGGCAAAGACCAGGACTTCTTCGCTGTGGAGCAAAGATCAGATGCCAGGAGGGCAGGGCTGACCCTGCAGCTCCCTCGCTCCTCTCCCCGGACTTCTCCCTTTACCGTCTGCTTCTCAGGTCGGGGCAGGTCAGCCCTGCCCTCTACCCAGAGCAAATTTTTTATCTAAAAAGAGATAAGATTTTTTTGTTAGACCTGTTTCTAGCTCTGTGGGCGGTTAAAGTCCTCCCTGCGTGCTCTTGCAGGAGACCCTCGACAGGGGGCGCCAAAGCGCACAGACCACTGCCCACCGGACCGGCTGCGCAGCATCACCCCCTACCCCAGCATCTTAGTCAATTCAGCATGCCTGTCTGTGTCTGGATAACCAGTCACCTACCATAGACCAGATTTTCTTTAATATTTTCCCTTTGACAGGCATGTTTGAACCAAGTGCGGCAGGGTGTTTCTATGGCATTTTCTTTTAGGCGTCCACAGGGCGTAATACTTAGTGATAGCCTTGATCAGCTGAATAGAAAAAACAATAGTCAGTTCAAGGGCTTATGTTGCGGGCTGTGTGCTGGGTGCTGTTCTCATGCTTTATGCACCTCGATCCCATCTCCATGTTCACACAAGGACACTGAGGCTGAGAGGCTCCTTCTTGAATTGCTCCCGTCACAGCCTCCACAGCGGTCCTGGCAGGCTCCAGTGTCCCATAGTCTCCTCAGTGCTGGGACACGTGGTTTTCCTGGAGCGGCGCCTCTGCCCTCCACGCCTGCATGTCTCCTGATTGCCCTCACTGCGGGAGGGAGGGTGCAGGGCAGGGCTGCCCCTCATCCCATCCAGCCTCCAGCCAGGGCAAAGCCCTCCTGTCACCACTAAGCCCTGGTCTGTGTTGGTTGGTTGCCAGAACATGGGGGATGTGGCCACGAGGAGATGCCGGTCCCGGCCCTTAAGGACTGGGTGGCTTAGTTGGGTAGTGGGGCAGGGATGGTGCAGCAGGTGCTCGGGAGATTGCCACTCACTGTGATGAGGTTGAGCATGGTGCTATGGGGCACCCAGTCCAGCCTGTGGGTGGAGGAGGATTTCTCAGAGTAGAGACAGCCTGGCTGCTTGGCTGAAGGCGTGGAGAGGGGTGTACCGGGCAGAGAAGGCAGAATACCTGAGGACTGGGGCCCAGGGGTGTTCCAGTCCATCCCTCTGAGCTTGGCCCTTGTCGTTGTTAGGTGCCCTCCAGTCGGTTCTAACTCATAGCGACCTTATGTACAATAGAATGAAACACTGCCCGGTCCTGTGCCATCCTCGCAATCGTTGTTACGCTTGAGCCCATTGTTGCAGCCACTGTGTCAGTCCATCTCGTTGAGGATCTTCCTCTTTTTCTCTGACTCTCTATTTTACCAAGCATGATGTCCTTCTCCAGGGACTGGTTCCTCCTGATAACACGTCCAAAGTATGTGAGACGTAGTCTCGCCATCCTTGCCTCTAAGAAGCATTCTAGTTGTACTTCTTCCAAGACAGATTTGTTCATTCTTTTGGCAGTCCATGGTATTTGCCAACACCACAATTCAAAGGCTTCGGTTCTTCTTTGGTCCTCCTTACTCATTGTCCAGCTTTCGCATGCATATGACGCAATTGAAAACAGCATGGCTTGGTTCAGGCGCACCTTAGTCTTCAAGGTGACATCTTTGCTTTTCAACACTTTAAAGAGGTCTTTTGTAGCAGATTTGTGCAATGCGTCTTTTGATTTCTTGACTGCTGCCTCCATGGGCGTTGATTGTGGATCCAAGTAAAATGGAATCCTGGACACCTTCATGTAGCCCTAGTAAAATCGCCTATTCTGTCTAGGCTTCAGTTTTCGTAGCTAGTCAAGGTGGAGTGAAACTAAACGTGGTCCAGTCTCTTCCTGTGCTGGACACATTACATGCCCGCAACCGTTTGTTGAGTTAATGCCAGTCTAGCGGAAGATTCAGTATGTAGCGAACATTTGCCTGCAACATATATAATTTATCTTCTAGCCCTTTTTCGTACAATGGAGAATCCCCAGACTTCATTGAATATTATAAAAGTAGACCTGTCAGCTTTTGCAGGTTGGTGAATTTCATGAGGAAAGAAAATTGGATGCACACAGCAGTTAATGCTTTATACTTCTGTTGTTTGCGGCAGTGAAAATCGGTTTTCGGAGTACGCTGTTATTAGCTGGTAGTGATCACTGTGGAAAACGTTTGGCAGGTATTTTGAGGCCCTTCTCAGCTCAGAAATGTGGCAGGAAGATGTCACTAGAAGCTGTGGGGCAGAGCACCGCATCCGACCACACCTGTGTAGACAGTGGCTTTCCTGGGGTGCTCCCAGATGTGCTCCATCCCCACCGTCCCGTTCGTATGGATACTGTCCTGTGGGCCCCGTGGAGGCCCGGCCAGGGTGCAGGTCACGGCCCCGGGGCTCTGCGGCGGGCACTCCCGCCTGGCTTATGTTTGGGCCGAGGACTTCTCTCCTTGTGCTGTTTTGTAAAAGGGGCTGAAGCAGAGACTGTCCAGGGCCTTGTTCCACCCCTAAAGCAGTGGCTGTGCCTTTAGTTCTTGGAATGCGGGCCATGTCGGGAAAGAGGTGTTGCTGGAGAAATCACTTAAAGTAACAATGTGTTTCCTTTCTCTTTTCTTAGGCAAAAGTAAAGAAGCAGAAATAAAGAGGATAAATAAAGAACTGGCAAACATTAGATCAAAATTTAAAGGTAAGTGTGCTCAACCTTTTCCATGAAATGATCTGACTAATTTTATATGGTAAGGACTAATCTTTTAATGTTATTTTTATCACCTTAAACCAAAGTTAAACTCTCAGCACATGGTTACTGTCGTGGCTTCGCAGAGTTAGAACGTGTTTAAAATCAAGCCGTTGGTTATCCGTGCGTTGTCTGAGTGGTGTACTGAGTAGTTGGCGCCCGCCCCGACCCCCCGGATCCCTTGTTTTCCTGGACCGATGGGTGCAGCTGTCTCCCTCCGCGGAGCGGCCCCAACGCGCGTTGCTCAGCTGTGCCAGGTGGAGGTGGCTCGGCTCTGCCACCTCAGAGCTCAAGTGTGACAGAGCTGTCTGTGCATGTGCCGCCGTGCCGCCACAGTAACGCGCAGGGACCCGACCGACACCCGGAGGAAGACACCCCAGCCCGGCGCGGTGGGCTCGCCTGCCCCGTGTGCCTCGTCTTGGAGAAGTGTAAAGGCTGTAGGGACGTTTTCACAGGTTCAGGGCCTGGTTCCAGGCGCATGTCCTGGCCACCAGGGGGCGGAGATGGCCCGAAATGCTGTGTTGAGGGGAAGCCGAGGACAGAACCCTGGGGACCATGGGGACAGGCGGAAGACAGCCCGCTTTAACATTTTTAAGCCGGGCCCCAGGATCCACTAGGAGGTCCTACACTTAGAGATTGTTGGCCTCAGGACCTGGCTGCAGTCTAGCACTATGTCCTGAAGCCTGGATCAGCTGGGGGACCGTCAGGAGGTGGAGGCCATGCAGCGGGTTAAAGAGGGACGGTTACTGTAAAGGATGGTTAGTCTCTGATTGGAGGGGCTGACTACAAGCTATAAGGAAATCCTAGGACCCCTAGGGCTGAGGGAGTGTCCCCAAGGCAGGCAGGTTGGGGCTCAGACCCTTAGGCTGCAGTCACCAGGCAAGCTGGAAACAAGCGGGCACAGGTCAGGTGGTGTCGGCACCTGGGGAGGCGTGGGGCCCTGGGCTGCAGGTGAGTTGCAGGGGGCCTGCGGAGGGAGAGGCTGTTGGTAGTGGCAGGAGCCCTCTGGGGCCGGCTTACGTGGAGGGGGCCGCGGGAGGCTGTGGCCAGGCCGAGGCCGTGTAGCTGGGGAGCACTCCCACATCCACAGCAGCAGGCGTCACCCTACAACCCACAGGAAGAAGACTAGGCCTTTGGGTGGCCACTCGGCAGTCGGCTAAGGGTTGACTCTGAGGACTTTTCTGCACTTCTCCAGTGAAAGGAGAGCCCCTGGTGTTGAGAGCCGCCATGCTGATCTTGATTTAGTTGTTTTTGGAACTTGGTTTTCCGCCGACTTATGTTTTGAGTTTGCCGCGCCCTGATGCGTGATGAGGTGTTCAGTAACGACACGATTAAAGACGTGAAGTCCTTTTGGGTTTTTTTTGTTTTGTTTTTTTTTGTGGCTAGGCAATTTATTCTAAAACTTGTGAAATGGAAGGTAATTTATTTAGGGTATGTTCATCTGCCTGAATTAGTGAACTTCTGTAGGAGATTAACTGGCCAGTTTCAGGTAGCCATTGTGGAATCGCATCGCCCTCAGGGCCCAGGAGGGTTGAGGCGGGTGGCTGAGGCCCATGGGGAGCGCCTGCCCACTCGGCGCCGGCGTTCTTGGTTTTATTTGGGGACTGCACGGGCCTGGCTGCCTCAGAGTAAGGAAAGCAGAAGCATCAAGCCGAAACAGAGTCCCCAGAACAACTTCTGAGTGCCTGGATGAGTGGGCATGGCATTTGGGTTTCTCTGCGCTGCCCAGTGAGGGTGTCACTCACCTCGGTGCTGCCTGCAGTCAGCCGCCTGCCCCTGCGAGGAGCGCTCCCCTCACCCTGGGTAAACCCGCCCCTTCTCTTCTGTAGGTGACAAGGCTCTCGATGGCTACAGCAAAAAAAAATATGTCTGCAAATTGCTTTTCATCTTTCTTCTGGGCCACGACATTGACTTTGGGCACATGGAGGCTGTGAACCTGCTGAGCTCTAACAGATACACGGAGAAGCAGATCGTGAGTCCTGTCCGCAGTCCCCGGGGCCCAGTGGTGGAGGCCGCACACTAGCTCCCCGTTGCCTTCTGCTTCCTGTCCTTCTTTGTCCCATCTTTTAACACAGCAGTGTGGGCCTGGTGCAAAACGCAGGCACGTGTAGACCGCAGCGCTTTGCCCGCGAGCCCCAGGCGTTCGTGGGAGCCCTGGTTTCACAGTGTGTATCTGAGCGGGCCTCCCCTTCCCCGCCCTCCCCTTTCTAAACGCCGCAAACCAGCTGCTCTGAACACCCCCCCTCAGGAAAGCCTCCGGAGCCATGGAGGGTTCTTTTTAGAAAAGGTTCTGAGTCAGGTAGCCGCTTCTTTTCTGGCTGCTCTCTTTGCGTACTTTCCCTTCCCCTTTGGGGGTTTATCTGCCCGGAGCCCAGCTTTTGATGCAGTGGGTCCCTGGGGCGCCTGTGGGTCACGCTCTCCTGAGGTCAGCCTCTAAAGGGAGGGCTGGGGGCCGTTCACAGGTTCCCTTCCCCGCGGTGCCTGTTGGTGCGCTGTCACAGGTGAGTGTGTCTGGCTGCCCCGCACAGCCTGCATACACTGTTGGGGTGGTTTAACAGTCAGTCGGTGCCCCAGACGCGCCGGGCTGCTGGTCCCAGAGCCGGCTCAAGCTTCTTAGTGTCCTCGCTCTCTTGGACTAACATTATTCCTGTGTGTTTTACCCAGTGTTGTAAAGTTACATTTTCTTCCATTTGTAAAAAAGTTAACTTAGGTAAAGTAAAAAGAAAACCCTACGTGTTCCAGGGTTAGTGGTGTCTGTTCAGTTACAGTTCATGGAGAGCCTGCTCTGGTCCATGCAGTGTGCCGGGGACCCTTGGGGACTTAGTGCCAGCGAGAGATGGGCATGCTCTGCCCAGTGGGGTGTGGGAGGGGGCAGTGTGCCATGGACCCCTGGGGACTCAGTGCCAGAGAGAGATGGGCCTGCTCTGCCCAGTGGGGTGAGGGACAGGGCAGTGTGCCAGGGACCCCAGGGGACTCAGCGCCAGAGAGAGATGGGCCTGCCCTGCCCAGTGGGGAGGGACGAGGGCATCAGACAGCCCCCAGAGAGTGATAGCTGTGGAGTGCAGAATTCCCTGGGAGTCTGAGGGAGGGAGGGGACTGAGCTCGGGGAGGCTCCGGGGCGGGGGTGGTGGGGTGGGTTGAGGTGGAGCCTAAAGGGTGAGCAGGAGTCTGGGGGGGAAGAAGGGTGGGAAGCATGTGGAAACAGAGCAGGCAGCACATCACGGAGGGCATGTGGCAGGAGGGCAGCAGAAGCTGGGCTGGAGGGAGGAAGATGTGGCTCTGTGGTCTGGCCAGGCCACTCGGGCCTTCCCCCGAAGAAGCGTGGGAAGCTGTGCTGGATTCTCACCTGGGTAGTGGTGGTGAGGCTGGAGAAATGCATAGATTCAAGAGAGGGGAAGACAGCAAGCAGGCTAGGTTTCCAGAACCCACCTAGCTTCTTAGTAAGTTATTAGTGACATCGGACGCTCACCCGTGTAACCTGCGGATTAGTGAGGTGGGACTGTGGGGAGGAAGGGACCAAGGAGTCTGATCCCAGTGAGACGCACGTGAGCAGCTTCTTAGGCTTGTCTGTGTGACACTACTTGGTGAATGCGTTTGCCTGTCCCATGGTGGAATTCTGAGCAAAGGCGTTCTTTCCTCCTGCAGCAGGATTAACACTTTTGTCCAAGTAAAGATGAGTCTTCCCTGTGTCGCACATGTGGGCCGGTGGACTTAGTGCTGGAGGTCTCCCGAAGATGGGAACGTCGGCGTGCTGTCGCGTGTTGGACGTCTGGCTTGTTGTGAACTCTGTTTTCTTCTCTCTTCCGGCACTCAGGGCTACCTTTTCATCTCTGTGTTGGTGAACTCCAACAGTGAGCTGATCCGCTTGATCAACAATGCCATCAAGAATGACCTGGCAAGCCGGAACCCCACCTTCATGGGCCTGGCACTGCACTGCATCGCCAACGTGGGCAGCCGTGAGATGGCCGAGGCGTTCGCTGGGGAGATTCCCAAGATCCTTGTGGCTGGGTATGTGTCTCGTGACGTGTCTCGGGTTAAAGAACTCAAACGTGTGACTATTTAAAGAACCTGTAGAATGTGCTGATCTCCCCACCTTATGTCCTGAGGAGACGTGAGCAGTCCAAGAAGTACAAGTTCAGACTCCAGGCGGAGTCCAGCTGGACCGTCTCTCCTCAGGACCTCCGGAGGTTTAGAGAAGACCGAGGAGAGCAAGCCCCACCTTGCCAGCCACAGCCGCCAGGAGAGGCTCACCGTGTGCTGCACACAGTCCCTCTGGTGGGGTGCAGGTGGCCACCCCACCCTGAGGAGCACAGCACCCAGTCTCTGAGCATTCTTAGTGCCCCCCCCCCAATTTTAAGAGAAACTGAGTGAGGGGACGAACGGTGGCTCTGGGAAGAATTCAGAAGCACCCGCGCCGTCTGTGCGTTTTCCAGGCATCCTGCTGGCTGGAAAGCTCATGGGTGCACGGCCCGCGAGAAGGGTGGGCTCAGAGAGAGGATCTGGTGCTCCAGAAGGACCTGTGAGGAGGCCAGGTTGCATCCAGCAGGCTCCCAGCCCCTCGGGCCCAGGAAAGTGGGTGGAACACAGCCTGTAGTCTCCCAGTGAGAGGGAGGAGGGCTGTGGGGTGGGGGGTGATCAGAGCAAACGGGGCTCTCAGCAGATGTGATCTTGCCTTGAGGGGACATTTGGCGGTGTCTCAGGATGTTTTGATTGTCACAGTGGGATGGGAGTGCTGCTGGCATCTGGTGGGTGGCGAGCAGGTTGTGGATGGCCCCGGGGTGACCGGCCCTGAGTGCCCGTGGTGCAGCACTTGGGGGGCCTGATCACACGTGAGCAGCGCCAAGAGCAGCGACCTGTCTGCCGTGCAAGCCTGGAGGACGTCATACGGGAGACAAGACGGAGCCCCGGCTCGGCACATAGCTGCAGACTGACCTGTTGAGCATGGATTCCACACCCAGGAGCTCAGAGGCAGGCAGACCCAAGGACCTAAGGAAGCAAGTGGAGAGCTGGACACCGCTGCTGCATGGTGAGCGTCAGACGGGCAGAGCGGCCAGGAGGGGCCCTGGAGTAAAACTGCCAGGAAGGAAGGAAGGCTCAAGCTGACCCGCACGGGTGTGTGTGCGCAGGTGTGTGAGTGTGCAGGTATGAGGGTGAGTGTGTGTGAGCCTACGGGTGTGTGTGAGTGCAGGTGTGCGTGTGCGTGTGTGTGAGCCTACGGCTGAGTGTGTGAGTGCGGGTGTGCGTGTGCGTGTGTGCCTATGGCTGAGTGCAGGTGTGCGTGTGCGTGTGAGCCTACGGCTGAGTGAGTGCAGGTGTGCGTGTGCGTGTGTGTGAGCCTACGGCTGAGTGTGTGAGTGCGGGTGTGCGTGTGTGTGAGCCTACGGCTGAGTGTGTGAGTGCGGGTATGCGTGTGCGTGTGCCTACGGCTGAGTGAGTGCAGGTGTGCGTGTGCGTGTGTGTGAGCCTACGAGTGTGTGCCTGTGCGCCTGAGAAGGAAAGTCAGGAGACTGGTCTCGGGGCCTTGCCCGCTGCGCCCTCTGCTCCCTCCGCGCCCTCCGCGCCCTCCCCGATGGCGGCTTCTACCCCGGCTTCTCACCCGTGTGTCTCCTTCCTCAGCGGTCCCTCGTGGGCCTCCCTGGCCCTTCCTCCCTGACCGGTTCACATCCCATGCCCTTTCACCACGTGTATGTTTACTGCCTGCCCTTACAATGCTAGTTTTCTGGGCCAGAGGTGGTCGTCTCTGACTATTGCTTTATCTCTAGCATTTGGAACAGTACCTGGAACATGCAAGTCTCCAGTGAATGGACGCTAAAGCAGACCAAGGTGGTCTCTGAGATGGAGAGCTCCATACATGAGCCGGAGAAAGCGTTCGAGAGAGGCCCATTCCCTGAAACAGAGAACACCCTGCAGTGCAGACGGAAAGGAACAGGATGATCCGCTCGTGGTGCAGCCTGGATGAGCTGTTGGAATGGGAGGATGAGGCAGGACACGGGGCAGTGTCTCCAGGATGCGGGGAAACTGGGGAAACCGAGTCTGGCCTGGTGCTGCTGGCCCCAGCTGAGCTGTCCTGTGAGAAAATGGCAAGAGGCAGGTTCCTCTACACCAGAAAGCTCAGGAACACAGCACCACGAGCCCACCTGAAGAAAACCACCAACCCTGAAATCCAGCTGAGCAATGGGCGACTCGGAACCGAGGGCTCGGGAATGGAGGCGGTGGTCGGGGGCTGGCGAGGGTGCAGGCGGGGGATGGGATGGCGGGCAGAGGAGAAGCGAGTGCTACAGACATAGACATGGTGAACATCACGTCACAGAAATGGAGATGTTTGCGGGAGGGATGGGATCATGGCGTCTTCTACACCCGGGGTCAGTTGATAGCTCTTGGGAAGCATGGTTTTGGGGGGCCAAGAGCGCATCGGGCAGATGCCCTCCTGGCAGCCTGCAGTCACCCTGGGTACCTGTCAAACCACCAACACGAGGTGGGGGTGCAGAAAACGGGGCAGATATCCCCGCACTCCCCAGGATCTTTGCATCCAAAAGAAGACAGTTATTCAAATAAGTTTCTCCTTGGAGTAGTGCCAGGGGAGATTAGGAATAAAAACCTGAAGGCGGGTGAGTGGGAAGGCAGCCCCCAAACCTTTCTTCTTCCCACACGGGCGGCAGTTCCCACCTGATCACTGAGGCCTCTGAGTGCCGGCTGAGGCTCCAGGGGTGCCGACCTTGCTTGAGCGCTCCGGGACCATTCCTCAGGCTCCCCTCGGCCTTCTCTTCCCAGCTGTTAGCGGCGTGGCCAGGGCAGGGGAAACGGACAAGCAGAGCACCGGGATGTTCTCTGCACCACACCCACCCACCCATATTCAAACCAGAGAGAACAACCGGACAAACGCCGCCCACCCCTCAGGGTCTGTCTAGAGGGAGCCACCTCTGGGCTTCTGGGCCCCGAGTGCTGCTTGTCTCCATCAGCCCGGGAACATGACCCAGGCTGGTTTGGAAGGCAGGACGTGTGGAAGGTGCTTTCCGGGAGTGAGGAGAGAATGGGTCCTGCGTGCTTCGTGCGCGGCGGAAGGGCAGAGGGGGCACAGTCACGGCCATGTAGGCATCGTCACGGCGGGGCTGCGGGGAGCGTTTCAGCCCCTGGCCCTTTCTGGGCACAGTAGTAGTGCCAGTGCTTTGGCGGCTGTGACGTGCCCACACCCTGCTCACCGGCAGGCGAGAGGTACCCTAGCTGGAAGTGCAGCGCGCTGGGTGAGGAGAGGACGAGGCTGGGGCGGGGGAAGGTTGCCAGGGGAACCCCGGGAGGTCCGCGGCGTGTGGGTCTCTGCGCTTACAGTGTTGGCTGTGTAGTCCGTGAACCGATGAAGAACAAACCCGCCCTGGTTCACACAGTTAATGAGGACCGTCAGTTGAATAGCATTCAGGCGACGCAGCCCGAGTTGTATTCAGCAGTCAGGAAGAATATTAGAATTGCATTTGGAGGCAAAGATGTTAGCACTCGAGGCTTCCTGTTGAGGTGTCCACTGTGGGCTCTGTGCTGCTGGCCCCTCAGGGAAGATGGTGCCATCATCGTGCACATGGCCAGTGAGCGCGAGTGTGAGTGCACCAGACCATCCTGATGAGGTTCAAGCCTACGAGTCCACAGCCCTCCAAGCACAGACCCCCGGCCCCTCTTGCCCCGACGACTCTGGGGGTCTGCGTGCAGCTCTGATGGCGGGCGGCGTGCTGGGCCTGCGTGGCAGCGGTGGGCGGTTTGCGTGCAGCTCTGACGGCGGGCTGTGGGCTGGGCCTGCGTGGCAGCGGTGGGCGGTTTGCGTG
>NW_004444180.1:959931-962012 GCF_000243295.1 Trichechus manatus latirostris
TGTGGGCTGGGCCTGCGTGGCAGCGGTGGGCGGTTTGCGTGAAGCTCTGACGGCGGGCTGTGGGCTGGGCCGCGTGGCCGCTGTGAGCGGTTTGCAGTGCAGTGGTGCTCACCCGGGCTGTCTCTCCCAGGGACACCATGGACAGCGTGAAGCAGAGTGCCGCCCTGTGCCTGCTGCGCCTGTACCGGACGTCCCCTGACCTCGTGCCCATGGGCGACTGGACGTCCCGAGTGGTGCACCTCCTCAATGACCAGCATCTGGTGAGTGTCGGGGCTGGGCTCCGCCTCACCTGCCCAGTGAGCGTTTTTGGGATGGCCCTTGTGAAAACAGCCGGTGTGCTTTCTCAGGATGCCCAGGGAGGTTTTTAAGCAAGGCCATTGTTAGGCCTGGATGCTTGCTGAGCTGGTTTGTTCACATCTTCAGAGTTGATAAGTACCATTCCTTTATCTCCGTCTTTTGTATTTGTGAAAGAAATTTTGTGCTTAATCAGGACCTCTTTCCAGAGATAAGGTTACACTCTGAGTGGCCTTAGTTGTCGTGGGACAGTAGCAGGACCTCCCCTAGGCTTCGAGTAAGACTCTGTGTGCCCTGGGGTGTTCATCCGTTTCCCCACGGCTGGCAGTGTGCAGAGGCCCCGTGGGGAGGGGGCTCTGTTTCTCTGGCATCGCATGTGTCACCCTCGGCTTCTCAGCCAGATTGCAGAAACACGGCCTGGAGCACTTCTCAAAAAGGGGAAGGAGGGTCTTTTTAAGTTGCCTTTTCTACAGTCTCGGTTTTGGGCTGTAGAGATTCAAATGAGTCTAAAGATAACATCACCCTCTATAAACTGCCCCATAGAATTTCCAAGGAGCGGCTGGTGGATTCAAACTGCCAACCTTTTGGTTAGCAGCCAAGTGCTTAACCACTGCGCCACCAAAAACCAAAAAAAAACTGTTGCTGTCGAGTCGATTCCGACTCATAACGACCCTATAGGACAGAGTAGAACTGCCCCATAGAGTTTCTAAGGAGCGGCTGGTGGATTCGAACTGCCAGCCTTTTGGTTAGCAGCTGTAGCAGTTAACCACTGTGCCACCAAGGTTCCCACTGCACCACGGGGCCACGTAATCAGCATAGGATGACCTGAAACGGGTGGCAAGGCCAAACGGACAGAGGCCAGGCAGGCGAGAGGTAAAGGCCAGCAGGAAGGTGGAGAGGGCGGCGCTGCAGCCACCCGGGCCCCCCGGGGCCCCGAGCAGGGCTGCGCCCAGCTGCCTCAGCACGCAGGCCAGGCTAATATCGAGGGTCCTGGTTCCCAAGAGGAGCTGGAGAGCAGAGAGCAGCCTGTCTGCACGCTCCCCTTTGAGGACACGGTAAGCCAGCCTGTCCTGTGTTGGGGCCTGAGACGGCCTGTGGGCTGCCGGCTTGTTGCTTTCGTTTGGAAAGGGAGTTTGAAAATGAACAGTTAGCTCCAAGTGTTTTGACTGGAATCAAAATACATACTGTTGTGTGTGTTACCGTTGTGTGCGTGTTACTGTTGTGTGCCTGGGTCACCGTTGTGTGCGTTACTGTTGTGTGCGTGTGTTACCGTCGTGTGCGTGTGTCACCGTTGTGTGCGTGTGTCACTGTTGTGTGCGTGCGTCACCGTTGTGTGCGTGCGTCACCGTCGTGTGCCCCCGTCACCGTCATGTGCGTGTCGTCATGTGCCCGCGTCACCGTCGTGTGCGTGTGTTACTGTTGTATGCGTGCATCACTGTCGTGTGCCCCCGTCACTGTCGTGTGCGTGTGTCACTGTCGTGTGCCCCCGTCACTGTCGTGTGCGTGTGTTGTGTGCCCGCGTCACCATCGTGTGCATGTGTCACTGTTGTGTGCCTGGGTCACTGTTGTGTGCGTGTGTCACCGTTGTGTGCATGTGTCACCGTTGTGTGTGTTACTGTTGTGTGCGTGTTACCGTTGTGTGCGTTACTGTTGTGTGCGTGTCACTGTTGTGTGCCTGCGTCACCATTGTGTGCCTGGGTCACCGTTGTGTGCATTACTTTTGTGTGCATGTGTTACCGTCGTGTGCGTGTCACCATTGTGTGCCTGCGTCACCGTTGTGTGTGTGT
>NW_004444180.1:962834-969802 GCF_000243295.1 Trichechus manatus latirostris
GCGTCACTGTTGTGTGCCTGCGTCACCGTTGTGTGCCTGTGTCACTGTTGTGTGCCTGGGTCACCGTTGTGTGCGTTACTGTTGTGTGCGTGTGTTACCGTCGTGTGCGTGCGTCACCGTTGTGTGCCTGCGTCACCGTTGTGTGCCTCCGTCACCGTTGTGTGCCTCTGTCTTTCCTTCAGGGCGTGGTGACGGCCGCTACAAGTCTGATTACCACGCTGGCACAGAAGAACCCGGAAGAGTTTAAAACCTCCGTTTCCTTGGCTGTCTCCAGGCTAAGCAGAGTAAGCATGTTGCTGGGGCTGGGTTTCTGCCGTGCTTGTTTAATTAATGTATCAGTTTACTTTTTTTAGAACGCAAGAGATTTGGCCCAATTTGTAAAGGGTGTAAGCTCACTCCACAGCTAATTAATTGGTTTTCCTTCTAGTGAACTATGAGATGTCATGTCCAGGTGGAAATGTGCACAGAGCAGAGATGTCCTGGCAATGACTCGCCCTCGTGTGAGCCCCCTGTGTCCACTGTCCAGATCCGGAAGGCCCTCCCATCCCCCAGACCCTTTGCCTCCCTCCCCACCAGAGGCCACTCCTGCCCTCACCTGGGCGCCCCCGTGTCCTGCTCTTCTTCAGCCTGTAACACCCGAGCAAGCACCCTCAGCCTGCAGTTCCGCTTTGCCTGTTGTCTTAGTCATCTAGTGCTGCTATAACAGAAATACCACAAGTGGATGGTTTTAATGAAAAGAAATTTATTTCCTCATAATCAAAGTAGGCTAAAAGTCCAAATTCAAGGTGTCAGCTCCAGGGGAAGGCTTTCTGTCTCTCGGCCTTCTCATCAGTGTTCCCCCAGACTAGGAGCTTCTGGGCAGAGGGACCCCGGTCCAAAGGATGCGCTCTGCTCCCAGCACTGCTTTCTTGATGGTATGAGGTCCCCCTGTCTCTCTGCTCACTTCTGTCTTTTATATCTCAAGAGATTGCCTCAGGACACAATCCAGTCTTGTAGATCCAGTCCTGCCATCCATCCTCCCTCATTAACATGATAGAGGCAGGATTTACAACATATAGGAAAATCACACAGTACCAGGAATCATGGCCCAGCCAAACTGATATACACATTTTTGGGGGGACACAATTCAAACCATGACACCTGTGTTCTGAATTTTTTTTGTCAGTGAATCGCAGTGTGTATTCTTTTGTGTTTACCTTGTTTTGCTCAGTGTTGTGTGTGGGTCTCCCGTTTCCTTTGGGTTCATTCCTCAGTTCTGACGCCGTGTGGAATGCCATCGTACGGCTGTGCCAGAGCGTATCTGTCCTTCGTTTTGTTGGGCATTCAGCTCGTTTCCACTGGAGGCTGTTATGGATGACCCACTGTGAGCGTTCTCTTGACATCTCTCGGTGCCTGTGTGCCTGGATTGCTGGTGGCTATACACCTACAAGTGTTCATGGGGAACCAGCCCTTCGACTTTAGGAAGATGCTGACCATCTGCCCCGGTGGTGGGACCCGTCGGCTCCCTGGCAGGATGTGCGCGTGCCCGAGTTCCTGTTGCTCTGCGTCTCAGCCAGCAGCTAGCTGTTGGTCTTGGAGATGTTAACCCCTCTGCTGGGTGCGCAGCAGGATCTCGTGTGGTGTAAATACCCATTTCCCTGGTTGTCAGTGAGCGCGAGCAGCTTTCCTCCTTGCCAGCTGTTTGGCTGTCTTCTTTTGTGAAGTGCCTGTTGAAGTCTCTTGCCCGTTTTTCTCCTGGGATGCCTTTTTGTTGCTTTATACAAGTTCTTTATATGTTTTAGATACAAGCACTTTGTTGGTTATATTAGGTCGGTTAGTGATGCGCAAATCTGGCAGCTTTTTAACTTACTGTCTTTCTCTTGCTCTCTTGTTTTTTTGATTGCATAAATTATTTTTTATAAAGCATGATGCATTAATACAGTTAGGTACATATAATACTTACAAACGTGTGAAGTTTTTCTTTTGTTGTTGAGAATGTGCACAGCAAAACATACGCCAGCTCAGCCGTTTCTGCATGTACATTCAGTGACGCTGATGGCGCTCTTCCAGCTGTGCAGCCATTCCCACCCTCCTTTGCTGAGCTGTTCCTCCCCAGTTCACATAAACTCACTGCCCCCCAAGGTTCCTGTCCAATCTTTCGAGTTGCTGTTGTCACTTTGATCTCATATAGATAGTTCTTAAAAGAGCACAGTGCTCAAGGCAGATATTCTTTACTAGTTAAGCTAAACTATTGTTTGGTTTTAAGAAGACTTCAGGGGATATTTTTGGTTTAAGTTTTAAAGATTATCTCAGGTTAGTAGTTTCAGGGATTCATCCAACCCGCTGGGCTTCAAAGTCTGGAGACCATGAAAATTTGAAATTCTGTTCTACATCGCCCCCTCACCCCCCGCTTTTGATCAGGATTCTTCTATAGAATCTCCAATGAAAATGTTCAGTAATGGTAGCCGTGTGCCATCCAGTTCTTCTTGTCTTACCCGAAGGAGGCAGTTGTTCCTGGAGGCAATTAGCCACACATTCCATATCCTCCTCCTGTTTCTGACTCTCCTTCCTGTGTTGCTCCAGGCAAATAGAGATCAATTGTGCCTTAGATGGCTGCTTGCAAGCTTTGAAGACACTACTCAGTGAACTAGTAGGTAGAAAGGAAGCACCGAACACGTTATTAGGCCAGTTAGCTGGGCTGTCCCATGAAACCCAACCCTAAACCTCCAAACCAAGGAACCAAATCCCATGAGGTTTTTGGTTGTACATAAACAGACCCAGCAGCTATTCTTTTTTTGTTGTTGTTGTAAATATATCTATCACACAACTTCTGCCGTTTCAACTTTTTATTAGGCATACAACTTATTGACATCAATTATGACAGTCGTCTGTGCAACCCTACCCTTAATAAACGTGATTTTTCCATCACTGTTAATCCCCTCTTCCCTCCCCTCTCCGGTAACCACTAATAAACTTTGGTCTCTCTATGTTGGCCTTTTCTTGTCTTTTTATGTAAGTGAGGTCATGCTGTATTTGTCCTTCCTTCTGTGACTGATTTATTTTAGTCAGGATAATGTCTTCAAGCTCCATTCATGGTGTAGCGTGTATCAAGACTTCATTCTACTGGCTGAGGAATATTCCATTGTATGTAGGAACCACATTTTGTTTATCTGTTTATCTACTGATGGACATTTAGATTGTTTCCACCTTTTGGCTATTGTGAATAGTGCTGCAGTGAACATTGGTGAACAAGTCTCTGATTGAGTCTCTGCTTTCAAGTCTTTTGGGTATATACCTGGGAGTGGAATGGCTGGGACGTTTGGTAGGTCTATTTTTAGTTTTTTGGGGAACTGCCACACTGCTTTTCACAATGGCTGTACCATTTTGCATTCCCACCAGCAATGGGTAAGGGTTCCAATTTATCCCCACATCCTTGCTAACATTTGTTATTTTCTATTTTTTTAATCTTAGCCATCCTAGTGGGAGTGAAATGGTATCTCATTGTGGTTTTGATGGATGGATCTGATGGCTAATGATGCTGAGCATATTTTCATGTGTTTGGTGGCCATTTGAATGTCCTCTTCCGTGAAGTGTCTATTCAAGTTCTTTGCCCATTTTATGATTGTGTTACTTGTCTCTTTATTGTTAAGTTGTCAAAGCTTTATATGTATTTTGGTTATTAGATTCTTATCGGCTATATGGCTTCCAAAGATATTCTCCCAGTTGGTCCACCTTACTCTCTTAACGATGTCTTTTATGACCGGAAATTCTACATTTTAATTTCTACATTTTAAGTTGTTCTGTCTTCTGAGGTTTCACATTTAGATTGACATCCACCTGGAATTGATTTCCGTGTGTGGTGATGGCTTTTCTCACGAGATCCGGTTCTCACAGTACCACTATTGAAGCCCCCCTCTGCCGTGCCACCTTGGCCACAAATCAAGTGGGTCTGTGTCTATGCTGTCCACTCCATCAGCCTGTCTGTCTGTCTTTGCACCAGTAGTGTGCTGCCTTAGCTACTGAAGCTTTTCTGTAAGCCTTGCTGTCTAGTAGAGCGAGTCCTCCCACCTGGCCCTCTCCCCCTCAAAAACCCTAGTGGGACTTTAATTAGAATTGGATTTAATCTAGAGGTCAGTTTGAAGAGAATTAAAATCTTTACAGTATCAAGCCTTTCAGTCCATGAACATTGTGTATCCCTCCACTTACTTAGTTATCTTTAATTTCTGTCGGCGTTTTATGATCTTTTGAGTTACCTTTTGTTAGATTTATTCCTCTATGTTTTATTTTTAAAATGCTATTGTCAATACCTTTCAATATTTTTTGTTTCTAACTGTATGTTGGTTTATAGAGATGCAATTGAGTTTTTAAAATTGTGGTAAATACCTGTGTAAGAATGGTTTGCCGTATCGGCGTTCTTCACATGTGCGGTTCAGTGACACGAGTTGTTTATCACGTTGTTCAACCATTACCATTATCTGCTTTCAAATTTGGCAATTGATTTTTGTGTATTCATCTTGAAATTGGTAATTTTGCTAAGCTAATTTATTAATTTTAGTAATTTATATGTCGATTTCTTTGGATTCTCTTTATATTCAGTCATACCATCTATGAGCAATGGCAGTTTAATTTTTCTCTTTTCTAACCCATATGGTGATTGTTTATCTTTCCCACTTCCTGGCTCTGACCTGGGCCTCCACTACAGCACTGACTCTAAGAGACGGCTGATGTCTTGCTTCTCATCTCAGAGGGAAAGCTTCCAGTATTTCACCACCAAGTGTGATGCTTCCTGTAGAATTTTTGTTGTTGTGGCTTTATTACATTAAGGAAGTTCCTTTCTATATTTAGTTTTTATTATTAATTAACTGGCAAAGCCATTTGAACTTGGAGTTTTCTTTGGGAAGGTTTCTAATTATGGATTCAATTTATTTAATAAGTTGTAAGACTACTCATATTTTCTGTTTCCTCTTAGATCAGTTCTGGTTAAGATGCGTTTTCTCAACATTTGCTAATCTATCTAAATATTTGAATACACTGGTAAAGATAACCTACGTGTAGGGTGGCCGTCATGCCCCGCCTTTAATCTTGGACACTGAATGTCTGCCTTTAATCTTGGACACTGAATGTTCGCACCTTTCGTTTTTCTTAATCTCATCAACTGTGTAATAATTTCTTCTCACAGAATTAACCGTTTATCTTTGTTGGTTCTTCTCACAGAATTAATTGTTTGTCTTTGTTGGTTCTCTCTGCTGCATTTTTTCTATTTCATTCCTTTCTGCTTTTGTCTTTCTATTTTCTTCCCTCTGCTTTCTTTGGATTAATTTGCTAGTCTCCTTCTAACTCTTGAGGTGAATTCTTCATTGCTTTGAAGACACCTCACACTGGCCATGTCTCTGCTACGTGGAGATGGTGCACCCCCTCCCTTCTGCTCGGCACAATTGTTTGGGTCTCGCTGCTGCTGTTTGTCCCGCTCAGTCCTTTCTCTGGCTAGCAGCGGAGCCCAGTTCACTGCAGGAGTCGGCTGGCGCCTTGCAGCTTAGGCCGGGTCAGGTTGACCCTCCTGATGTGTGCACTATGTCCTGAAAAGGTGGCACACATGAAATTTGAGGGACAGCAGGGAGGACGCCGGCTGCAGGCAGTGGGGGTGGGACATCCAAGCTGTAGTCCTGTGTTCTGAAGGTGGACCAGGTATATGCTGTGCCAAGGCTGTAGGAGATGGGGCCGCACCGGAGAGTGACGTCAGCGTGCTCTCTGATGAGCTCTGCATTTGGGGGTGGGGGCAGCAGAGAGGGCTAGCTTCCCTTTCTAGGGGGCTAGAGCCCCCCATGCTGTGTTTAGTCTGTTTCCAGCCCAGAAAGGACTGCAGCTCCAATCCTGTTTTGTCCCAAGAGATGGTTACTGTGCAGCTGATGTTGATAGTGAGCAACGAGTGGGCAGTTGGGACGCCATCGGAGTGGGCACGTTAGCAGCGTACAGGCGAGAGCAGCCGGTGGCGCCTTCCTTGACCGGCTTGCTCCTGGGTGGGAAGTGCATTTGCTCTCAGGACAGGCTAGCGAGAGGCTCTGTGACTCTGTCCTTTAAAGTGTAGAAGATGGTACTAAGTGTTCTTAGCACATCGAACGGTCGTATGTGACCCGAGCAGTGACCACCGGTGTTGCTTTTCAGATCGTGACGTCCGCATCGACGGACCTTCAGGACTACACCTACTACTTTGTCCCAGCCCCCTGGCTGTCGGTGAAGCTTCTGAGGTTGCTGCAGTGCTACCCGCCCCCAGGTAACGGCAGGGCAGCAGAAGTGGACCTCGCTGGGCCCCACATCCTGCCTCTGAGGCCTGGTTCTTGTCTGTCTGGGGTTCTAAAGCTGGCACTGGCACCTGTTGATGGGCCCTCCCTTGGTCACGGGTCTTAGCTGACCAGGTTTTGGGTCCTCAGAGCAGGTTTATTATGACGCGGGATTGTTCATGCTTTCATACAGAGCAGGACCCTTCCTATAGAATACTTGAAGCCTTGAGAAACTTTGCGCCTGTCAAATGGCAGCAGCGCATCAGAACCTGTCCTAAGAGCAGCAGTAATGCAAATCAGTGTCAGCCCAAGGCTGGGCCCTGTGAGGCGGAGATCGGGCACACCTCCACTCTCCCACATTTTTACCAGTTCTGACACCAGCCGTCCCTCCCACGGCACTCTCTACTTCTTTTTTGTGTTCAGTAGTCCACTGCAGTGGCCACACAGAACTCACAGACCATACTTACAGTTAAGTGGTTTATTGAGGAGGTAACGGTACAGCTTGGGATCAGGATCAACAGGCTACCACGCAGGATCAGGATCAGGAAACATGGAGGCAAAGTCTCTCTTCTTTAGTGCAGGACAGCTCTCTCAGCTTCTCTAGGCTGAGCAGGCTTCCCCTCGGCCCCCTGAGGACAGGCCTCCCCTCGGCCCCCTGAGGACAGGCCTCCCCTCGGCCCCCTGAGGACAGGCCTCCCCTCGGCCCCCTGA
>NW_004444180.1:969902-972826 GCF_000243295.1 Trichechus manatus latirostris
TCCCCTCGGCCCCCTGAGGACAGGCCTCCCCTCGGCCCCCTGAGGACAGGCCTCCCCTCGGCCCCCTGAGGACAGGCCTCCCCTCGGCCCCCTGAGGACAGGCTCCTCTCGGCCTCCTGAGGACAGGCTCCTCTTGGCTCTGCAGGCTGTCATCACCGGCTCTGCCATTGGACACCTTCTGGGCCTCTTGCTATCATCAGCGTTACAGCCCTTGACCCATGTTACGCCTCTTTTAGGAGGTTCCTTGCCCCCCCGCTCTGAAGCTTCTTTTCTTTTCTTTCTTCCATCTGCTTCTCTTTCTGCTGCTTTCTGTCTGAAAAACCTCTGTGGGGTTGGCTGCGTATATACACAAACCCTTCATCAATTTCAAGGCATGGCCCCTTCCATTGGGGGCCACAAACTGACGAATCCCCTCTCAGTAGACCACGGACATTTCATTTGCATAGTAGGCAAAGCTGGGCTACAACTCGCCTCATTTGCATGGTCTATTTACCAGTCCCTCAAGGTGCACACCAATCACAGGGCAGGCTGCAGCCCAGAGCCAGACAAAAAGTATCAAAATCAAGTTGTTTACAGCTTGCGCAGGAAAGGGCAATCAACCTGGACAAAAGTAAGACACCCTCTGGGGTAGAAAACTAGGGCAAAGGTAACTCCTCAGGGCTTAGGGTGAAAATCTTCAAGATGTTTTTCCAAAGAACCAAGGCAAAATACCACGTAAAGGAACTCATTTTACCACAGTGCCCTAAATTTTAGTGATCTGGGTAACCTTTATGTATACATTAGGGATGTCATATCTTAGGTTCCTGTCTCATTCTAAAACATTGCATTTGACTCAAAGGTAAGTCTCTAGAAATAGGATTTCTTGGTTGAAGAATGTGCATTAAAATTTTTGTTAGATACTTCCAAACTGCCCTCTTAAAAAAATTCTTTGTTGTTGTAACCTTCAAGTTTTAAACTAATACATTTTTGGTACAGGATATTCCTTTGTTAAATTTGAGTAGCTTTCTGTGCTAAATATCTTTTTATACTAAAGTGCAAACACCCATCTTATTAAACTTCACAGCCACAGACCCTTGATGGGGAAGGGGCATGTCCACGTAGCCTCCTCTGAGCCCAGGAGTAGGGCCCAGCCCAGTGTCCTTCCAGACGATCCAGCCGTAGTCTTGCCGCTTCCCCCCTCCCCCTGCCCAGTGCAGGTCTGATGGCTGTAGCAGTTTTTTCTGTTGACCTGAACCCTGCCTGGTTAGGATCCTTCTGCTTTCATTCTTTCTGAGGCCTGGGGCTACGCAGGTGGAGCCCACTCCCCACCAGGCCCAGGCCCGTGAATTTAGTCATTCTGATCCTCCATTCAGGCCAGTGTTTGGATTCTCTTGATGCAGTTTGCAGAATCTCCACCCTTCTCAGATTGGTGCCTCTGTCTGTAACGCCACAACGAGGCTTTGGGTGGAGCTCAACTCCAAGCCGGCAGCTTCAGCAGGCAGCCTCTCTGTCTAGATGCTGTGTTGGCAGCAAACCCGGACGCTGTTGTGCTGCAGGCTGATGCACTGCACTAGTTGGGTGATGTCCTGGTGTTTTTGTTGCTTTCTTATTCTTTTCTGGTCCATTGTTTCCTTTCTTCTGGTTTAGATGCAACTTTTTTTATTTTTCTCTGTCTTTTTATTGCTGTTTACATTTTTCAATTTCTGTTGGTAAAAAATCTTTTGCCCACTTTTCTCTCAAACTTTTATACTGTGTGTTTTGTCTGTGTCTCTGAGATTTGATTTTTTTCTTGATCTGTATGATCTCTACCAGCGAAAGTCTTCTGTGTGTAGTTTGTGTTGAACAGCTTGTGTATTTACCATGACAGTTAAGTCCCCTTATTTATAATAGCTATAAAATCCAACCATTTTCTCACGTTTCTGTAAGTTCACCTGCCCTTGTACACAAGTGTGGATAAACTGTACTGAAAGTTTCCATCGGACGTGCATAGTGTCAGAAGTGGCTTGTCCCCGAGGGTAGTGCGACCTCTGGTAGGGCAGGTGCGCTGGGCACGGCCCGCCCTCTGACACTTCCTGTTTTGCCCAGAAGAACCCGCAGTACGAGGCCGCCTGACAGAGTGCCTGGAGACGATCCTTAACAAGGCCCAGGAGCCGCCAAAGTCAAAGAAGGTCCAACATTCAAATGCCAAGAATGCCGTGCTCTTCGAGGCGATAAGTTTGATCATTCACCATGACAGGTGAGTCTGTGGCTGCAGTGCCTCTTCAGCTTGCCTTCTCCCCAGGAGAGTTGGGAGACAGCAGCCTCAGACGCGAGTGTGTGCACTTCGTTGCTGGCCTTAGGCCTGGCAGGTGGTGCTTGGCATCCATCCATCTGGCAGACACTTGTGACGTTCCTGCATCTTATACCCAGACCAGTGCGTGCTCCCATGAGACCCTTCCCCTCCTGTCTCCCCTCCTTTCTCTCCGGTACCTCAAGCCCTCCCCTCCTTTTTATCTGGTACCTCATGCCCACCCCTCCTTTCTCTTCAGTACCTCATGCCGTCCCCTCCTTCAGTACCTCACGCCCTCCCCTCCTTTCTCTTCTGTACCTCACGCCCTCCCCTCCTTTCTCTTCAGTACCTCACGCCCTCCCCTCCTTTCTCTCTGGTACCTCACAACCTCCTCTCCTTTCTCTTCAGTACCTCATGCCCTCCCCCCCTCACTCTCTGGTACCTCACGCCCTCCCCTCCTTCAGTACCTCACGGCCTCCCCCCCTTTCTCTCTGGTACCTCACGCCCTCCCCTCCTCTCTCTTCAGTACCTCACGCTCTCTCCTCCTTCAGTACCTCACGCCCTCCCCCCCTTTCTCTCCAGTACCTCACGCCCTCCCCCTCTTTCTCTTTGGTACCTCACGCCCTCCCCCACTTTCCCTCTGGTACCTCACGCCCTCCCCCTCTTTCTCTTTGGT
>NW_004444180.1:973574-981189 GCF_000243295.1 Trichechus manatus latirostris
CCCCCTTTCTCTCTGGTACCTCACGCCCTCCCCCCCTTTCTCTTTGGTACCTCACGCCCTCCCCACCTTTCTCTCTGGTACCTCACGCCCTCCCCCCCTTTCTCTTCGGTACCTCACGCCCTCCCCCCCTTTCTCTTCAGTACCTCACGTCCTCCCCCACTTTCTCTCTGGTACCTCGCGCTCTTTCCTTCCTTCTCTCTGGTATTTCACTCTCTCATCTAGCCTCGATGCTCTTTTGGCTGTGATCTCACCTTCTCCTGCCCCTCTCCCTCACCCGAGCTTTCATGCTTCTGACTGACTTCTCACGTTATTATACAGAGAAAAAAAGGAGTGTGCACACGTGAGTGTACATGTGCCCGGGTGCACACACGTGTATGTGTGTGTGGATATGAGGAAATGGGTACACATATACACACGTGTATAGGTGAGTACACGTGCACGCGTGTCCCCGTTAGCTCTGCCTGGGGCATCAGGCAGCACTTGGGTATATCCAGGCCGTCGTGAGCAGTGGTGGGTGACTGTCTCTTGTCAGGATAGCACAGTTGGAGATGTTGGGCTGGTGGAGTTTGCACTCTGGCCTTTCTGCTCAGCTCCTGCAGTCCATTCCCATGTGGCCATCCTGGTTTGGGGTGGTGTTGGGTGTTGTAGAATCCATTCTTCTGCGGCAGGCTTGGCCCAGACTGACTGTGCCAGGAGCCTCAGGGTCCTGGCCGTAGCAGGGCCGCGTCGGGTGTGTGGGCAAGCAGCAGCCTTCCTGGCACGCTTCTACAGGTGCAGCCCAGCCGCCGCTGTCTACTGCAGCACTTCTGATGAGTGTGAGTCCCTGTGTCAAATCCAGTTTCAGAGTTACACGCCAGCAGTTTGGGGAACTGTTCAAAACAAAATCTTCAAAGAAAACAACCCACAAGAATACCCTAGATTTTCAGTATCAGAGGAAACCTCTTTGTCCTCATTAAATAAAGAGAAGCAAGAATTATGAGGACAAAGGAAAGCATAAGTATAGATTTAACCTAAATTTTATGGTAGTTGGCAGGTAAATATTCACTAACCTTCAGTTTTGTACCACACGGATGAGTCTGAGTCCAGCTACCTGGGTTTTCCTCACAGCTCCTCTTTCGAGAGCCTTCCCGCGTCCTAGCTTCCATACTGAACTGGCCTGAGGCTTCAGCTGCACCTGGTCAGGGTCTCTTGGCTGGCTGGTGGCCTTCTCCCGTGAGTCGGGCAGGGTGTTCCGTGGTTGCTTGGCTGTGATGGTGCCTTTATTGTCAGTGGCTCCTGGAATGGCTGGAATTCTGCAGTGTGCTTGGAACCACTCAGTGGGCATAGGGGATGCTGATGCGACCGTGTGTAGAACAGGCGAGAGTGAATACAGGACTTCAGCTTTTAGGTTAGGGCTTTCAGGCCTCTGGAGGCCCCTTGAGGTGTTCCCCTCACCTGCGCGATGGTGACTCAGTGTGACCTGTCTGCCGTCCTGGCGTATGGCCAGGGCTGGGTACGCTGCCTGTTTATGGGGCGTGCTAAGGACCTCTGGCCCATCTCCCCACAGTGAGCCCAACCTGCTCGTCCGTGCCTGCAACCAGCTGGGCCAGTTCCTGCAGCACCGCGAGACCAACCTGCGCTACCTGGCTCTGGAGAGCATGTGCACACTGGCCAGCTCCGAATTCTCCCACGAGGCCGTCAAGACACACATCGAGACCGTCATCAACGCTCTGAAGGCAAGTGCTCCTGCTCACAAGTGCACGGCCCACCTGCGGGGGTCTGTACGGGCGTAGGCGCCACGGCCCACCTGCAGGGTAACCGCGGGAAAGCAGCTGGTGTCCTCTTGGTGACTCAGTGGCCCATGGTGTGTGTGTTGTGATGGGTGGTGACCACCAGTGGGACATGGTCTCCAGGAGCCGCCATTGACGT
This sequence comes from Trichechus manatus latirostris, assembly GCF_000243295.1. Classification (NCBI taxonomy): domain Eukaryota; kingdom Metazoa; phylum Chordata; class Mammalia; order Sirenia; family Trichechidae; genus Trichechus; species Trichechus manatus. Next base: position 975,483 of record NW_004444180.1, read on the forward strand.
GGCCGCCTTGTTTCCCCAGACGGAGCGGGATGTGAGCGTGCGGCAGCGGGCCGTGGACCTGCTCTATGCCATGTGTGACCGCAGCAATGCCCAGCAGATTGTAGCAGAGATGCTGAGCTACCTGGAGACAGCTGACTACTCCATCCGCGAGGAGATCGTGAGTCTGCGGACTAGCTGGGGGCTCCAAGGCTTTGCACAGCCTTGGGTTGGGGGTCTGCTAGGTACTAGACAAGAGGCCGTGTGCATGCTTCCTGTCGATGTTCCAGCAGCATCTTTCAGTCTCTCAGCATAGTTCTGAGGAACCCACAACCCACATGCCTCCCCGCGTGGCTGGGTGTCTAGCCTTCATGGGTGGGAGCTCAGCACAGACCCATCAGCGTGAGGGACAGGCTGGGTGAGAAGTCTGAGTGGCTGGCCGAGAGGAGCTGAGCTGTGTCTGACTTGCTGGGACCTGGTGCAGTTCCCTCATGAACGCACAGTGGAGGGGTCACTTCCGTGGGGAGGACAGCGCTGCTGTGTGTTGTGACTTACAAAGGAGCCAGCCCCTGTGTTTGCCTGCGTCCCCGTCTTCTGCTAAGGCTGAGATGGGACTTGTCCACCTTATGGAAAGCTTTCTCTAGTTGCCTTCTTGGGGGAGCCACCTGTGATCTGAAGCTAATAGGGAGTTCTGGGGGTGAGTGTTGCTGTCAGTGTCCAGTGTCAGGGCTGTTCCCGGGCTGAGTCTTGAGGTGACAAAGGATCCTGAGCACATACTGCACCCATGGTGAGATGGCCTGATCTCCCAGTGGGCGCTCACTTCACGGGTGCGCGTTGACCCCTGTGCGCAGGCCGAGGGAGGTGCTGGGGCTTCTGTAGCCAGCGACGAGTGTTCATCCCCCTTGACACGGTGCTTCGTGAGGAGCAGCATGGGGCCTGGCGTCGTGGGGGTCAGCCAGGAATGGGCCTGGGGTGGCGAGGGGGTGGGGCGCCTGGAGAAGAGGGTGGGGCAGGGGAGAGTGAGGTGGGCAGGCTGGGAAGCTGTAGGAAGGTGGCCTGTGGAGAGCAGAAAATTCAGGGCAGGGGGCCTGCTCTTGGAATCTGTGGCCTGGTGGGGCCCCAGGGCTGTGGTCCCCGTGGTGTCCTATTTGCTGGAGGGCAGGGTTTTCTGTGCAGTGTGGGGTTTCTGAGGGCTGCAGGGTTTGCTCGTGTTTCCCCTTAGATGTTGAGTGATGACCTCTGCTCAGGTCTAGTGATAAGGAAAGTAAAGCAGAGACGGGCTCTGGGCCCCAGGATAAGTACGCTGTCTGCCCGTCTGTTCATCTATCCAGTCAACAGAAGTGTCAGAGCCCAGGCCCCACTGGGGTGACAGTGCTGGGGGCTCCCTTGGCCAGCTCAGCCCCGTGCACTGCGAGGTGGGGAGGGAGGAGGTGGCCCTGCGTGGGGAGCTCTGGGGCCTCACGGGGTGTCTCATCCCATGAGAGCTGGGGAGACTTCCGGCTGGAGCCAGGGAGACCTTGCCCAGAGACGGCAGGGTGGGGCTGCAGCAGGAGGCAAGACCACGAGGGGCGGAGCGTTGGGGCCCCCAGCAGCAGGGCAGGGCGGGGAGACTGGCTGGAGCTGGGGTGCAAGGAGGTGGCATTGGGAACTGGGCAGTGCATCGTGAAAGGCCTGATGTGTGACTGCGGGTGCCGTGGGTGGTGAGGAGATGCGTGTTTTGGGGTGGTGCTGTGGCATTGTGGAGGGTAGATTTAGGGGCCAAGGGCAGGCAGACAGATGGGCAGAGGGTTTGGGTTTGAGCAGGCTGGGGGCACCATGGGGAGCAGCTGGGAGGGCACAGGGAGGGAGTGCCAGTGAGCTGGGCAGGGTGCCTGTGTGAGGGTGGGAGCGGGTGAGGGGGTGGGGAGTGGCCCATAGCTGCTGTTCTGCTCAGCACAGGACGGGGTGTGTAGCATGTGGGGAGCCCTCTGGGCCAGAGTGCCAGGGTGCGTGCAAAGAGAGTGGACACATGTCCCATAGGCAGAGCAGAGGGATGTGTGGAGGCCTGGGGGTGCCCGCGTTGGGACAGTGAGAAAGAAAGGTCCAGGAGCACAGCCGCTCTGTGTGTGGGTGCTGAGGTGGGTGGTGGGGGGCAGCATTGCCGGGTAGTGTGCGCAGCATCTGCGGCAGCATGGCTGCAGAGGCCCGTGCCCTGCCCAGGCGCAAGGAAGGAGTGGGAGTGCCCCTGCTCTCTCACGGGTCCGTGCAGCCTTTCCCGTTGTCCTCTCGGCTGACAGAATTCTTGTCTGTGTCTGGCTCCGCTTGGCTGTCCTCTGTTAGCAGCGAGTCCTGAGCCTCCTGGGTTGTGGGCCCCTCAGGGGTCTGCAGAGCTGTGCCGTGCTGTGGGTGACACGCTAGCGAGGACCTGTCTGTGCAGGTGCTCAAGGTGGCCATCCTGGCGGAGAAGTACGCTGTGGACTACACATGGTACGTGGACACCATCCTGAACCTTATCCGCATCGCGGGCGATTATGTCAGCGAGGAGGTGTGGTACCGTGTCATCCAGATCGTCATCAACAGGGACGATGTGCAGGGCTACGCTGCCAAGACCGTGTTTGAGGTGGGTGCCACAGGGGGGGGCTGTGCAGGCACGGGGTGCTGGATAAGAGCAGAGGCCATGGCCCGGGCCGCTGGGGACCACTCTGCTGGCTAAGGGGTTCTGCAGTGGGGATGACCGGTGTCCCCTACGTCTCCCTTTCTTGGAGCTCCTCTCCCTAATTCCGGAGCCACAGGCCACGGGTGAGTTACTGCCCCAGGGAGCTGCCTGGGCCTCTCGCCTCGGCTTGCTGCTGTGCACAGGTACTTGATAGGGGCCATGGTGATCTAGGGAGGAGGAGGAGCGGCCATGGGGTCGGGTGCTCATGTGGGAGTGATGCCCGCCTGCCCCGCTTGAGACGTCAGCCTCGTTCCTGATGTCGGCTCTCAGGCCGTCCCATGCCAGGGCTGGAGTTGACCAGTTGCCACCTGGAGGCCTGCCCCCTGTGGACGTGTCTGCTGAGGAGAGAAGGGGTGGACTGAAGTTGGGGGGTTCAGGAAGTTCTGGAGCAGCATGGCCCTGACATAACAAACAAACTTCAGAAGAAGGTGGTCAGAACCTTTTTCCCATAAGGACATTTCAGCCATGTTTCCTTAGAAGCAGGCACCTCTCGGGCCCAGATTCCTTGGTTCTGAAGTGCACGGGCCAGCTCTCTCTCTCTCTCGTGGCTTTGCAGGCTCTCCAAGCACCAGCGTGCCATGAAAATCTGGTGAAAGTGGGCGGCTACATCTTAGGGGAGTTTGGAAACTTGATAGCTGGGGACCCAAGATCCAGGTAAGAACTTGCTGGAAATTGGTGTCCGAGTTTGTGTTCCGATTATGTCAGTATGCCCGCCCGTGCTGAGGGTCCAGGTGGGGGTGGGCAGTGTCCCCATGGGCCTATCCGACTGCCGGGAAGTATGGGCTTGGCTCTGTTGGGAAGGAGAGCAAAACCCCGCCAATGTGAGTTGCATCCTTTTTTGAAATTTATTGTCGTTATTGAGAATACACACAGCAGAATATACACCAGCTCAGTGATTTCTACACATACAATTTAGTGACATCGATTACATCCTTCGAGTTGTACAGCCATTCTCACCCTCCTTTTCTAAGTTGTTCCTTCCTCATTAACATAAACTCACTGCTCGTTCCATCTGACCTTTCGAGTTGCTGTTGTCCATTTGATCCAATATAGTTAGTTCTTAAAAGAGCACAATGCTCAAGACAGATGCTCTTTACTAATTAAGCTAAATGCAGTTACATCTTCCTGTATGTTTCAAGCAGTAGACAAAGTGGGGGTTCTGAGTGAAAATGTAGAGGTGTGGTCATGGCTAACAAAAGGCCAAGTTTCAGTGACATCTGGGAGCCCCACTCGACACCCTTCCTCCCTACGAGAGTGGCCCTGGTTCAGGCATGGTGCCAGCCCCGAGCTTCTGCCTTCTGCTCACTGCCTTCCTACAGTGGGGGCTCGGGTGCTTTTGGAAGGGGAAGGCGGAGGGGGGCAGGGAGCTGGGGCACATGGATGTGCTGGGGTGTCGAGGTCAGGGACGCGAGTGGAGGGTTGCTGCCAACCGCCTGCCTGTTTCTGTCCTGCAGCCCCCTAATCCAGTTCAGCCTGCTCCACTCCAAGTTCCATCTGTGCAGCGTCCCCACCAGGGCTCTCCTCCTGTCCACTTACATTAAGTTCGTGAACCTCTTCCCGGAGGTGAAGGCCACCATCCAGGACGTGCTGCGCAGTGACAGCCAGCTCAAGAATGCAGACGTGGAGCTGCAGCAGCGTGCCGTGGAGTACCTGCGGCTCAGCACCATCGCCAGCACTGACATCCTGGTAGGGCAGCGTGGGCGGGGGGCCGTGGCCCTCTCGGCGTGGCTGCTTGTCTGGGCGCTGACTTGATGAGCCTTTGCTACTTCCTGCTCAGGCCACTGTCCTGGAAGAGATGCCCCCGTTCCCAGAGCGCGAGTCCTCCATCCTGGCGAAGCTCAAGAAGAAGAAGGGCCCAAGCACGGTGACGGACCTGGAGGAGACCAAGCGGGAGCGGAGCGCCGATGTGAATGGGGGTGCTGAGCCTGCCCCTGCCAGCGCCAGCGCTGCGGTGGGTCCCCACAGCCGTGCTGCCCCATGGGCGTGGCTGTATTCCAGGCCTGAGACCCCAGGCCAGCCGAGCACAGCCTGTGTAGCGGCGCATTGTCCTGGGTGGAATGTGTACGCCGAGAGCCTTTGGTGGCGGCCTGAAGTCTGCACTCCAGCTTCTCAGCAGTGAGCCCCCTCGAGGACGTGGTCTGCCCCCAGCTCACTGTTCAGACCCTCTTCCCAGGGCTCCGTGTCCTGACTTGGGGTTGCAGGATGGCCCTGGGCGGCTGCCCCACGCCGAGGTGGTGCAGTCTGCCTGCCTGCTCGCTTGTGAAGCTCTTTGTGGTGAATCGTAGCAGATTCCCCATTGGTGCGAGGTGGTGAGAATGCACCTATAATGAAAGAACACCCCGTGGTACATGTTGGAAGTCGTATTTAGCTTTTTTCTTTTCCCCTACTAGAGCGTAAGCTCCGTGAGAGCAGGGTCCTGCCACCCTGGCAAGCCCAGGTGACACCGGTGTTGCTGGTGACCCTGCAGCCCTGACACGCTTGCGAGGGTGCTTTGTGGCTTTGCTGTGCACATTTTCTGCTTTTCCAGTGAAAGGAGTGCTGTGGAGAGGGTTTTCTTTCCAGGACGCTAATTCAGGGAGGGGAATAAGGCCATCCACTGATACCTGGGTGTGTGGCTAGAATGAGGCTGGAGTGCTGTGGCCTGTGTACAGGAAGATGGCCTTGGCAGCCTGGCCCAGCTGGGTGCTTGCAGTGGGGGCTCTGATACCTCTCGGCAGCCAGCCTCTCATCAGACATCCCTTCCTCCCCTTCCCCTGATGTGGTGTCTGCTCACCACCCTCACCTGAGCCCGGGGCTGTCTCCCCAGGGACGCTTTCAGTCCTGACACCATGCTCGCACCTCGGCAGCTGCTGGCACTGTACTTCATGCTGTGTTGACTCGGGTGGATGATGGCTGCGCTTCTGGTGGGTTGACTCAGGTGGATGATGGTTGCACTTCTGGTGTGTTGACTCAGATGGGTGATGACTGTACTTCTGGTGGGTTGACTCGGGTGGGTGATCGCTGCACTTCTGGTGGGTTGACTCAGGTGGATGACTG
>NW_004444180.1:982038-989325 GCF_000243295.1 Trichechus manatus latirostris
GGTGTGTTGACTCGGGTGGGTGATGACTGCACTTCGGGTGTGTTGACTCGGGTGGGTGATGACTGCACTTCTGGTGGGTTGACCTGGGTGGATGATGGCTGCACTTCTGGTGGGTTGACCTGGGTGGATGATGGCTGCACTTCGGGTGTGTTGACTCGGGTGGGTGATGACTGCACTTCGGGTGTGTTGACTCGGGTGGGTGATGACTGCACTTCGGGTGTGTTGACTCGGGTGGGTGATGACTGCACTTCTGGTGGGTTGACCTGGGTGGGTGATGGCTGCACTTCTGGTGGGTTGACTCGGGTGGGTGATGACTGCACTTCTGGTGGGTTGACCTGGGTGGGTGATGGCTGCACTTCTGGTGGGTTGACTCGGGTGGGTGATGACTGCACTTCTGGTGGGTTGACTCAGGTGGGTGATGACTGCATTTCTAGTGGGTTGACTTGGGTGGATTATGGCTGCACTTCCAGTGGGTTGACCTGGGTGGATGATGGCTGCACTTCTGGTGGGTTGACCTGGGTGGATGATGGCTGCACTTCTGGTGGGTTGACCTGGGTGGATGATGGCTGCACTGCCTGGTGCGTGGATGATGGCTGCCCTGCCTGGTGTGTTGACTCAGGTGAATGGTGGCTGTACTTCTCTCCAGATGGTCTGCTCCCTGCTGAGCCTTCTTATGGGATAACTTTTCATACCCTGCCAGCACTCGTGACCTTGCTCTGTGGGTCCCACACCACACATCTAGATTGGAGCCAAAGGGTCAGGACACTGGGCATGGCCTTACGGGGCAGGCATCCGGCCGGTCACAGATCCCTCTTACCATCTCTCAGGGTCGTTATATCCTGGAAGGCCTTTCTAGCTCCAGAGATGAGATTGTGCTGGTAGATTGGAGTAGCAGGGAGGTGGACTTCTGGGTGGATGGAGCGGGGGTGATTTGTGCATAAACCTGCCCGTGCGCTGCAGCAGGTCAGGACCACCATGTGATCCTGCCAGGCGGCACAGCACTGGAAGGAAGACACTCACCGCAAGGTAACAAGGGCGTTGTGCTTGCTGGGCTCCTGGGTGCTGGTGTCAGTAAGGGTCATGGATCAGCCTTCAGAGAAAGCCATGACCTGCTTGTTTCTGCCTCAGGGACCTTGGACTCCCCCCGTCCTCTTTCTGAGCTGTTTGAAAGGAGCAAGCCTGATACTCAGGACAGTGTACCTCAGCATCTGCTTGGAAAGTGTTGCTGTCTCTGTATTTGAGTCTCACTGGGTTTTACTTTCTGAGTTGGCCTGAAGAGTGAGGAGCACGGTCAGAATGCAGTGCACCTGAGGGTCACACGACTCCGGGCGAGCTGCAGCCTTGGTTGTGGGGCTCGCTCAGGTGCTTGGCAGACAGTAAACACCCTGTCCCTGACCTCCGGTGCATGCAGAGCAGCTTGCTGTGAAAAGGCCCATGAGGCTAAGGTAGAACTTTGACAAGAGTCCATGTTTTGAGAAAGCTCTTGTTCATGGTATGGGAGGGTGGGGCCCTTCCAGAAGGCTGCCTCAGTACATCTTCTAACTTCAGGTAGGAGGCTCTTTTCCTTTGCAGAACTTGGATCTGGTGGACACAGTCTCTGCGAAGAGCCCCTTGGGTGCATGGATCATCAGTGGCTTTTGAGTTTATTGGGTCTGTAGTTTCAGCTGCTTGGAGAGGTGCCCTGTTGTCCCGAGAGGCTGTCCGTAGCTCTGAGGAAAACACTCTGAGAGGCTGTCCCGTGGCTCTGAGGAAAACGCCCCCATGAGGCTGTCCCGTGGCTCTGAGGAAAACGCCCCCATGAGGCTGTCCCGTGGCTCTGAGGAAAATGCCCCCATGAGGCTGTCCTGTGGCTCTGAAGAAAATGCTCTGAGAGGCTGTCCTGTGGCTCTGAGGAAAATGCCCTGAGCAGTTGTCTGTCCCATGGGTCTGAGGAAACTGTCCCTGTGAGGCTGTCCTTTGCTTGCTGTTCTTGGGGCTAGTGGAGAACTCTATTCACTGCACTTTGTCACACAGGCTGGTTCTTGTGTTTAATTACTGTGTCGTTGCTGTCAGAGACGACGTGCGTCTTGTGCCGTCTGGGCTCCAGGGAGGTATCAGTAGGCTAGCAGGTGTCACTCCAGAAGAGTGGCCTGTGGCAGCTCATGGTGGGGAGAAGATGACTGTGTTTCAACTTGTGATACAGAGGGGCAGTGACCACAAGGGGGCGCGATAAAATGCCAACCTCATCCCATAATCCTGGGGATAGTCTGGACCCCACACACGGTGCCTCCCCGTTGAGAGTGTGGGTATGGCAGTGGCCGGGTTCCTGGTAGTGAGCGGAGCGGAGCTCGGGGCGCCCAGTGAGCGTGTGGGCAGGAGCAGGGAGGAAGATTGCTCTGTTTGAAGAGTGAGCAGGGGACAGATGAGCCACCCGTGTTTTGTGCCTCGTCCTGAGGTTCAATAGTAGATTTCATTGTGGCGTTTTTTTGTGTCTTTTGCCCAAAATCCAAAAGCAGTTATTATTCTTTTTTCAAAAGTCTGTCCTGTAGACTTCCTACCCACTTTTTCTCCATACCTAAATGACCCTAACGATTAAACTAAGGGTGCACCTGATAGTTGTTTACTTTTCACCTTTCTGAGATCTTATTCCCTCAGATGGCGGACACTGGTTTAGACACTCTTATTTTTTAAACGTATGTTTCTTTTTTATTTCTTTCAGGGCAAAGGGTTTTTCAGAACTGTATTTTTCATTCAGATAACATTTGTGAAAAACTTATAGACTGTGGTTTGAGTTGTGTGAAATTGTGACTAATCATTTAAGATTTAGTTCAGGCTTGATTCTGAGGTGCAATTCTGAGAAATACGGTTTCTTAGGAAATGCCCATTGACCCTTGTTGCTCAGGACATCTAAAATCTTGAGGCAGCTGTCATGTGGGAGCCGGCCGTGGGGGGCCTGGGATGTGTCTGGGGGGCCCAGGTGTGCGCTGGAGCGTGTTTGGAGTCAGCCCATGCCCGGGGGATTCGGTGCTGACGCTCTGCTTCCTTCTTTTCCAGTCGACTCCTTCACCGTCGGCAGACCTCCTGGGCCTCGGGGCAGTGCCCCCCGCTCCCACAGGCCCCCCACCCTCCTCCGGTGGCGGCGGCGGGCTGCTCGTGGACGTGTTCTCGGACTCGGCTTCGGCAGTCGCACCTCTGGCTCCGGGCTCTGAAGATAACTTTGCCAGGTAGTCGGAGCAGCTTTGCCAGGCCGGAGGGCCGCCTCCCTCCCCTCACTCTGTGGTCTGCGGCCCCTGCCTTTGTAGACCGTCGGTGTCCGTTAGATAAAGATGGTTTCTCGAGATGACAACGAGTCAGAGAAGCCAGTGGGTGCTTGTCGGTTGTGTCTGTCTGTAGTGGTGCTCAGTCACGTTTGTCAGCTGGTTTTCTTTGAGTGTTTAATATACTTGTAGCGGGATTTCGTCGTGCCCCCACCCCTCCCCTAGTCAGGCTGCTCTCGGCTTTGACTGCACCCTCAGACCTCTGCCTTCTGGGCACCATCCTTTCTTAAAGGAAAGTGCGCCTGTCGCTTCACCGCCAACTTATGCCATTAACGTCTCCGTTCTCTGCCCGCGTGGCCTCCCGCGTCTCTGCTCCCTGTCCTCCCAGCGCTCTGTCCTCGCGCCATCTCATCACATCGGTCTTGCCCTCTTTCCTGCTTGCTGTCTGTCCCCATCTGGTCTGCTTATTCACATCCTGTGGGCTCTGCCCCCAGGCTCCCAGGAGGGAGTACATGCAAGGTTTTGCCCTAGATTGAGACTGTAAAGTCTTCAGGAAGTGACCCTTTGTCCCCATTTTTTTTGAGCTTATAGAGTTCTCGTGGTTGTGAATTTTTCCTGCTGCACTGTGTTCACATTACACAGGAATTCTTAGTCCCGTTACTTAGAGCAAAGTGAACTTGAAAGGTGGTTTGGGTTGGTGTCATTTCTCTCTGGCTGAACACAGGTGTCTCACTGGCCTTGAGCTGCTGAGTGGGGATTTGCAAGGACTGCAGGGAATCCCGTCAGGCTCCTGGGTTGGAGCAGCTGCGCATCGCAGGAGGGCTTGGTTCAGAGTCGGCCAGGTCCAGCCTCTGGGAGCTTGACGCCCTCGGGTGCATAGCTCCAGGCAGGCCTCCGAGGCCTCCGTTTGACTGGGCTCGGGGCCATTTCCAAGGCCTCCCAGGTGACACAGGTGGCTCTTGGTGTCTGTTTGGAGACACAGCCCGGCCCCACAGTGGTAGGAGAGATGGTGAGCAGGGGAGCCCGCTGCAGTGGCGAGGCCCTCGGGGGCACCTTCCCTTCAGGCACGCACGGTCCAGCCCCTGCCCCTCCATGGGACTGTCTGAAGCGGGCATACTCCTTGCTTGCTCCCCATGCTGGGCAGCGTCTCCAGGCTGCTCTGGTCCTGTGTTGCACAGCTCCCCGGCAGCTGGGCCGGAGTTGCCTGGTGTAGCTCCCGTCTAGCTGCAGGGCTGCTGGGGCATTCTGCGCGTGTTCATAGAGAGCGTGAAAGGCCGTAAGCACTTCGGGCACACGCGGGTCGCCTGCTGCGAGGCGGCCGATGGCGCAGGGAGGTCTGCACGCCGCACAGGACCTCTGTCCTGGTTCTGTTGGCGCTGTGGGATGACCCAACATCATGTGACTGTCCCCGAGCGGATGGAAAACCAGTGCCCTCTCCCTCGTCCATAAATGTCGGCCTCAGGGGCCGAGCCAGAGCCCGTGGCGCTCACATCCCTGGTCTGGACGGCGTGCTGGCTGCTGCTATGCAGGCTGGACCAGACGGTGGTGGCGCCAGGGGCCGCGGCAGTGCTCACGGAACAGCCCGGCCTCTTTTTCAGCGCTTCCTTCCTGGGCTGTGGCGGTCATGGCGAACACCAAGACTGCGGTAGCACATGTTCTGGCAGCTCTGGAAAAGCGCTCTGTGCACTAGAGGTTTAACATTCCGCTTTGGAAAGCATTAACCATAGCTGAGAGGATGACAAGCTGTTGAGTGTGGTTGGAGGACCCAGAGTGAGCGGGCCGTGGCCTGGCAGGGCCCGTGCTCACGTGGAGCTGCTGCCTCGCGCATCCCAGGCCGCTGCAGCCATGCTTGCAGATCCCTATGTGCGGGTCCGCTGAGGTGTGCGTCCACACGGCGTGAGTGGTGTGCGGGACGCCGAGTGAACATGAGCCAAGCTGTCCTGTCTGTACTAACTGCTCCTCTTGCATCTCTGTTGCCGCTCCCTCTGTCTTCTTTCTGTGCTGCGTGAAGTAGTCCAGCTTTCACTGAGGTGGCTTCTGAGGAGTTCGCAGAAACTGGGTGCAATGCCGATGAACTTAGACGCAAGCAGCCCCGCTCGCATCTCTCAGGGCAGGCACTTGAGCAGCACGAGAGCAAAGTCGGAGGACTGAGGCAGCACCCTTGACTTTGGCGGTCTCAGGGTGGGGCAGCCTGCCTTAGGCGTGTGTCCTGGTGCTCCTCAGTGCCACATGGAGCAGCTGGGGTGCATGTCACTGTCACGCTGTCCTCCACACGCAACCCTGGCTCCCCCCGCCCAACCCCAGGCCCACCCTGCGGAGGGTCAGGGCGTCCAGTGCCCAGCAGGACCGCACTTGGCATAGGGACCAACATGCTGCAGGTAGAGACAGCCTCATGTGTGTGTGTCCGTGCAAGCCCAGAGTGGACGGCTGCTGAGGGGCAGCCCAGGATGTGCCCAGTGTCCCCCCGTAGAGCGTGCGTGCCTCACATACCTGACCTGCTTTAGCGAAGGGCCTGAGGCTCACGGGCCCGGCGCACCCACCGCCCTGCATCAGTTCCCACCCCCAGTGCGGGTGAGCCGTGGATGTGCCGCAGATGCCTCAGGAACGCGTCTCTGCTACATCTCCCTTCATGCCCCCAACGGGCTTCTCTGGCCTCCGCTAAGCCCTTTCCTGGCTGGTCCTTGTCTTGTGATTTCAGAGGGTGGCTTCAAGTGACGCACATCTCTCCTGTCCCCTAGGTTCGTCTGTAAAAACAATGGTGTACTATTTGAGAACCAGCTGCTTCAAATTGGACTTAAATCAGAATTTCGGCAGAATTTAGGTACATGTGTTAACTCCTTAATGAAGTGGTACCTGCTCGGCCGTCTGGGCTGCGTGGCCGCCCTGCCTGCCCTGTCCGGGCCGGGAGGCCTTCTCTCCGCATCTGGGAGGGACATGGGGAGTGAGGGAGAGCAGAGCTTGGTGCACCTGCCCCAGGCTCTGCTAGCAAAGGCATGCAGACTCATCGAGTCATTCTCCCCGGAAATCTTCCTGTGAAAACACACGTGTGGTTTTCATTCCTGATTGGGCCGAGTTCCAGAACTCTGGGCCATGGTGGCCAAACCCTGGGCTTCGGTTTTGTTTTGAATTGTGGCAGAAGTGATGCCAAACCGCTCGCCCTTCTCAGGATACGAGAGGCTCGCCCTCCGCTCTGAGTTCAGAGGGTTCATGGAGTGACTCGGTGCGGTGGGCGTAGTGGGGAAGCCAGGCGTCCTGAATGTCTGGCGGTGCCAACTGAGGGGTGCCTGCAGTGGCCGAGGCGCCACAGTGGACCGAGTCCATCTGTGGGCACCAGCCATGGTCTCTCGTGACGAGCGGGGCTGGAGGACCCTGGGGTGCTGAGCAGACGTGGGGGAGCAGCGCAGTGTGGCGCTGCAGGTGCTGATTCCTACCTAGATATGTGAGTGCAGGTGTGCACATGTGTGTACACCACACACGTGTGTAGGTGGGTGTGTGCAAGTCTGCAGGGTGAAGGGTAGGGAGGGCAGCAGCTACCTGGGAGGTAGAAAGGTGGGTGATCTTATTCCAGCTTAGGCGTGCTATTTGCAAAGCTAGACAAGTGGGTTGTTAATTTTAACAAGAGTTGTAGATCACAACAGTTTATTTAAATTCCTTGGGGTTTGGGGTGCTCTTGAGTTTTCCAGTGTTGATGTTTAGGTCAAGTGGGAAGTGGTGTGTATGAAATAAACTGCTTCTTCTTGTTTCCTTCTAGGTCGGATGTTTATATTTTATGGTAACAAGACCTCCACACAGTTCTTAAATTTTACTCCAACGCTGATCTGTTCGGATGGCCTCCAGTCCAATATCCTTGGTTCTGTTTCCCCTGTGCCCACAAATAGACAGAAGCTTAAGGTCTGAAGAAGACTTTTGAGGCACTGTTCTCTGTCAGCATAGCAGGGAGTTTCCTGGTGCTGTGTTAATGCCAGGCCCCCGTTCCATCCGTACGTGAGGTCAGGGTTTGAGTCTGGAGGAGGGACAGTGAGTGCGGCGACCGTGTGTCCGTGTTCACACC
>NW_004444180.1:989863-1000125 GCF_000243295.1 Trichechus manatus latirostris
GTGTGTCCGTGTTCACACCTGCCCTTGTCTGTGCGTGAGGTCAGTCAGGCTTCGAGCCTGGAGGAGGGACAGTGAGTGTGGTGACCGTGTGTCCGTGTCCACACCCACAGTGGTTCCCTGGTGGTGGGCTAGTTCGTGTCGCTTTCTTGGGCTCATTTCATTCCCCTGGGAGGTTGTCTCCTGTTGCTCTGAGCTCTGGTTCCCTTTTCTGTGGGCACATCAGGTGCGTGGGGTGGGGGACCCTGATGACTGGGGGAGACTGCCTGCATGCGAGGGGTTCGCCTTGTGCTTCTGGGGTTCTCAATTCAGATCGCGTTTTAACACTTTAGTATTAAAACATTGTGGGAATGCTCTCCAGCTAAAGGGAGGAGAAGCTGGTACCAGTTGGGTTGTCCAGATGCCTCTTAAAGGAGCCAGTGTCCAGGGGCTGCTGAGCTGACCCTGGCTCATGGCAACCCCATCCACGTGTGTCAGAGCAGAACTGTGCTCCATGCGGTTTTCAGTGGCTGATTTTTCAGAAGTAGATCACCAGGCCTTTCTTCTGAGGCCCTACTGGGTGACCTTGAACCGCCAGCTTCTTGATTAGCAGCCGAGTGCTTAACCATTTGCACCACCCAAGGACTCCACTCTAAGGATAGGTCCACCCAATAAAATTAGGGCGAGAAAGAACCCCAGTGTGGCAAGGGAAGGCTTCCGCATCTCCCTTCAAGCCCTTGTTTATGGAAAAGACGTGCGTGACTATAACAGCTTTCCGCGTGGCCAGACCCGTTTCCTCTTTCGAGATGAGGATGTTTTAAACTGACCCCGTCGGCTAAGTGTTTCAGAACGCTCACGCAGGGCACACGTGTGTAGGACTGGCTGTATCGAAGGTCTTGGGTGAGATCGGGAGCGGAAGCTCTGCTCCTATAGAGCCCCGTTCTCGGGCGTCTCTGGGCTCTGGGGGCAGCAGAGCTCAGCAGCCGGCGTCACGGGCACGAGGCAGGGGTCGCTTAGGCTGGTCTCCACGGAGGGGTGTAGAGAAGCCCTTCCGACACCAGCATGAAAACCGACCTGGTGGAAAGCCGGCCGAGGTCCGGGACTCAGGTACTGCTCAGGAGCCTGCTGTCCTTGGCTTCTTCACCCTTAGGTTCTGTCTTTGTGAGACCGAGTGCTGGCGTCTGCTAACCGCGGCAGTCTCTACCTCGGTGCCGACAGGTGACTGAAGCGACTGTAAAACCTAAGAATTGATTTAGGAACGTTGTTGGTTGTCGCTGAGTTGGCTCCGACTCTTGGTCCCCGAGGTCCCCCGGTGTCACTCTTGGCGTGGAGGCCCGAGAGAGCCTGTGGGGAGGCAGCACCTCCTGGGTCACTGCCAGCTGCCCTCGGCTGTTGGTGTGGCGTCGGGTACCGGCCCACGCTTCTCTGGGGCCGGAATTTCCTTAACGCGCACCTACATCTGAACCTGCAGACCAAGCCCGTGGATCCAACCGTGGACGGAGGTGCACAGGTACAGCAGGTGGTCAACATCGAGTGCCTCTCTGACTTCTCCGAGGCACCGGTCCTCAACATCCAGTTCAGGTGAGGAGCCGTCGCGAGGGTGCTGGCGTTCGCTGCTGCTTGCCCGGCCCCTGGTGCCTCGGGTGCAGGCGGAGGAGGGCAGTCAGCGGCGTGGGTGGGGCACTGGGGGACACGATGGGTCCTCGGCTTGTCCTCCAGGTCTCTGCCACTGCTTGCACGCCTGGCTCCTGAGGTCTGAGGGCGAGCCTCCATCTGCCCTGCCCGTGGGCTGCATGACCAGAACGCAGACGTGGAAAATAGCGGGGACCTCCAGGCCGTGTACTTTGCCGCATTTAGGGAAATAGACGTGCAGGTTCTTCTTTTGTTCTGTAGGCAGACTAATTCTTTTCAGTCTTTTCATGGGGAATAAAAACCCAACTGAAATGACTTGGAGTTCCAGGAACTGGGTTAGCAGGGAGTGAGGTGGTGGTGAAGGCTCTGAGGGAGTGAATGCCAGAGGCATGTGCTCACCCGGGCTGGCAGTCACCCGGGCTGACGGTCACCTGGCCGGGCTCGGACCCACTGTGCACCTTGTCCTCGGTGACAGCGACCCAGAGCTGCGGGCTGTGGGCACACTCATGCGTGTGACCCCCCCAGACACCCGGTCAGCTCGCCCACTCGGATGCAGGCAGAACCTTAGTCTTTGTTACCAGGACAGGTCCCGAGCCCCGAGTCAGTGGGATGCCTGTGCCTGCCTGCACCCTGTTCTGTTCTGTGTTGCTTTGCCGGCTTGGAGCTTGGCTGTTGATTTGAGTTCTGGATTTTCTAACTCTGTATTTAGGTATGGGGGAACCTTCCAGAACGTGTCTGTAAAGCTGCCCATCACACTCAACAAGTTTTTCCAGCCCACGGAGATGGCGTCTCAGGATTTCTTCCAGCGCTGGAAGCAGCTGAGCAAGTGAGAGGCCTGGCATGCCTCGTGGGCGGGGCCAGGGAATATGACATGTCCATGCTCGCACCCACTGTCCTCAGAGGGGCCAGGGGATGCGATGCGTGTGCTCACGCTCACTTGTTCCACGCAGCCCGCAGCAGGAGGTGCAGAACATCTTCAAAGCTAAGCACCCGATGGACACGGAAATCACCAAAGCCAAGGTGAGCGCTGGGTTAGGGCGTCCCCGGGCCTGAACCACGACACTGGCCTCGCCTCAGAAGGGTTCTGGGACTCCACCGTCTGCTGAGGTAGCACTCAGGTCCTGGTTTCCCTATTTCTTCTGTGCAGATTATCGGGTTTGGTTCTGCACTCCTCGAAGAAGTTGATCCTAATCCTGCAAATTTTGTGGGCGCCGGTATCATTCACACCAAAACCACCCAGATCGGATGCTTGCTGCGCCTGGAGCCCAACCTGCAAGCCCAGGTCAGGCTGCGCAAGGCGCTGTTGAGTGCACGCCGGGGCCTGTCACAGTGCGGGTGATGCGCAGGGAGGCACGAGGGCTTAGTGTGCAGCGTGATACGCTCTGCCACCGTGCGTGCCACGGAGCCTCCACCCCAGCCGTGCACAGAGCACCCTGTCCCCGTGCCCTGCTTGGATGTCATGTAACTGTGCTCCGTGTGCCAGCTTTTGTGACCTGCGTGCTTTGTTCAGTGCTCTGCTGACTTTTTGACGCCGCTCCATGCTGCTGCTGTGGGTGGGCTCTGTCCTCTCCCTGCTCCTCTGTGCCACGGGCTGTTCAGTCCTCCTGCGGTTTGTGACCATCTCTGGACATGTCTTGTGGGTGTGAGTTTCTACTCCCTCTGGTGATGCCCAGGCATGGACGGCCCACTCTGTGAGGCTGCTGGGCCATCCTCCTGGCTAGGTGTCTCCCCGGCCGCCCTCCTTCCCCCACCAGCAGCGTGGGCACTGTCATCCCGCCCTGGCTATTGGTGGATGATTTGGCTTCGGCCGCTGACAGCACGTTAGGTGCTCGAGCCCCTGTAAGGAGGGACGCCTCCAAGGAGGGCTGTGGGGGGGCACAAGGCTCTGGGGCGGGAGCCAGTGCTGCCCTCTGGGGCTCTCGCGAGGCCGTGCCCCAACCCGCTGTGCGCTCTTTTCCAGATGTACCGGCTCACCGTGCGGACCAGCAAAGACACCGTCTCCCAGCGGCTGTGCGGGCTGCTGTCAGAGCAGTTCTAGTCCCTGGGCCAGCTCATCCCTGTGTGTCTCCATCCTGACTGTTGTCTCCATCACCACCCTGCAAACCAGCCCCCTGCTCCGGGCACCTCCCGCCCTCCCCAGACCTGTCCCGGGGGCCGTGGACAGAGGGACTGGTGTGCGTCTGGGAAGAGAGTGGCCCGACTGTGCGCCACACGCAGAGCGGCCGTGCATCCTGGGTCTGCTCATGCAGAAACTCAGGCCACGTCCCTGGCTCATTAAAGGGAATCAGACGTGTGACTGGAACTGGAATTTTCTTGCAGTTTCACAGAGCTGCCCTGCTCTGTGGTGATCATCAGCCCTGGACCCTGAGGAACAGCACGTTTGTGGGTGGGAGCCCTGGTTGCCAGGAGGTTGGCTGAGGGGCCGGGGGTGGGTGCGCTGGGAGGCATGGAGAGCACTGTGTGGCCAAGCGTGGTCCTCCGCCTCGAATCGGGCAGCTGCCTGCAAGGTTCTGTTGCAGCCAGCACCCATGGGGCAGTTTCTCTGGGGCAGGTTTTAAGATCTCTAAATCAGAAACGTTTGTTTTTAATGACTGTTGGCAAACACGTGTATCCTGGCTAGATTTACTCCGGGTTTCCCTCTTCCCAATACCACTGTTCTGAAAGGGGTGTGTGTCATGTTGTCACCGTTCACTCGAGCCCATGAACGCAGGCTTGAGGCAGAGGCCTCGTGTGTGTCCTGAAGACAGGCCTTCTGTAGTGTCGATATTTGCTCGGCGGCAGCCGTGTGTGACGGGGTCACATGAGGGTGGCAGAGCAAGGCTCCCAGAGGACTCGGGTGTCCGTCCCAGGTCAGCAGAGGCTGGTTTTCCCTCGGGGTGGCTGTCCTGTCAGGTGGCGGTGCTGCAGCCTCCCCCTGCTTGGCCTTGTGGCCCAGCTCTACGGGTGGGAGGAGGGGCCACGCATGGCGGGCAGCCTGGGCATGGCACCCACACGGACCCTAGCCAGCGAATGGCCCGAGAGACAGGGACATGCCGAAGACACGTGGGTCCTGTCACCTCATACAAGCCCGCTGAAGCCCAGCCCTCAACGTGCAGCCCCCGGCGCGGGTTGCCCGGCTCACCCCTCAGTGACAGCGAGATAGGCAGGGGCGGGAAGCAGGTTAGAGGCTGAGGGTGCTCATCGTGGTCTCCAGTGCTGCGCTGAGAGGACACTCCAGAAGGGGATCAGCGGCGAGGAAGCGGGCTGACAGGTGTGTCCCGAGCAGTCCTCTGTCCTGCCACATTGAGGAGACGTGGACTGGGTGGGGTCTCTGCCACCACCACTGGCCCTCTGCCTGGAGCGCTTGTCCTGTTTTCTGGGGTGCTGGGGGTTCACGTGCAGACCCACAGGTGGGCAGCCCCTCACTCGGGCTGAGTCTTGTCCATGCCGTCAGTGTGCCGGCCGTGATGTCACACGGAACTGTGAGAGACCCAGGTGCTCGGCAGGAGCATGCGGGCTACAGCGGCCCCGGTTCTGCCAGGCTGCCCAGGAGCCTGTGCGGGCCGGGCCTGTCCTGCCGTCTGTGCTGGGCCCGACGGATGGCTTGGCGATGGCATCAGAGCCACTGGGCCCACGCTCGCCCTGTGTCCTGTGGTGGTACGGCCGTGGATGGCCATTCTGCCCCTGCACTCTGGTGGGTGTGTTGGTGCTGGGGTTAACCCTTTCTGTCCTCCAAGGGAGTGCCAGCCAGCCCCGTGATTGCCGCCCTCCCGTGTCCAGCTCTGCCTTTGTGTTGCAAACGTGATAGCAGGGCAGCGTGTTTACTCTGAGGAGAAAAAGAAACACTAGAGCCTTGACCTAGACCCGTGTGTGGTTTGGGGAAGAAACAGCAATGTAAACATGAGGTCCCTGGCTGTGCCAGTGCCCCAACTCTGATGACACCAGACAGGACTGGCCCAGCTTTAAACGCTCAGCGCCACCCGACGTCAGGGGTCACAGAACCAAGGTGTGTTTTAAGGCGACGTGGCTTGTGCTTGACCACGGGAGCACTGACTGGCCAAACGCTGGGGTGTCGAATAGGGGACCCATCCTCGTGGCAGACCCTTCACACGGCCTAGCCACCCTCTGGAGTGCCTGGTGGGCCCAGGGTGCTGGGCGGCTCTGCCCCTCGGAGCCTCTGCCCTGAGGTGCGTGTGGCTGACAGGCGCTTTCCCTGGGCACCACCTGCCGAGCTGCCACGGTGGGCGTCCCTGCCTCCAACCAGCTCAGAGGTCTGGACCCCGCTGAAGGGGAGGGTGGCTACACAGAGGGGGGCCTGGGGCGGGCTGCCCGGACGCTCCGGGCAGACTGGGCACTCAGTGGCCACACGTGCCTGTGTGCGGCCTGGGAGTGTTGAAGGGGCTTGGGCGAGAGCGGAGGCAAGTCCTCACAAAGAGACTTCTTTGCGCGGGCATGAATGACTTTATTTGTCGTTTGTTAGTGGGCACTTCGTTCTGTTTCTTAGTTTACACAGACGGCCCTTAGAACACAGTGGCTGGCGATGCTGGGGCCCTCCCGAGAAATGCACTTGGTGGGCGCAGGCTGGGCCGGGCGGGTGGGCGGGCGGGGGGCTGGGAGCCGCTCTGTGGGTGCGGGCTGGGAAGAGGCGGGGTGCTGGGGGCTGCTGCCTTGGCCTCTGCCCTCCTTGATGTTCCCTGGTCAGGAAGCACCTCTCTGGTCTTGGCTGCTTACCTGTGCCTCTTGCCCCACTGCAGCCCCACACAGGTGCACTGGCCCCTGCCTCCTCCCCAGGCACAACCTGCCATCCTGCTGCGCTCCCGGCCCCCAGCCTCCTGGCCGCCGGCTCTGCGGTCTTCTCAGCTCTGCCCACAGAGCTGGGCTGGCTGCATCTGAAGGTCAGGAGAGTGGCTAGATGCAAGCGCCTCGGGTCGCCCTCCGCACAGTCCAGCAGAGCCCGTGGTCAGGGCTCCTCATGCCATGCTCTGCGTCCAGCAGGTCTGCGGAGCACCTCTGGGGTGAGCTACGGCCCAGGGCCATCCACATGGTCAGGGGAGGGGTTGCAGGCGGAGCAAACCAGAGGGTGGTGGGGACAGATTGCTCGGAGTCAGCTGCAGCCCCTGAACCCAGGGGTGCAGACAGAGGCTCCGCTAGTCCCTGCAGGGCTGGCTGCTACACACACAGCTTCTGAATACCAGCAGGGTGAGTACCCGCTGGCCCCCGGGTGCACTGGGATCTGGGCAGGGCAGCACCAGCTGCTTCTCATAGGACTCCAGTGGGTGGCAGCAGCCACACTGTATGTCCACTTGCCTGGTGTCGATGTTGAAGCTGCAAAGGGACCGCAGGAGAGGGTATCAGGACTGGGCCAGTGCCCTTTTGGTGGAGAGGGAGGGGCCGAGAGCGAGCTTTAGCCCCTACCCCCAGGAAGTACCCTCCCTGGGGCTGCTGTGTCACCAACCAGCTCCAGAGGGTATGGGCGCGGAGTCTGGTGGGAGAGCAGTCTACCCAATAAGAGCCCCCACTGGGGACCCTTTTTTATTGTAGGCCTCACAGGTGATACATCTAGACTAGGTGTGTGGCCCAGGGCGGGTGCCCTGCCCTGCCCTGCCCTGCAGGTTGCTCTCTGCTGGGCAGAGCACAGGGCACTTAGCACTTGCTACCCCCACAAAGCCGTGCTCCTGCCCAGGAGGCTGCCACGGCCGGGACAGGCACCCACCTGGATGCTGCTGTGGCCGGGATGGGCGGTCACCAGACTGGGGATCCTTCATAGTCTGGGCATTCACCTGGCCGAGGAGGCCACCAGGGCCCAGGTGCTCACCTGGCCGGGGATAAACACTGACCTGGCAGAGGAGGCACAGGTGCCCTCGCAGCGGGTCATCGTCACATTTGCTGTACACCCCAGGTATGTGATCTCCTCCTCATACTCCTTGACGCTGCAGATACCTGAGGTCCAGAAGGCGGATGGTCAGGCGGCAGCCACGGGATAGGTGGGGGTCGGGGAGGGCTGTGAACACAGGCTCGAGCCTGTGGCTCCCGAGACACTCAGTGTGAAGCGGTGACACCGACATTCGGGCAGGGGACGGAGTGGATGTGGCGAAGGAGGTGAGCTGCATGGCAGGGGGCAGGAGGGCAGGGTGGAGCAGGCACTGCCAGCAGAACCTGGGCACCCTGGCCTCTGTCCTGGCTGGGCCTCCAGTGTGTCACCTGGGGTAAGTCACTGGCCATTACGGGCTGTCATTTCCTTTTCTGTAGCCTGAGGGGGATTGGGCTAGAGGAGCCCCAGTCACTGGCAGCCCCGCTTCTGGGGATATCCAGTGGGGCAGTTATGGAGAGCAACTGGGCACAGTGTCACTGGTGCCACCCATGGAGTGCAGGACTGCAGCTGTGGATGTGGGGAGTGAGGTGGGGCCAGCGAGCCAGGAGAAAACAGCAGCAACAAACCCAGAGGTAGCAAAGGGGCCCCTCTGCGGGTGGCCGAGCACCTTTGTGACCAGAATTGTTTGTGCAGGGGAGTGCGGAGGAGAGGAGAAAGAGCTGCAGGGAGTCAGAGAAGGCCTGGAACGTGGCCCTGGGCACAGCACGGTGGCGATGGAAAGGCCACAGAGACAGAGCCTTGGGGAAGGTGTCACCTGGACAGCCACTCCCTGCCTGGCAGGTGTTGTCCTTCCCAGATGCCCCGACAGGGAATGCTGTCATCCCCAGGGCACAGCTGCAGACAGCGAGGCTTGGAGTCCTGGAGTGGCACGTGTACGTGCACACGCTGGCCGAGGGCACAGCAGGGACTCGGGTCTGTGTGCATCCAGGCTGAGCGTGGTCCGAGCTCTACCCTGCAGCCCTGGGGAAATGGAAGGCTGTAGGGGTAGAAAGGAGCCCTGACAAGAATAGTCATCTGTCAGCACAGCATGGGCAGTAGGGACTAGGGGCAGGGGAGCGGGAACAGGGTGGAGGCTGCTGCAGGGGTGGGAAAGTCCATGAGTGTGAAGCTGAACTCAGAGGGCAGAAAGAAGATGGGTGGAACTGAACAGAGCTCACACGATAAGACGGGAGCAAGGCTGACAGCGGGACATGAAGCTGAGCATTGTTCACCGGGAATTGATGGAGGCAGGCAGGAGAGCGTGGATGAAGGCAGGGGATCCCTGCAGAGAGCTAGGACTAAAGGAAAAACACTTACCATTGGAACTGGAGAGTGATGTCACAACAGAGGAAATGGAGGGTCCCCGGGTAGAGAAGGATTCTGGAACAGGGATGGAAGAGCTCCCATGCGCAGTGATGGAGCTGCTCAGGAATACGGTGGTCAGCAGCCCCGTGGGGCTGGCCTGGCTGCTGGTTAGCATCGTAGCAGGAGAACTGGGAAAAGCTGTGACTCCCAGGGTGGATGAAACCAACCCAGGCGTGGGAGTGAGTGTGGTGAGAGACGTGGACAGAGATGTGGACTGGGAGGAAACGGAAGACGAGGGTGCGGCACTCGGAGTGGTTCTGGACGTGGAGGGAACGATGGTGCTGCTGAAGGTGGGGACAACAGAAGGGGGAGGAGACAAGTGCAAAGTGGACGTTGGGGGCAGAGTGGAGGGGGTCAGAGCGGTGGTGACAGGGGATACGGAGGAACTAAGGGAAGTCATGGTATGTGGGGAATGAGTGAAGGAAGATGTAGTATTGGATATAACCACATGACCGGTAGGAAAGGGACTGTGCGAGGCCAAGCTAGCTTGCATAGTGTGCTGCGTGGTGGGAATAGAAGATGTTGATGAGTAAGTGGAAACCGAAGGCGCAGAGGAAGAAGAGGAAGATGAGGAGATACCAGAAGACAACAATGAAGTGCTTGTCACTAACGCAGGAGAGGAAGGAACTGATGAAGTAGAAGGCAAGCGTGTGGAGGAGAAGGGCAGACTGGGCAGAGGTAGAGATGTGGTGAAAGGACTTAGGGACACGTTTGGCAGAGATGGAAAAGATGAGGAAGGGTGGCTCAGGGTTGACACCGGTGGAAGCACGGAGGATGACTGGCTTACAAGGGGAGTGGTTTTGGCTGTGCTGATGGAGCTGGGGGGAGGGCGGGTCTCAGTGGTGGTCTTGGTGAGTGATGGTATGGAGGCTGTGGGCCGTGTGGCTGTGGTAGGCAGAGAGGTTGCAGTGGGCGGTGGCCTGGAGGGGGAAGAGTTGATGGGTTCAGGGGTCCGAGTGGTAGTTCGGTGAGAGGTGGGAGTCACTGAGGAGGTCTCAAATGGCGGTACCCGAGTGGGGAGCGTGGTCTCGGGGTGTGAGGGGGTTGGAAAGGAGGTGGTGGTCTTGAAGGATGTGCCTGAGGGGGGACCTGTGGTGCGTGAGGAGGAGGAGGGAGAAACGGTGGGCTGGGAGGGAGTCACGGCAGGAGTGTGAGGTCGGCTGGGGGTGGCGGTCGAGGTGGTCTCGGCAACCGGGGTCTCAGTTCGTGAGCTGGTGGGCTTGGGGGTGATGGTAGTGGGAGCAGGTGATGTGGATGGGTGAGGTGCTGTTGCGGGCGGGTGTGACACCCGGGGACTAGTGGTTTTGGCTGTCCTGATGGAGCTGGGGGGAGGGCGGGTCTCAGTGGTGTTCTTGGTGAGTGATGGTATGGACGCTGTGGGCCGTGTGACTGTGGTAGGCAGAGAGGTTGCCGTGGGCGGTGGCCTGGACGGGGAAGAGCTGATGGGTTCAGGGGTCCG
>NW_004444180.1:1015676-1035799 GCF_000243295.1 Trichechus manatus latirostris
TGCCCGTGGGGGGACCTGTGGTGCGCGAGGAGGAGGAGGGAGAAACTGTGGGCGGGGAGGGCGTCGTGGCAGAGATGTGAGGTCGGCTGGGGGTGATTGCCGAGGTGGTCTCAGCAACCGGGGTCGCAGTTCGTGAGGTGGTGGGCTTGGGGGTGATGGTAGTGGAAGCAGGTGATGTGGATGGGTGAGGCGCTGTTGCCGGCGGCCGGGACACCAGGGGAGTAGTGGTTTTGGCTGTGCTGATGGAGTTGGTGGGAGGACGGGTCTCACTGGTGGTCTTGGTGAGTGACAGCGTGGAGGCTGTGGGCTGTGTGGCTGTGGTAGGCAGAGAGGTTGCCGTGGGCGATGGCCTGGAGGGGGTAGAGATGATCGTTTCGGTGGTCCGGGTGGTAGCTCGCTGAGAGGTGGGAGTCACCGAGGAGGTCTCTAATGGCGGGAACCGAGTGGGAAGCGTAGTCTGCGTCGATGGTGTGGTCGTTGGTCGTCCCGTTGTTGTGCCTGTTGTCTGCGTTGGGGTCGTCGTCTCTGTGGGAGGTGGTGTCATGGTGATTCTCATCCACCCGTCCGATTTTCCCAGCATTTCCCACCTTGATGGTGTGAGTTTACCATCTGAACCTGGTTTTTTCATTTTTTTTTTTTCTGGCTCCTGAGGGAGCTTGTTTTCGGTCCAGGTTCCTGGTTCGTCAGTTCTCTCATCCTCCCCCTACCCATTTTCTGTCTGCGTCTTTCCTCTCAGTCCTGTATGGTCCTGTGCACCTTGGCCCTCTGGTTTGATGCAGCATCTGATCTCTTTGAATCTCTGTCTCCTTGAAATGCAGCTAAAGCCCCCTACGTTCTCTAACCCTCTGATCTTCTGGAAACATGTTGGCCCTTCTCTAAGAAGTCCTCTGCTGCGCCTCTGTCTCGTCTCTTGCCATCCCTTCAGCTCCTTGGAACTGCCCTGAGTCAGTGTCCTCACAGCTTCAGCTCCCTGAAGTGCTCCCCTCATCCACCTTCAGGGGTGGGGCAAGCTTGTGATGGAGCAAGCCATCCAGCAGGATACTCACCGGGGCTGGGGTGCACTGTGCTCGTGTGGGGCCTGGGTCCTGTTGCTGTGGGGTGCAGGCAGGGAGAGAATTTGTTAGCGGGCGATGGTCTGAGTTGGGGCTGTGCCTAGCATTGCCTGGAGGCCCAGTTCCTCCGTGTGCTCCCGGGACAGCTTAGCCTTCTGCCGTGGAGCCTGGCCCTCGTGTGTTGACGGGGCGGGGGCCGAGCATGGCGACTGCCCAGCACACACGCTTACCTGGCGGGGTCCTTGAGGTCTCCTCCTGTGTCTCCAGGGTCACTGTAGGTGCTGTGGTGCGCTCTGTGGTCTCAGCTGTGGTCTGTGTGGCCGCGCTGGGGCGTGATGCTGTGGACTGGCTTGTGGCATGGGTCACCGTGGGTCTAGTGGCCGTTATACCCCACGTGGATGTGGGGGTTGGTGCTGATGTGACCCGCGGGCTGACGGCCGTGGTGCTTCGAGGTGATTCTGCAGAGGAGAGCCGCCTCGAATGTCTGCACCAACACCTCCAGTGCATCCAGTGGCACCCCGTGCCCCCTCAGGGCCCTCCGGGTATCTGCCCGAGTCTCCTGTCCCAGCGCCCTCCTCCTCATGCCCCCCTGGCCTGGTGCCTTCCGGCTCCTTGTCTGTGGAGCATCGGTGGCCAGGCTGACACTCGAATCAGCCAGCTGCGTGGCCTCGGGCAGGGTAGTGACCTACACTCCTGTCCCATGGCAGCCACGTTTCCCTGCCCACCTGCCCTCGGCCAGCCAGGTGGGCTAATGCCCTGTCCCCTTGTGGGCCCCGGGCCTGGGGGTGCTGCTGTATGGCGGTGGCTCGTCAGCCCCCAGCCCAGACTGTGCACACACTCTCTAGCAACACTGTCAGGTCTCAGGGCATGGCCACCTCCTGCGGGCAGCTTCTCCTCTTGAAACAAATCCCCACAAAGGGGCGAGGACCCGGGAGGTGCCGTACCCGCTGAGGAGACAGCTGGTTTTGTCTGGGTGGTGGGGGCCGTGTCTGTCCGTGCAGAGGACGAGGCCTGCGGGCTGGTTGTCGGCGTGGCTGGCAGGCTTGGTGTCACTGGAGGAGTGGCCGTGGGGCTCGTGGAGGGTCGGGCAGAGCTGAACAGCCCGCTGGTGCTGGGGGTCCGTGTGGCGGGCGTTGTGGGCTGGGCTTCTGTGGAGGTCCGAGCTGTGGGCACCAGGGTTGCATCATTACTGGGCAGGGCTGGCTGCCGCACCCTCTGGGTGGCAGCCCCCTCCCGCTCACTGAGCCCGGCTGTGCCGTCCTTGGGTTTGGGCAGGGCCCTCGCAGGGCACCTGGGACTCACCTGCAGAGCCCTGCTTCCTGTCCTAGGGCCGTGCAGTGCGGCGGCCGGGCCGACTGCTGCCGCTTTGCCTTCTGCCACCCTCCACCCCCACCTGAAGCTCAGCACCTGCTGCTCTGCACCTGGGCAGCCCAGGCGCACTCCCCACCCCACTACCAGCCCCCCTCCCCTCCACCAGCCCGAGGAGCTGCATGGATAGCAGTGAGGGGCCCTGAAGCTTCGGCTTGTCAGGGTGTCCAGCTGAGCCGGGGAAGAGCCCCTGGGGGGAGAGAGCGCCTTTGTGGCTGCAGTCACCTGTGGTGGGCGGTGGAGTGGTGGCGGTCAGGGCTGCAAGGGAAGGAAGCTGGTCACGTGTGCTGCAGACGGGCCCACCCTGCCCCTCCAGTCCCTCTGTGGGCCTCCCACCCGGCCCCTCCCTACTTGCCCTGGCCACTCCCCCGGCCCTGGCCCTCCCCACATGGCCCGGCGCCTCCCCTGTGGCCCCCAGAGGGTGCTGCAGGCCGCACTCACGGCCACTGTGTGGCAGCTCCAAGCCTCCTCACAGAGGACCCACCCCCTGCACCCCAGACTAGGCCAGGCGAGTTCAGGGTCTGGGGCTGGAATTCAGCCACTCTGGCCCCCGCTCTGGCCCCAGTGGCTGTGTGTGGCAGTGGCTGGGTGGGGAGGAGGGAGAGGAGGCGCGACTGGGCTGTGTTCCTCTGCTGGTTGGTCAGCTCCCAGGCCTATGGAAGCCTCAGCCCCCAGGAGGCAGGGTCCCGGCACAGCAGGCATCTGGAGACTTACCACACGGCACGCACGCGCCCTCACTGGAGTCGAAGTACTCGTCCTGGGAGCAGTTGTAGCAGCCTAGGGCAGAGGACGCCGCCGCTGGGGCGCTGGGGGTGCTGGGGGCCCCTCGCCCCCTCGCCTCCTCCTGCCCCCCGCCCCCCCACTTGCCCCTGAAGACGGGCTCTATTGCTCCTTTATCTTGTGTTCAGGCATCTCCCCGTGAGGGAGTGTTAGTGCCTGGAGGGCAGGGCTGTCTGTCCGGTTTGCTGATGGTCCTCTCGCTAAGCTAGCTAGAACGGGCCGGTGCCCAAGCAGGCTCAGGGGACGCTGGCTGGACAGACGCGTGGCGCCTTGTACCTTCGATGTTGCTTTGCGGGTAGCTCTGCAGTGCGTCGGGGCAGAGACAAGGCTGGTAGTGCCACGTGCAGTCGTCCTCCTGCACGTACTCGTACTCGCTGCTCCCGTCCACCCTCGTGTGGGTGTTGTAGAAGCCGCAGTAGACAGCTGCGAAGGAAGGACACTGGAGGTTGGCCGAGGTGCCCTGGGGCCCCGGCCTGAGCCAGGGCTAGGTGGAGGCCGCTCTGGGCCTGGGGGCAGTCCCGGTGTGTCAGGGCAGGGAGCCCGCCCGTGGGTGTGAGGGGCGGGGCCCTCCAGGCAGAGCATCTCCCAGGGGCCCTGGGGTGGCAGAGGTGGCACAGCCCGGCGCCGCCCGCTCCCACTCGCCCCAAGACACTCACGGCAGAAGTCGGGGGTCCTCCAGTCCACACACACGCCCTTGTCCAGACAGGCCTTGGCATAGGCGGCCACCGCGTCGCACAGACACTCACAGTCCCCACCCGTGTCACACCCACACGCGTCGCGCACGCAGGCTTCATAGTAGGGCATGTGGTACACCTGCAGGTGGCCGTCGAGGTTAGAAAGTGGGTGTGTGCCAGCCCGGGTCCCCAGCACCCTGTGAGCCACAGAGATGTTCACCACCAGGCCATTACCGCTGTCGCCCACCAATGGTGACCGCTCTCGGAAGAGTGCTTGATGCCCGAGTCCCTGTGCTTCTGACCCCCTGCTGACGGTGGCCACAGAGACTTCTGAGCCCTCCCCACGCCCACAAAGACCCCCTGTTGGGGCCAGGGCGCAGCTAGTGACCGGGCGTCTCCAGTCTGTGACGGGGCCCTCTACACAGCACTTGCTCCTGTGGGGCCACCTCACGCCTGCCTGGCCTCCCCTGCAGCTGGACAGGACTGCCCCCGGGGGGCATGTGCTCATGTCCGGGGAAGCTCCTGGACACCCCCACTGCAGGGCGATGTGCCTCCGTGTCCACAGAGCCCTTGTCTAAAGTGGCGTTCCAGGCGCCCTCCACGTCACCCCCGTCTCTTCCTCGCAGCACATATCCTGGCCTCTCGCTTGCTCACGGGTGCCCCCCAGCAGGCTGTGAGCCCCGTGGTGGGAGTGCTGTCCACCCTGGGGTTGGGTGTTGGTGGGCACATGTGGGCCAGTGGGGGTGGGCCCACAGATGCAGGCCCATGCCAGGCACCCAGCACGTGTCGGCTCTCTGGGGCCTGCTCGGGGTGCAGTCACCTTGTGGTGGGGGGCTGGGGTGCCCCTTCCAGCTGGGGCTTTCTTCCCGTGCCTGGCCCCTCACCACTCACTCGCTCCCCCGCCTCGGGGCCCCTCCCACACCCCCCTTCCCCCTGCCAGGGCCCCCCCTTCGGCCCCCCCACCTTGCTGTGGCAGGCCGCAAAGGTCTGGCTGTTGATGATGCTGCACTTCCGCTCGGCCCAGGATTGGCGGAAGGTGTTGAGGCTGCAGGGGTCGACCACGAAGCTCACGTCCCCGCACAGGGGGTTCTCCTTCCACGAGTTCACGAACTCCAGCTCGCTGGAGGCCACGTACATGCTGCGGGTCTCAAAGTCGTCCTTCATGTTCCCGTTGTAGTTCCCGCACAAGCCGCAGAAGGCGTCCTGGAGGACGGGGCGAAGCTCAGGCCCCGCCCACTCATCCAGGCGTCGGCCAGGCCCCGCCCCCAGCCCACCAGGCCTGCTCTCAGCCCCGCCCCTGGCTCCTCTCCAGGCCCCGCCTCCACTCCGCCCCATCCGGGCCCCGCCCCATCCAGGCCCCGCCCCACCACGGCCGCGCCTAGGTTACCTGCGCGGAGGCGCGAGAGACCTTGATGAGGACCATCATGTGCTTGTTCCAGGTGAGCGTCAGGTTGTACTTGTCGGCGATGTAGATGTCCAGCACGAGGTGCAAGGAGCTGGGCTGCACCTGGAAGCTCACCTGGGGGTCGTATCCGCCGACCGTGTAGGTCTTGTCTGCCAGTACGATGGACAGTGCCTGCGGGGCAGGGCCGTCAGCGGCTGCCGGTACCCCGCCCGGCGCGCCCTGCCCGCGAGCCTGCAGCTGCCTCCACAGGACGGACCTGGGTCCCTGCCCTCAGAACTTGCCGCCGGGAGGCTCCGGCACCACCAGAAACGCCCCGGGGCTGAGGCTCAGGCCTCCCGGAGAAGCCTCCCGGCTCCGCACCGGCGCCTCCCGGAGACGGAACCCTCAGCGTGTGCCTGGCCGCTGAGCGTGCAAACACCTAGACTGGAGACCTGCCTCCGCCCCGAGGCGCCCAGGACTGTTAGGACCCCACGGTGCCGACTAGGCGGCGGGGCAGAGACCGGGAGGAGGGCAGAGGCTGGGGTCCCCAGAGGTCTGAAGGGGGAGGTGGGGAGGGTCGCCTGCCGCTCACCCCCAGGAAGAGCTTGATGGCCCGCGAGCACGTGACCCCCGTCTCCCCGCAGATGACGTTCTCAGTGACGATTTTAAAGGTGGGCTGCGAGTCGTTGGCGCCACAGCCGTCCTACCGGGAGTGGAGCGCGTTGAGGAGGAGCCCGCGGCTGCCCGCCCCCCCCCCGCCCCCCGGGGCCGGCCATACAGTGGTCAGGGTGTACTCGCAGTTGCCGTCGAACACAAAGCGCTGCCCGTCGAAGGTGATCACGTGGCCCTCCCCGTAGAGAGTGCAGGTGGAGGCGCAGCCGGCGCTCTGCTCGCACACCCACTTCCCCTGCTTGCAGATGCTGCGGAGAGGAGGCCGGCTGGGGGCGGGGCGCACATCCAGGCTGGCCCCTGACCTCCCTGGGGGCCTGCTCCAAACTGGCCCCAGTGCCAGGGTCCTGGCGGGGTCGGGTCTCCTGCCTTGAGGCCCCCACTGCCCAGACCGGCGTCGGCCCCAGAGGCCCCAGGGGCCCAGTGCTCTAGGCCGAGGAGGTGAGGGTGCCGCTTACCACGTCTGACAGTCAGTGTTGAGCTCGGCGCCCGGGGGGTAGGAGGTCCCCCCAAACTCACAGGAGCAGTTGTCGGCTGGCACGCATTGCCCGCTGGCATCCTCGTAGAGGCCCTCGGCACAGACGCAGCCAGCTTCACACTTGGTGGGGACCTGGGGGGAGGGCAGGGGTACTCTGAACGTGGCGGCCCGGCCCCACAGGCCCCTTCAGGGACCACCACCCCCAACATTCCTCCAGGACTGCCTGGTCCTCTTCCTGTGCCCACCCTCACTGCCGCTAGTGCTCTGGCATCTCGGAAGCAAAGGGGCTTTATCTTAGCAGAGCTGAACCTCCTCCCTTAGGGATCCCGGCAGGGGGTGCTCCCACCCACACACAGTCAGCCGACCCTTTCCAGGCCAGCAGGGTAGCCAGGACCCACGGAGCCCCACAGAGGACACATATGTCCCCCAGCTGCCAGCCACCATGGCTGCTCAGGATGCACCCCCTTTCACACCGAGCCCTCCCCCACAGCCTGGTCATGGAGACAGAGCAGGGACACAGACAGGCTGCCTGCATGAGCCCCATCTTTCCTGAGGATTTTGTGCAAATCTTCCAGGGCCCCATGGAGGGGCTCCTGGGCCACAGAGGCTGAGGAATTGTCCACCGGGGCTCGTCCTCCGGGGAGCATCGACTGCGGGGGTGTCCACTGGGGCACATCCGCTGGGGAGCGCTCGCTGCAGGGTGTCCTGAATCCCCTAGAGCAGGTACACTGTGGGAGTGGTGGCTCCGCCCCCCAGCCTTACACAGGCGATGCCGGTTGCCAGCATCTGACACGTGGGGGCACAGGCCGCCCCAAAATTGCTGTCTGAGGACTGGCTGCAGGACTGGAAGGTCTTTGGGGCTGTGCAGGTGGCTGTGGGAAGAGGAGGGAGCCCAGTGGTCAGACAAGTTCAGGGGAGGCTGCCAGTCCCCCACGGCCCAGGCACGGCCTCCTGCCAGTACGTACCCAGGAGCATCTGAGGCTTGCGGGAGCAGGTCAGCCGTCCGCTGATGCAGTAGCTGCAAGAGAGAGGCTGCGTGAGCCCCCCAGCCCCAGAGTGTGGGGGTACAGCAGGCTAGGGTGTGTAGGGCCCCGCCCACTGGGCCGCACCAAGTGGCGCCGTTGACAACCGTGGACTGGCCGGCCAGGATGATCTCGTGGCTGTCCAGCTGGCAGGGGCACTGGGTTCTGCGCACACACTCCTCCTTGTGGTTCAGGTAGGTGCCCTCGGGGCAGTTGCAGCCGTCAACGGGCACCGCGCTGGGGTGGCACTCGAGTGTGCGCTCTGACAGTGACATGCAGGTGCGGTCGCAGGCCTGGCTGTTGTAGCTGAATGTTCTGTTGCCCGTGCAGGGGACGCCTGTGGGGGTACGCCAGTGAGGCAGGCCCTCCAAGGAGCCCATGCCCAGGGGAGGGGCCGGGGCCGTGGGGGGGTCGGGCAGAGCTCGGCGCCCCAGGAGCCCCTCTCAAGACCCAGAGACCCTCGGGAGCCTGGGGATCCTTCCTCATGACCACGGGGCCTCCCGGATGAGCCCAGGACACTCCCTGGGACTCCGGGAGGCACTCACTGCAGTTGTCGACGCTGCTCCTCCAGTCCCAGAGCAGGACGCCCCGGGAGGCACATAGGTAGGCGTAGGCACTCAGGGCAGCACAGATGTGGGGGAAGGTCTCCTCGTAGTTGCATGCCTGGTAGACACACCTCTGCGGGAGAGACGGAGTGCTGGGCTGGCGAGGGTGGCTGGGGCGTCCTGCCCACCCCGGGACACTGGGAACCCCAGACCCCTGACCCATCCAGGAGCCCTGAGCGTGCAGAGATGGCCCTTCCAAACACCTGCAGGGGCCCTGCCCACCTTGTAGAAGGGCCTGGGGTTCACCACCGAGTGGCACTTCTCGAACACGGAGCCCTTGTTCACCAGCACCGAGCAGTGAGTCTCAGCGCACACCTCTGGGGAGACAGGCCGGCCGGTGGGTCTCCTGCCCCCCTGGCACCTCCCCTCCTGGGGACCTCCCAGAGGCGGCTGATGTGGGCGGACAGGCGCTCTCACTGTTGAGCTGGCTCATGGAACAGGGGTCCGTCTCGCGCTCGAGCGCTGTTGGGCAGTTCCCCGCCCGCCAGGAGTCCACAAAGAGCGAGGCGGTGCCCTCGGCGATGCCCATGCTGGTCGTGAAGTCGTCCGTTGTGTCCCCGTTGAAGTTGCCGCAGAGCCCTGGGCAGGCCGGCCGTGAGGGGCGGGCTGGCGGGTGTGTCGCCTGTCCCCGCCCACATGCACCCCTCACGTGCACAGAGCCACCCTGCATGTGCCCGTGTCCCCGCCCTGGTCCCCCCCCCCCAGGCACGCACCAGCGTCCTCCTCTCTCAGGTGTCTGGGGTCTGGGCGTGCCCTGGTCGAGAGGCCACGAGGGGCGGCTCCTCTGTGAGGCTAGCCCAGGTCAGCAGGGGGGACCACGAGCTCCCCAGGTGTGGAAGGTTGGCGCAGGGGAGTCCAGTGGGACCCCGTCTTCTCCCTGGCCCGGCCAAGCCAGGGAGGGGGGACGGGGGAGGGAGAGCGCACCTCGGGTCTGGCCCCTGAACTGGGGCTCCACGGTAATGTATGCCTGGAACACAGGCTGCAGCTGGATCATGAGCTCCAGGCCGAAGTCAGTGGCCATCTGGAGGTGGGTGGACGTCTGTCTGAAGATCGTGATGTTGCCTGGAGGGACAGTGGCTCAGTGACTGTCTGTCCACCCCCCCCCCGCCCCCCCCCCCCTCCCTATGCCCTGGTCTGGCGGTTGGATCTTGTACGTGCTCTTTTCGGCAGCCACTTCACCTCTCCGTTATTGGTGATCACCTCGTCTTGAGAAATCACGATTTTGTCCTGGAGAGAAGACAGACTGAGTCACGGGGGGCTAGGAGTGGGGTGGGAGCCCCGGGTCCAGCTTCTGCGTGCACGGGACGAGGTCAGGAACGGGGACGTCGCGGACCCGCGTGGGGGTGAGCGGCGCCTGCAGGATGGGGATGGCGCGTACCTGGCCGGACAGGTAGATGATGGCGGCTAGGGAGGTCTCCGAGTGTGAGTAACCTGACTTGTCGTACACGGCCATGAGGGAGCCCTCTTCAGGGAGCTGGTGGCTCTGAGGAGGGGCGGCCGCAGCTCAGGGGCGAGGCTTCCGGGTGCCTCCCCCTCACCCCCCCGACCCCTCCTCCCTCCCTCCTCCGGCTGCCTCTTCCTACCTGGAGGAGGATGTAGGTGCAGGTGCCATGGAAGCGGTAGGGCCTGGCATCGAACGTGGTGACGAAGGAGCCGCCTTCCAGAGAGCAGCGACCGGGACAGGGCTGATCCGTGCATGTCCAGAGGCCGTCAGTGCACTGGCTGGGGTGGGGCGAGGGGACCCAGACAGGGGAGGAGGGTTGAAGCCAACAGCACCCCTGTGTCCCCCTGAAACCCCTCCCCCTCCCCGCATCTCCCTGTCTCCAGTGGTCCCCCCTTATGTTGCCCCTCCTCCCCATTGCTAACCCCCTGGCTGCCCCAGTACAGCACGCACCATGTCCTGCAGGCAGATGATGTGACCTCCCCAGGGGCATAGACCGCCCCGTTGAGCATGCAGGGGCACTGGGTGACCGGCACACAGGTCTGGTTTTTGGAGAAGTCATCAAGGACCATCCCTGCAGGAGAGGGGTTTCCTGGGGCTGTGTGGTGCCAACACCCTCCCACTGACAGGGCCCCCTCGCCAGCCACCCAGTCCTCCAGGGCCGCTTGGGGCAGTCCTGATCCCTCCCTTCCCCTCCCCCACTGAGCCCCGTGACCTCACGCTGCAGCCGCCACCTGCATCCTCGGCTGCCTTGGGCACGTTTGGGGCACCCTCCCCCCACGTGCCCAGACCCAGGATATGGCTCCTTGGTGAGCACCTGCGCCCAGACTGTCTCCTGGGTTCTCTCAAACCCCACCTCCTCCTCAGCCCATGGGCACAGAGCCACATGGCAGGGCACGGGGAGGAGGGGCTGGGGTTGCCTGCCGTTCCCTCCTCCTGGCTCATCTGTGGGGTTTGGGGAGCTGAGACCCTCACCTTCGGGGCAGAAGCAGCCAAAGGTGCAGAAGCCTTGGCAGCTATGCCCTGGGTTGGAGCAGGTCCTGACGCAGGCCGAGCCACACTCTTTGTACACCTGGTTGGCCGGGCACTGCCCCACAGCTGCAGGCACACAGAGGAGGGGCATGGGGTGTGAGAGGAGCAGGGGTGTCCGCAGCCACCCAGGCCCAGGAGGGGGCCTGGCTCTGTCCCTGAGACACGGCCGCACAGCCAGGACGAGCTGTGGGGGTGCGCAGGCCGGGAGACCCGAATCTTGGGGCCCTCAGCCCCCTCTGTCCCGGGACTCACAGCAGAGGCCCGGAGCCCGCCAGTTGCTGACCGCCTGGCCGGCCATGCTGCACTGGCGGGAGAACTCCGAGAGCGTGGCACAGCTGCAGTTTCCCGGGCCCGGCTGGGCGCACATCTTCATGTCCGCCTGGCAGCTCTGCATGAACGGCTCCCGGGCCACGCTGCACTCGGGGGACACCAGGCTCAGCAGCTGGGCGCAGGTCTGGGCCTGGGCAGAGGGCCGCTCGGCGTCACCAGGGAGGCCCGTTCACCCACTCTGGGGGTGGGTCTGGAACGGGCTTCCGGGGGACCCCGCCGTCCCCTCCACGTACATGCTCTTCCTGTGGGCTGCTAGGCTGGGGGATTGCTTCGTAGGCACAGATCTCGTTGGGGTCGTCAAGTTTCTGGAGGGCAGCATACTTGTAGGGTTCCAGGAGGTTGCCTGGGGGCGTGGAATGGGGTCAGCACCGCGGGGTCCTAGGGACCAAGCCCTCCCTCCCCGCCCGCGCTGCCCGCCCCGCCTACCGTCCTTGCTCAGGAACTCGTTGGCCGCCTCGCCGTCGA
This sequence comes from Trichechus manatus latirostris, assembly GCF_000243295.1. NCBI lineage: Eukaryota > Metazoa > Chordata > Mammalia > Sirenia > Trichechidae > Trichechus > Trichechus manatus. Next base: position 1,026,977 of record NW_004444180.1, read on the forward strand.
AGTTTCCGCATAGCCCGCACATCTGGCCCATGTACTTCTTCTCCACCAGGACCTGTGGGCGGCCGGGCACTGCTGGGCCGTCGCTGCACCGCCCGCGGGGAGGCGGGGCGCGGCGGGGAGGGGCGTGGCTGGGGAGGGGCGCAGCGCCTGGATTCCCCTCTCACGTGGAGCCCTCCGTGGTGCCGCTCCATCACTCGTCCGACACCCCTTCTGCTTGCTGAGTCGTCCTCATTTTCCAGGTGGGGAAACTGAGCCGCCAACAATGCCCAGACGGCCCAGTTCCTGGCCAGGGGTCAGCAGGAAGGGCCTGGCCACGTTGCAGGTCAAGCCCCGCGGAACTCCTGCCGCGTGCGCACCCACTCCTGAACGGCACCCCTACCCCACCTCCGCCCAGCACCCTTGCCGTCCTCACCATGACGTAGCTGTCCGGTCCCCACAGCACCTCCAGCTCCAGCTCCAGCTGCTTGGCCACCAGCCGCACGTTCTGGCCGAAGGGCGTGATCTGGAGCCCATTGCTTGTGTAGGGCAGGCTGACCACCCTAGGAGAGAGCGCCTCAGCCTGGCTGCCCGGCCCTACCGCCCCGCCGCGCCCCGCTCAGCCGCAGCCAGCCCTGGACACCGCCCGAGGCCCCGCGCCTCCGGCGGCGTGCAGACCCTACCCCACGTCCTTGACAGAGACTGCGCCGTTCTGCACGGTGACCACGGAGGAGCCCAGCTCCACGATGATGCGGGTGGTCCTGCCGTCGGGCCCACGCCGGAGCTGGACGCTGAATGTGGGCGATGGGTCCTCGCAGATGGCAGCAAAGACGTAGTTGCACGTCCCCGAGAAGTCATACATGTGGTGGTCGAAGGTGGAGAAGTGGCCGGCCCCCCACGTGGAGCACCAACCCCTCTGCTCATCTGTGGAGAGAGTGTTGGGTCACTTAGCCCCCTCCCTGCTGGCCAGGCAACTGTGCTGGGGACCCCACGCTAGACAGAGAAGTGGTCTTCCCCCTGGGGTGATGTGGGGCCTGCCCCCACACACACCCTGCTCTGGGCTGGGGTCTGCCTCTCACCTGTCTCATAGGGGCCGAGATCACTCTTGTCGTTGGGGTCGGGGGTGTTATCAGCCCCGGAATCTGTAAGACACGGAGCTACAATTCAGCCCACAGGCTGCGGCCAGCAGGGGTGTCGCCAGGCCCAAGCACACAGCACCCGCCCCCAACCCCCACCCCAGGCTCAGGACCTGAGGCTCGTCTGTGGCTGGACCCTCCTGTGGAGACCCCAGACCAAGAACACCGGGTGAACCTGGGATCTGCAGGTGGGAGCGCGCCCAGGCTTTGGGGCCCTCCCCCACGCCTGTGGGTCCCAAACGGGCACTGTGGGCCGGATGGGGCAGCCACGACTGCCTAACCTGCCAATGAGGGCTCCTTCGGCCCCCGGAGGCCTGGGTCGACAAAGGAGGTGTCACTCAGGCCTGTGTGGGTGGGACCTGGCCAGTGCCAAGAGGTCTCCCCACCTCTGCGGGTCTGCACAGCACCTGGCTGGCTGCCCCTGCTGTGACCTGGACATGGGTTCCCTTGTGTTCAGTGTGGGTGCTTGGGCGAGTGAACAGTGGGGCTTCACGGGCCTGGTCCTTGCTCTCGTTCACTCACTCATTCATTTGTTCAGCACATCTGCACGGAGCAGCTGCTCCGTACACGGGCCGGTGCTGGGGATGTGGTGGAGAGCAAGGGAACCAAGGTGCCCGCTCCCGTGGGGCCAGTTCGAGGTGCACGTGCAAGCATGCACACACGTGGGAACACATGCACACAACTGTGCAAACATGCATGTGCAAACGTGCACACAGACACAGGCACACGAAGCACATGTGTGGATGCACACGGACAAGTGTGCATGATACACACGTGGACATGTGCACACGGGAGCACATGGACACACAGACAGACACATGCACACATGTGCGAACACGTATGCATTCACGTACACACATATGCACAGGAAGCACACGTGTGGACATACATGGACAAATGCACATGGTACTCAACACATGCGCACGTGTGGACACACCTGGACACACAGACACATGCGATGTGCGCGCACACGGACACACACACTGCAAAGCAGTGAGCAGTGAGGGGTGGGGAGGGCCTTTCTGCCGAGGTGACCCAGGGAAGCCGAAGGGTGAGGAAGCACCCACCCTGGGACACTCCAGGTGGGGTGTCCTGGTCATGCTGAGCTTGTTCCACCCCCCACCCCTCCTCCTGGGCCTGGCTCGCTCCGGGACCCTGTCCAGCTCTCCTCTGCCGCAGGCGTGCCCGTCCCATCCTGTCCCGTCTCTCCTTGGGATCTGTCCCTGCCCTGCTCTGCAAATGACTCGTGTTAGCTGAGGGAGCACCAGGGCCCCCAGCGGCTTCCGTATGCTCGGCTGCACAGGACCCTCATGCACCATCGTCCTGCTGCCCCCTTTCCCTTGCAGCCCCACTGTCAGCCCCAGGGACTGTGGTGACCGTTGCCACAAACTGCTCTTATAACATTGGTCACACTGCCTGTGGTGGCAGGAATCGCGGGTGCCCAGCTTGGCTGTCTCAGGGAAGCCTGGTGGGGTGGCCCACGGCCCCATGTCAGCCTTCCCCTGCCGCCCGGGCGAGGACGGCCTTCCAGAAGGGCCTTGCTCTCCCTTTCTTCTGGAACAGCGTGTGCTGGGGGTGCTGACGTCCCACCCCTGCTTCCCCAAGTCCTCGTCTGGTTGCCCAGCTGGCTGATCCATCCCTGCTTCATCCTGCGGCCATGGCCAGGTTGGGGTCCCTCTGCACTCCCTCACTTCTCCAAAGGAGGCCTTTCATGTGGACTGCACCCCCTGCCCCTGGGCCTCCTGTGGGATCAGGTCGAGGTCTGAGCACTGGGTGAGCAGAGTCTCATGCCTCTTCAGCCCCTCAGGCCTTTTCTCTGGCAGGAGCTCCGGGTGTTTTGGGTAGCTGAGTTGATTCAAGAAGGCTGGTGGCCTTGGCCAAGTGCAGGCACACACTTTAGCTGTGGTCCCCTTTGGCCCCTGAGATCGTTTTCTGCTCAGCTGCACTTGGATGCTCTGGCTACCCTGGCCCAGCTTACGCTGTCGTTTGCCCCAGACTGTGTGTGTGTGTGTGTGTGTGTGTGTGTGTGTGTGCGTGGCTCCTGCTGCCCTGAGCCGGGCCTGAGGCTGGCGCGTGCTCACCACTCACCTACCTCCCCCAGGGTGTCAGCAGGTGGAGCGGGCCCTGGCCTTTGCTTCTCAGGATGCACCCATGGGCTCAGAAGCATGCCTTGCAGGAGTGTGGCCCCACACCCACCCCCTTGCCTGACCAGGTTGGGGAGGGATGGGAGAGGATGGAGTGGCTTAGGGGGGCAGAGTCTTGTGCTAGTGTCTCCCCTTTCCAAGATCCCTTGTGCCTCAGTTTCCCCACCTTTCATGTGGGACGGTGGCCCTGGCCCTTTCTGTCCCCCCATTCATGCCCTCGTCCTGCCCTCTGTTGCCTCTCCCCAGCCCCCCATGCCTGCAACCTCCATGACCCACAGGCCAAGTGCCACCCTGTCCTCTGAGCTCAGACCAGTACACCCCCAGCGAGTCTTTCCCGGGTCCCCACTCAGAAAGTGGCTCCCCCCTCAACGAGCTCCTCTTTCTCACCACCTCCTCAAGTCCTGCCATCGCTCCGTCCTTCCTGTCCTCCACTCTGTCTCCACTGTCCCATCCAGTCTTGGTCTCTGGCTGTCGGAACAACAACCCCTCACCCCACCCCGCGGCAGCCAGAGGCTCCTCTGCAGTTGCTCCTGGGGAGAACAAGCATCCCCTGCCCTCAGGGGTGCTTCTGTTGCTCTAAGGATGGGGCTCGCCCCCTGCCAGGCTCAGGGCCTGCAGGGCGGGCTGTCCACCAGCCCCAGCCCGCGGGCTGGCCACGGGTGGTTACGCTCTGTTCCTTTTACATGCTTGGCGGACCCCGCCCTGCCCTTCCTGGGTTATCCTGGCTCGGCACCCCCCCACAGCCTGGCCCACTCACAACAGGAGGGCAGGCTGGCTTGTCCCCACCTCCTCTGTCCCTCCGAGCTAGCGATCAGTGTCTTTGCCACAGTGACAATGGGAGCTCAGACCCCCACAGCTCCCAAAGCCCGCCACCCAGCTGTGGGGCCTCAGCCCTCGCTGCTCCTCCCAGCCTACACCCAGCACACGGCTGGCTCCAGGACCCCCTTGCCCTGGCCCCGGGTCTGTGAACCCCCAGGGCTGAGGAGGGGAGCCAGGGAGATGGCTGGAGCACTGTCCCCAGGACCTGGCTCTGTTGAAAGACAGGCCTTGCTTCAGAGCCCTCGGTCACCCCGCCATGGAAAAGCGGTGCCTAGGTTGTGCGGGAGGAGTTTTGTTGGAGAGAAGGGGGCTGGACTCAGCAGGGAGGGCTGGGGTGAGCCCCATGGCCCCCTGGTGGCTTGGCCCCAAACGGGGCGTGCTCCCTCCAGCCATGTCAGCTCCACGGGGCTCCCAGGTCTCCTGGGTCTGAGGCCACCGACCAGGGCGGAAGGCCAAGGATGAGAGAGGGACATGCCCAGGCTGGTGGCACAGCGAGGGAGAGTTGGCCCGTGCAGAGGCCTGAGCACTCAGCAGTCCAGGTAGACCAGATGCTAAGGGCCTGGAGCTTGGTCAGCCGCAAGGGCTTCACCGAGACCCCTCGGGCCGGCTGGCCACCCAGCGCCCAGGTGGGGAGGGTATGGGGCAAGCCACCTCAGGGGGCACTAGGATCCATGTCTGGGGTAGGGGCAGTGGGCTCCGGGAACATGGCAGGGGTAGTCCAGCTGCCCCTGAGCTCAGCGTGGAGGACAGTGGTGCTGTGCTGGGCCTGAGCTGACAGGAGCCCACATGCCTCCCCTACATCCTCACGGCTGCCACGTGGGGGGTGATTGCATCTCCCCACTTTACAGACAGGGAAACTGAGGTCTGCTTTGTGGCTGGCCCCACTTGCACCTCTGCCCAGGTCATCTGGGTCCAGGCCCACCGGGCTGCCTACCCAGGGTTGGAGGGGCCAAGTCCTGAGCCCCTGTGACCCACACACCCCCTCCCCTGGCCTCCTCTTGGGACCCCCGCAGACCTCTGTGGACCCTGGGCCGAAGCTGAAAGTGCCAGGGCTGCATGCTGGCCTGCGGCCACCAGGCTGTCCCACCCCCCAGGACCCCCAGTCTCTACTGTGCTCATCTACTATTAAAGAGACTGCCAGAGGCTAGACAGCTCCTCCACCAGCTCCTGCTGAGCCTCCTTCCTCCCTGGCCATTGCGCCCGCCTCGCCGGGAGGTGGACAGAGAGAACAGGTGTTGCCGCCCAGCTGGGATGCCTGGGTCCCCAGGCCCCTGTGGTCTGGTGTGGAGTGAGAGGGGTCTTCCTGGCCTGGCCCCCACCTCCTGCCTGCCATTTGTCCACGTCCACACGGGCTGTCACCTCCGCCGTGTTGGCCTGGGAGGCTCCCACAGCCCAGGCGGGTGCCGGCCCCCCTGCGAGGGCCCCTGGTCTCAGCCCGGCCCACTCACCGGCGTGGAGCAGGGCTCCCCCGCAGGACAGCAGAAGCAGCAGCTGAAGTCGGAGCATGATGCTGCCGCTGTCAAGAGAGGTCACCGCCGGACCACCCTCCGCCACCGGGCACCGGGCAGTCTCGCTGCTGCCACCTTTGGAACTCAAGCGGCCAGCCGGGACGGGTGCCTTATATAGGATATGGCCCTGCCCCTGCCGCGCCCACCGTGACCCACACCCGCAGCCCCGTAACTGCCGCAGCTGGCTGGCACAGCGGTGGCCAGACAGGATCCTGGAAGCTTTATCAGGACATGGTGCTGCAGCCTTGCTGGAAAGTCCTGGGCGGGAGGGCCCCATTATCGCTGTCTCCCGCTGGGGGCTGGCACACCCCTGCAGAGCCCTCAAACACCTCCTGTGTTTGCACCGTGAGACCGGGTGCAATTGCCCAAGGCATCCTGGGGGGCCACCTGCCCAGGCCAGCATAGGCACCTTCAGCCACCAATGGGCACCTGGATGGGGCTGCCCGAGGGGTCCGGGGAGAGGCCTGGGACCCCTGAGCATTGTCAGGCTTCAGTACTGTGACAACTCCTGGGGGGCACTGCCCCCACGGGGGTCCCAGGGCCCCCCAAAGGCTCCAGCTCACCATGCCCCCCCTACCCCAAGTCATCTGCCTGGGAGGAAAGACCCGCCTGTGAGAAGGCCCCCTTCCGAGGGGCTGGGCAGGAGCAGGTGGGCATGGGGCAAGGCAGTCCAGAGCCCTTGGGCAGACGCCTGGCTGCAGATGCTGCAGACAGTTGCCCTGCCCGCCCGCTGTGAGGGCGGCCCTGAGGTACTGCTTTTGTCCCCACAGAGTTCCAAGCTGCCTGTCGGATGCTCACCCTGAACACAGGGCTTCAGGTCCCTGGCAGGTGGGGGGCCGTTGGGCACTGCTTGTCATGGGGGGCCCTCCGTGTGGTTGTGTGCCAGCCTTAGGTGCCTGGGTGGGTGTCAGTGGCCCCAGGTTGCACCCCCTGCCCTGGTCAGAGGAACAGGGCTGCCACCTTGCATCACTGGGGGAGAACTCGCCTCCTGTGGGCATCTGGGGGGCAGGGGGCAGGCCGCCCAGCCCAGCAGCTCCCGCCCCTCCTTGTCCATGGGTGGAACACCTGGGGCCATGAGAGGGTTAGAGCCAGGGTCAGGGCTAGGATGAAGGGGAGGGCAAGGGCAAGGGTCACGATCAGGGTCAGGGTCAGGCCTTCCCCCTCCCTGCCCTGCCTGGGGTCCCCAGTGTGGGTGGAGACCTGGGCCCCAGGAGCCCCAGCTGGGGCTGGCTGGGTGAACCTGCCCCTCACAGGTTGGGCAGAAGACGAAGAGGCCAACCTAGCTCAGGGCAGACACAGGAGGCCCCATTTGCTGACCACTGGGCGCCCGGCGGAGTGTTCTTCACCCTGGTCCACCGCCTGCAGCCATTATAGTGAGGATGGGTGATGAGGGTCAGGGCAGGGTGAGAGGTGGGTGAGGACACTGGGACTCAGGGCCAAGGACGATTGGGGGCGCCACGCATGGGCTCTGGGACACAGGGTGGCTGGTGTGGCAAAGAACCTAGCCCTGTGCCTACCCCCCACAAACCAGCCCAGGCCCAGGGCTGCCATGGCAGTGGGGTAGTGACCCCCTCCAGCCCTCATCTCGACAGACAGGTTCCTTCCCCACGTCATCCCTGCTCGACGCCTGCCTTCTACCTTCTGCGGGTTCTGACCGCATGGATGAATGGACGGACAGACAGAAAGAGACTGTAGGTGCCCAGGAACCGCAAGTGGTCTGCCCCCGCCCTGCAGGAGAGCCAATCTCGGTCTGGAGCGGAGGCCCCACACCTGGCTCGGTACTGTCCCCTTCTGCCCCTCCACCTTGCACACCCTGGGGAGACCCCCCCGGCACAGGGCAAGCAGGCGTCTTAAAAGGACGTGGCACTCTCTCACTGCTCCTCAAGAACTGAGTTTATTAGGAAATTGTTTTAAATTGAGAGAAATTAACTAAGCTGCTGTGAGGAGATTGCCCCACGAGCTGACCCTGGGGGCATCCTTGCAGGTGGGATAGGGAACGCCCTGGAATGTTCCGGTTGCATTAGATGTTCATCCTCAGTCATTGGCCCCTCGGTATAAGCGGAGAAACCGAGTTCCAGGGGGATGCAGGACCCTCGCCCAGGGCAGGCTGAGAGGCTGGGGCAGAGGAGGAACCGAGGGACATCGGTGTGGATGAGGGCATCCGGCTGCTCCGACAGGCTGGTCCAACCCTCTGTCCAGGCTCCTCCGTGGGGGATCCCCATGCCCTCGAGGGCCCCGTTCTTACACGGTTCCTTGGAGCTCGTGATGTGAAGGCAGGGTTGGGAGTATTGGCTGCTGGACTGGAGGAAAGTCCCTGTGGTGTCTGGGGGACAAGTGGACAAGCCCTCCCTGGGGCCCCAGCCCCTGCCTGCATGGGGTGGCAACATTATCAGCCTGCAGGATAAGCAGGGTGAGGAGAGGACCAGGGCACATACTCGGTGGAAAAACACACTTGACTGCCAGCCGGTGGTGGCTGCTCTGAGGGGCCAGCTTGGGCCGTCTCCTGCCAGATAAAGCCACCTTGGGGCGGGGTGCAACCTGGGCTGGGGGGCAGGGGTGGGGGTGAGGACAGGCTGCCCCATGGAGCTGTGCTCCAGGTGGGGCCAGGGGCCGAGGAGGGAGTCCATTCCCCTGGGGTTGCCACTGCTGAGCTGGGCTGGAACTGAGCCCCCAAACTCTGTATTCTCTCCCTGCCCACATTCCGTTCATCAGCCAGAACCTCTGGAATCACCCCTGCATACGGCCTGCCTGGGCCCCTGCAGCCCCCGGGGGTCTACCTGCTGCTCGAGGCAACACCCATCATAGCCACCTGCCCTGGGACAATCACCTCTCCCTCGCTCATCCAGCCGCACGGGTTGACTGCCACCCCCAATAGCGTGCTGACCACAGGACCTCGGCACGGGCTGCTCTTTGTGTCCCCAACACAGTGCCTGGATATTCATCAGGCCCCCTCCCTCCCTTCCTGCCCCCCATCTCCTCCACACATAACTTCTATAAGCCCCATGTGTTGGGGTGGTGCCCGTCTCCCTGACAGTCACACAGCCCCCACCAGCACAGGGCCTTGTTCTCCTCTGTGTCTCCAGCAGCTGGAGGTCCCAGGGCGTGTCAGGGAAGGATGACACCAGAAGGGAGCACAGACTTGGCCATGGGGACACTCCTGGGTCGTGGGCTTCCAGGCTGCGTGTTCCGGGGGGGTGGGCTGCGCCGGGGAGGGTGGCGCGTGTGGGGGCTGCGCCGGGG
>NW_004444180.1:1036111-1043385 GCF_000243295.1 Trichechus manatus latirostris
GTGTGGGGGCTGCGCCGGGGAGGGTGGCGCGTGTGGGGGCTGCGCCGGGGAGGGTGGCGCGTGTGGGGGCTGCGCCGGGGAGGGTGGCGTGTGTGTGGGGCTGCGCCGGGGAGGGTGGTGTGTGTGGAGGCTGTGCCGGGGAGGGTGGTGTGTGTGGGGGCTGTGCCGGGGAGGGTGGTGTGTGTGGGGGCTGTGCCGGGGAGGGTGGTGTGTGTGGGGGCTGTGCCGGGGAGGATGGTGTGTGTGGGGGCTGTGCTGGGAGGGCCGTGTGTGGGGGCTGTGCTGGGAGGGTGGTGTGTGTGGGGGCTGTGCTGGGAGGGCCGTGTGTAGGGATTCCTGGAGGCCGCTAGTCCCTGTGTGGACTTCCTCAGTGAGGCCCTCTGGGGTGTGACTGTGTGTCTGCAGCTCAGGGCCTGGGCACTGAGGCTGTCCTCTCAGATGTAATGTGGCAAAGACCCTGCGTTTGCAAAGTGTTGTGACTGTGAGGGGAATGGGGGGCAGGGTGCTGTCCAAAGCCCCCTGCCCTGCCCACCTGGAGACTGCCTGGGCAGGGCCTGAGTGGGCTTGTGGCAGGCAGGGAGTCCCCATCTTGGAGGTCCCTGGCATCATCCCAGAATTAGGAGACCCCCGGCAGCTCCTGGGACCCACACACGGCCAGGAGGCCGACGGGGTGCGGGAGGAGAGGGTTGATGCCCCTGGCCTGCGGACTGGCCGAGGAGATAGCTTGGCACCAGGGCTGGGATTTCCTGGAAACCAAGGTGCGGCGTGGTGTTCCAGGGCCTCCCACCGAGAGTGGTCAGCAGATGACGTCTTTTCTACCCATGTGGCTGCATGACCCTGCCTGGCCATCCCACCATGCTGGGGGCCTCCCAAGATGGCTCGCTTCATGGAACGCTCCGGAGACCGGCAGGTTGGTGCCTCTCGATGGCCAGGAGGACTGAGGGCTGAGCCAACTGTGGGCAGCAGATAACTCAGGCCTTTGTTCGGCAATCTTTCAATAAGAGGTCGTGCCCAGCCTTGGGGAGCGGAACCGAGGCCAGATAAGAGAGCGATTGTTCACCTCTGGAGGAGGCGAGGCTACAGCCGACGTGTGACCCACACATTCAGCCCGACCCCTGCCCTCTGCCTGGGCCCACCTGATGGCCCGCCTGTCTTGGACCCCCAGTGCTGCTCTGCACCAGCCTGGCCTTTCTCCCACCCACCTGGGCCAACTGGTGCTAAACTCCCCCACTCCTTTCTCCCTTCTCCTCCCCGCTGCCCCCTACCCCCAGCAGCCTCTCCACCCCTGGAGCTCTGCAGGACCCTGTGTGACCAGTCTCTCAGGAAGGGGGCCCTGGATGGGCCATTTTCAGCTTCCAAGCTCAATTATGAAGGTGGGCACAGTCCCCTGAGGCTGGCTCGCCAGGGCAGGCCTGGGCTGCCATTTGCTTGGGGCTGAGGGCCTGGACCTGGCTGCTGGCATTCACCCCACTGGTGCCTCCAGAAGGTCCTGGAAGGTGCTTGTTGTCTGGCACTGGTTGGTAATGGGCAGGATGCCCGTAAGTCCCGGGCTAGGCTCTGCCTCTCCCCTTGTTTTCGGAGGCTGTCCACCCGCCCACCTTTCATGAGAGGGTGACCCGGCCCCCCTGCGTGCTGGCCCCCTGCCCAATCTGGCTGGTTGGGCCCACCTGGGTCAGATGTGACATTCCCTGGGAGAGGAAGGGGAGGCCTCACCCTTAGGCTTGGCCCAGCTAATGGCCATTGATCACAGGGCTGACACCTGTGGCTTCAGGCGTTTTCTGGGAAGGATTTCGACAGCGGGGCAGGCTCCCAAGAGTGTCAGGGTGGTCTGGGGCTGACAGGAGAGCCTTGGACACAGTGACCCTCCTCCCCCAGCTCCTTCCCCTGCCCACCCCCCAGCCACAAGCTCGTCACACCCCCAACTTCTCCAAGGGGCTGTCACTCCTTCTGGCAGCCCCCACCCCAGACAGGCTGCCCCCCTCCCTGGTCCAAAACCCCTGCACTGACCACAGCCCACAACCTATTGTGTGGCCGAGTGGACAGAATGTCATGTCCATGGGTGCAGGAAGGGCCCTGGGGGCCACGGGGGGCTGAGAGGGTTGCGGCCGGGGCGGGGCTGGGAAGGGCTGCAGGGGGGGGGAATGCCCTCCCCCCAGCCTGGGGCACAATTAAGGAGCAGTTGGTGGGGGTGCTGCCCAATGCCAGGCCCCTGCCCAGACTTGGTGGCAATGTTTTCCGGAACAGTCGGGTGGGGTCTCCTCCCCCTCTTCAGGGCTGGAGCTGGATGCTTTTAGTCCATTTGGGCATTTTAGGTGCCTGGCCCTGTGCTGGGGGACGGGCAGGGGGACCCCAGATAGTGGAGATTGGGAAGGAGGACCCCAGATGGTAGGGGGTTAGTAGGGAGAGGGTGAGAGGGGGTGGAGGTGGGGCTAAGGGGCAGCCTGAGCCAAGGAGCGGGGAGCGGCCTGGGGCTGGCCACATACCTACACCCAGGCAGCCCCTGAGGAGGGGGGAGTGCGGGCCTGGCAAACCTGCCCCTCCCTGTCAGGGAAGGAGGCTTCACTGGGGGAGTCATTCTGTCGGCCCCTCCTTCCCAGAAAGGCTATTGCCGGCTGCCCAGCTGCACCCCTCACCTGGCACCTGTGCTTGACACGAACCGACCTCAGAGTGGCTACCATGCCCCACTGCCTCCCTGGATTCCCTGCACACTTGATCCCAGGTCAGACCAGCAGCCCCCCAAATTCTCCATCCAACTCCAGCCCTGCTCCCGCCCCACAGAAGAGCTGCAGTGGGTCATTCCACGGGACGGGGCACCCACTTCAGGAGGTGGGGACCCTAGGCTGGCAGATCTGAGGAGCTGTTGCTCCCAAGGCTGCCCCCTACCCAGCGAGGCGTCTGGACCCCCCTTGGCACAGATACCCGTGATGAGGCTGTGCCCCGCTGCCTTGGGATCCAGCCATCTTCCCTCCCTCCCCAATAGCTCCAGTCTCAGGTTTCAGCCCTTTGTGAAAGAGAGAAAGCCAGGCCAAACCCCTGTAAGCCTCAGCTCCCCAGGTCCAGGGGAGGCGTCAGGGTCCTGAGGGCTGGCCCCCCCATCCTGCAGACATATTAATATACTTTCAGCGTCTCGGCCTGAATGTGCTGAGGACTCGGCCCTGCACGGGCAGGAGAACGTGCCCAGTGGACCCTCCACCCTACCTGCCCTGGGACAGCCCTCCCGCCAGTCTCGGCGGATGTTGAATGGAAAGCAAACAGATAAGGCAGCGGGATGTTGGGCCCAGGCCCTGCTGCCCCAGGCCGGATGTGAGACCCACTGCACAGGGCTTATCTGGGTTGCCTTTGCCCTCCAAGCATGTGTGGCTGGAGGGCCAGTTACTGAGTTTGCTCAGCCTGGTGGCCGGCCGGCCAGGGCCTTGGGGAGGCTGAGAGGAGCTGACTTGTTCGGTCTCCTGAGCACTGAGGCCCCTCGGTGCAGGCCGCAGGCTGCATGGCCTTGGAAGTTGGTGGTTAGGTGGTAGCACAGTGGACGTGGGAGGGGTCATGATGGGAGCCAGCAGGACCCCTGCAGCACAGTCACCAGCCCCAAGGACAGCCAGCCAGCTCAGCAGGGATGGAGGCTGCCGGGAAGGCTTCCTGGAGGAGCTGGGCTTAGAGGCGGGGCAGCCAGACCCTCAAGGCCATGAGTGGGGCCTGGAGCCAGAGTGGCATGGGGACCAAGAGAGGAGAGGCTGGCCGAGCCTAAAAGTGCCTGCTCTGCTGTGGGCCAGCTCCTGGGAGGGTCATGGCCTAGAGGGAGAGATGGGGAGACTGTGGACAACAGCTGCAGGCTGGCCCAGGGAACGGCCCTGACCCAGCTGGGAGCAAGGGGCAGCATGGGCTGGCTGTCCTTGTCACGGAGGCCTCACCCTGGTCCTTGGCAGAGCAGGGTGGTTTTGCAGGCATCATGAGCAGGCTGGGAGGGGACATGCTCTATGGCTTTGAGGACACAGATCCTGTTGAAACGTGAAGAAAGCTCTGGAGGTATCAGCCTAACTCAGGGTTCAAGTCCAAGACCCCTGCCCAGGAGGTGGGAAGGGATCAGCACCAGCTGGCGGTGAGGGGCAGGGGCCAGAGGTAGCACTTCAGGGGCCCTGTGCCTCAGACCCCAATTCTGCTTCTGGTCCCATGACCCTCCCACTTGGCCACCAACCTCAACTGGCCCCAGTCTGACCTGGGGGAGCCATTTCCATGGCCTGGGCATGGGCCTATCTTACATGTTTTACTCTGCTCAGTAATGTACCTGTCTGGCCATTAGAAATAGCTAAAGGGACATACTGGGGACTTCCAGGCAACATGGCACTGTGGACAGAAGCAGCATGCCATCCCTACACAGCAAAGATCCAAAAACCTAAGTCAAACAGAGACAAACATCAATCCTGAAACCCTAAGCATTAAATAAAGAGTTAAAGAATTCAGCCAAGCACCGAACAGAATAAGAAACTGGCGGAGAACAAAGAGCGAGGAGAGATACATGCAGAGATCCCCTATCAGCTAATGCAACACAGATTCTCCATCTTGGACTCCTGTCGGAGATCGGTGAACAGGGAGTATGGGAAAGCAGTTTCATGGAGCTCCCAGCAGAAGACAGAACAACTGGTAACCAGTGATATACGCTTTCCCACCCCCCACCCTTCATCATCCCACTCAGCCTCCTCTGCTTCCTGAGGCCACAGTCTTTTGGCCGGGAAGCACTGGCTTCACCCCGGTGCCACTTGGATTCCACCCACCCACACTGGCCGGCTCCCTGAGTGCCATTTGTTGGCTGCTGGTGTTGCTTTTTTCCACTTCTTTAGATTTCTTCCTTACGTCTCACCACCTCCCCCTCCTATCTCTCAAATACCTGGCTCCATGTGCCATCTTTGCTTCTTCCTGAAAGCCTGTGAAACACCTCTTGACTGTGAAACCATTTGCTGGCCCATGCCACAATGCTGGTGGGACCCCTGGGAATTTTTTTCATTTGTTTGTTCTGATTTGTTCTGTTTTGATTTGTTTGTTTTTCTTTTCTTGGCTTGGGAGCCCCTTCTAGCTGGGCAGTACTGTGCAGCTTGGGAGCTACTTCCTTACTCTGTGCAGGCACCCAGTGGGACCCCTGGGGACATTTCATTTTTCTTGTTTCTTTGTTCTGTTTTCTTCTCTTTCTTTTTGTCTTTCTTCATTTCTTAGTTTCTTGTCTTCTCTTCCTGTGTCCTGAATACCTGGTGCTGTGTGACACCTGTACCCCTTCTAGCCACGCTGTACTTCATGGCCTGGGAGCAACTTCCCCGGTCCTCGCAGCTGCACTAGTGGGATCCCATGGGGCTTTTTTTCTTCTAATGTTTATTTATTCATTTTTTTTCTTCTACCGTTTTCTTTTTTTTCCTTCCTTTTTGTTTTTCTCCATTTCTCAGTGTCTCATCTCTCCACTCCAACGGCAAGCTCCCTTAGCACACTTGTTTGTGTTTTTGGCCCCTGTTCCTCTCTCCTCTGTCACCTCTTTCCCATACCCATGTTAGCTCCACACATCACAGTCTCCTCCCTCCTTCCTGCCTACCTGCACCATGCACTGAACATCACACCCACAAACAGCACAGGTATGGCCTACTGGAACATTCCCTGCTCTGATTCCTGGCCCGTCCTGTAGGCCCTAGTATGTGCCACAAACAACCCATCCCAGAAACTCCCCTTCAGCTGAGCCTGCCCTGCTATACCATACCTGAGTGACTGACCCTGCCCATTGGAGAAGGAAGTGAAAAGTATCGTGCCTACGGATGAGCAAACAACAAAGAACGCACAGCCTGCTTGCTCAGACATAACCAAATAAAACAAAAAAGCAGGACAAAACATATCTACAATCAATAAGTGAGGAAAATAACTACTGAATGTCCCAAAGACTGCAGACAATATCAAAACATATACAAAAACAGGACAGGATTGTTCCAGCAGGTGTCCAAAATAAATCACCAGATGACTTTCCAGTAGGAGAAAAGACATTAGTACTACCTGACAGGGAACTCAAATCTCTAATATTCAGAGCTATCCAAGAGATGAAGCAAAAAGGAGACAAAAATGAGGAAAAAATAGACAAATTCATGGAAAAAGGAGGCAAATTCATGGAAAATACAGACAAAAAAATGGATGAATTCAGGAAAATAATACAGAAACAAAATGCTAAAATAAATTCACAACTAGAAATCATACAAAAACAACAATTAGAAATCCAAAAGATAAACAATAAGATTTCAGAAATGGACAGTGTCATAGAAGGGCTGAGGAGCCGGTTTGAAACGATGCAAGACAGTATCAGCGAAACTGAAGACAAACACTTGGATGCAACTCTGTTTGAGGAAAAATTGGAAAAAAGAACAAAGAAAAATGAAGAAACCCTGAGAATTACAGAGGATACAATCAAACGCAAAAATTTGTGAATGAACGGAGTTCCAGAACAGGGGGAGAAAACAGAAAACGCAGAGAAGATCATTGAAGAACTGCTGACAGAAAACTTCCCCAATATCATGAAAGATGAAAAGCTGAATATCCAAGAAGCTTAACGAACTCCATGTAGGATAGATCCCAAAAGAAAATCACCAAGGCATATCATAATCACACTCGCTGAAACCAATGACAAACAAAGAATCCTGAGAGCAGCTGGGGAAAAACAAAAAGTCACATACAGAGGAGAAACAATAAGACTAAGCTTAGATTATTCGACAGAAACCATGCAGGCAAGAAGGCAATGGGATGACAGTACAAAACCTTGAGAGAAAAAAATTGGCAGCCAAGGATAATATATCCCACAAAACTCTCGTTCAAATATGATGGTGAAATCAGGACATTTCCAGATAAACAGAAGTTAAGGGACTATGTGAAAACCAAACCAAACTTACAAGAATTATTAAAGGGAGTCCTTTGATCTGAGAACAAACAACATCATACTACAGGCTGAATCTAGGATGCAAGATTGTACCAGCCAGATACTAACCTAGGTAATGAACTCTCAAGGACTATTCAAAACCAAAAGAATTACAACAGGGAACTAGAGTGGTTAATCTGTAAATGACAACAACATCAGAACAATAAAAGAGGGAATAAACGGTGTAGGTATAGAACCTTCTAATGGAGAGGAAGGCAAGGTGATACCAAGTAATAATAGACTAGTTCAAACCGAGGAAGATAAGGATAAATTTCAAAGTAACCACAAAGAAAGTTAACAAACCTACTCATCAAAATAAAGAAGAAAAACATAAAGTCTCAGTAAA
>NW_004444180.1:1044604-1045860 GCF_000243295.1 Trichechus manatus latirostris
AAGAAAATTACAGACCAATATCTCTCATGAATATAGATGCAAAAATTCTTAACAAAATTCTAACCAACAGAATTCAGCATCATATCAAAAAAATAATACACCACGACCAAGTAAGATTCATACCAGGTATGCAAGGATCGTTCAACATTAGAAAATCAATCAACATAATCCACCACATAAATAAAACAAAAGAAAAGAATCACACGATCATCTCAAATGATGCAGAAAAGGCATTCGACAAAGCCCAACACCCATTCCTGATAAAAACTCTCAATAAAATCAGTTAAAAAAAAAAAAAAGAAAGAAACAGCTAAAGGCCCCCACTCAGGAGGGTAGAATCCCAGGTGACAAGGATAGGGACTAAGGTGAGAGGTTTAGGAACAATTCCTGGAATCACAGGATCAGAGGCCAAGGGGTAGGATAGAATCTTTTTTTTTCTCCTCTTCCTCCACCTCCTCCTCTTTCTGGGGGGTAAAAGCAAATATTTGAAAACTTTTGTTTTTAACAACTTTATTGAGGTGTATTTGAGATAAAATAAATGGCCCATGTTTAAAGTTTAAAATTTATAAGAATATATATATGTATATATATATGAAACTCTATTGCTGTCGAGTCGATTCTGACTCATAGTGACCCTATAGGACAGGGTAGAACTGCCCAATAGGGTTTCCAAGGAGCCTCTGGTGGATTTGAACTGATGAGAGAGAGAGAGATTTATCTCAAGGAAGTGGCTCACACAGCTGTTGAGGCTGTCAAGTCCCAAGTTCATGGGTCAGGCATCAGGCATCAGCCTTCTCCTGACTCACATAGCTGCAGTGGCTGATGAACCCAAGATTGACAGGCAATATGGCAAGCCACTGGCTCAAGTCCCAAGAACTGGAGGTTAGATGATGATGAGCCAGATGCAGGATTCAGAGCAAGCAAAAGCCAGCGAGCTTTGCCAGAGAGTCCATATACATTGGATGCAAGCCACACCCCCAAGGAAACTCCTCTTACAACTGATTGGCTGATCACATCAGTTCACATCATGGAGATGATTACATTCTATCGCAAATGAAGGATAACTACATCATTACACAACTCCCAGATTATATCATTACATAACTGCCAAACTACATCAGTACATAACTGCCAAACTGCATTACGTAACTGCCAAACTGCATCATTACATAACCGCCAAACTGCATCATTACATAACTGCCAAACTGCATCATTACATAACTGCCAAACTGCATCATTACATAACTGCCAAACTG
>NW_004444180.1:1045960-1059203 GCF_000243295.1 Trichechus manatus latirostris
CCAAACTGCATCATTACATAACTGCCAAACTGCATCATTACATAACTGCCAAACTGCATTACATAACTGCCAAACTGCATCATTACATAACTGCCAAATTGCATCATTACTTAACTGCTAAACCACTGAGAATCATGGCCCAGCCAAGTTGACACATAACCTTCACCATCACAGCATCTATCAATAGTTGATTCCTTTTTATTACTGAGCAATATTCCATTGTACCACAATTTGTTCATTCATTCACCTCTTGATGGACACGTGGGTTGTTTCCAGTTTTTGACTATTACAAATAAAGCTGCTATGAATGTTTGTATACAAGTCTTTATATGGACATGTGCTTTCATCTCTCTTGAGTAAATACCTAGGAGTGGAAGGGCTGAGTCATATGGTAAGTGTTGGTTTACCTTTTTAAGAAATTACTAAACTGTTTTCCAAAGTGGTTGTACCATTTTGCATTCCCACCAACAGTGCATGAGAGTTCCAGTTGCTCCATATTTTCACCAACATTTGGTATTCTGAGGAATCTTGGAAGAAAGGCCTGGTGTTCTACTTCCAAAAATCAGCCATTGGAAACCCTATGGAGCACACTTCTACTCTGACACACACGGAGTCACCATGAGTTGGAATCGACTCAATGGCATAAAAAATGGGACTGATGATGTGTATCTTCTTTGGTGAAGTATTTGTTCAAATCTTTTGCCTACTTTTAGATTAGGTTATTTGCTTATTATTCAGTCTTGAAAGTCCTTTATATAGTCTGAAAACAAGTCTTTTATTAGAGATACTCTTTGCAAAGATATTTCTGCTGTACTGTGGCTTGTCTTTTAATTCTCTTAATAAATTTCTTTTGAAGAACAGAAGTTTTTAATTCTGATGAAGTCTAATTTATCAATTTACTCTTTTATGGATTGTGCCTTTATTATGATGCCTGCATAGCAGTGAATTACTTAATATGTCCCTTCTAGCCATAGTCTTTTTGACTCCCACACAATGATTGGGCAGGACTGTACAAGTGGGGTGCTTGTGGCCCACCAAGGGGATTGGACAGCTTACTGCTAATGCAAATATGTATGGAAACTGGGATGGTTAAGTTTATGTGTCACCTTGGTTGGGCCAGGATTTTCAGTGGTTTGGCAGTTGTGTAATGATGTAATTTGACAGTTATGTAATGATGGGGTCATCCTCCATTTTGTGGTCTGATGTAATTGTCCTCCATTTTGTGATGTGTTGTAAATCCTAGCCTGTATGCCTGTGGTTATGGTCCCATTTGGGCATAAGTTGTCCATTATGTTAATGAGGCAGGATTAGGGTGGGATGTATCTTGAGTCACTGCTTTACTAGAGAGTGTGACTCAAGTCACCACCCTTACCCCAGACACCACCCTTACCACCCTTATTCAAGTCACACCCTTGCACCCGTTGCTCAAGTAAGGGGAGTTTCTTTGAGGTATGGTATGCATCCAATATATATGAATGCTACAGCAAAGTTCTCTCTGTTGCTCTGGATCCTGTGTCTGGCTCATCATCATCTGACCCTCCCATTTTTGGAACTTGAGCCAGCATCCTCTTGTCTGACCTGCCGATTCTGGGATTTGCCAGCTTATGCAGCCCTGTGAGACAGCAGCCTGTTGTCTGACCTGCCGATTTGGGTTCGTCAGCCCCTGCAAACAAGTGAGTCAGGAGAAGCCTCCAGCCTGATGCCTGACCCACAGATTTGGGACTTGCCAGCCTCCACAACCACGTGAGCCATTTCCTTGATGGTTCATGAGTTCTGTGAAATGTAGCAAATTACCGAGCCCAAAGATGAGAGGGAGAGTGCTGAGGGGAGGAGGAGTAGTTGATGTTAGAGATGATGCAGTGGTATAGCCGTTTGGAAGAGTTGGACATTTGGGACATCTTAAACCACCACCTGACAGGAACCAGCTTTGTGTTCATCCTTCTAAAAGAAATTATTCATTCAATACCTAAGAAATCTTTGTTAAACCCAAGGTCACAAATATTTTCTCCTATACTTTCTTCTAGAGATTTTTACAGTTTTAGATTTTACTTTTAGGTCAATGTTCTATTGGGATTCAATTTTTGTATATGGTGTAAAGTGTGGACTGAAGTTCCTTTTTTACTTATGGATAGCCAGTTGTTCCATTTCAGAGTCTCTTCTGACATCTATTTTGATCTTCTCTTTCTTTCCTGTCTTTTTAATGAACTTTTACTTCCATGTATGATGTCCTTCATGTCATCTCACAGCTTGTTTGGTCTTCAGTCTTCAGTGTTCAATGCGTCAAATCTATTCTTGAGATGATCTCCAAATTCAGGTAGGATATACTCAGGGTTGTATTTTGGTTCTTGTGGGCTTGTTTTAATTTTCTTCAGCTTCAACTTGAACTTGCATATGAGCAATTGATGGTCTATTCTGCAGCTGACGCCTTGCCTTGTTCTGACTGATATTGAGCTTTTCTATCATCTTTTTCCATTGGTGTAGTTGATATAATTCCTGTGTAATCCATCTGGTGAGGTCAACGTGTATAGCTGCCGTTTATGTTGTTGAAAAAAGGTATTTGCAATGAATAAGTAATTGGTCTTGCAAAATTCTATCATGTGATCTCTGGCATCTTTTCTATCACCAAGGCTGTATTTTCCAACTACTGATCTTCTTTGTTTCCAACTTTAACATTCTGATCACCAATAATTATCACTGTATTTGGATTGCATGTTGTATCAATTTCAGACTGCAGAAGTTGGTAAAAATCTTCAATTTCTGCATCCTTGTCATTAGTGGTTAAAAAAAAAAAAACCCATTGCCATTGAGTTGATTCCAACTCATAGTGACCTTATAGGACAGAGTAGAACTGCCCCATATGGTTTCCAAGGAGCGCCTGGTGGATTTGAACTGCTGGCCTTTGGTTAGCAGCTGTAGTTCTTAACCACTGCACCACCAGGGTTTCCCATTAGTGGTTACGGAGGGGTAAATTTGAATAATAGTCGTATTAAGTGGTCTTCCTCGTACACATATGGATATTATCCCATCACTGACAATGTACTTCAGGATAGATGTTGAAATGCTTTTTTTTTGACAATGAATGTGATGTCATTCCTCTTCAATTTGTCATTCCTGGCATAGTAGACTATGATTGTCTGAATAAAAATGGCCAATATCAGTCCATTTAAGCTCACTAATGCCTAGGATATCTATCTTTGTGTGTTCCATTTCATTTTTGACAACTTCCAATTTTCCTAGATTCAGATTTTGTACATTCCACGGTCCAATTATTAATGGATGTTTGCAGCTGTTTATATTCATTTTGAGTCATGCCACATTAGCAAATGAAGGTCCTGAAAGCTTGACTCCATCCACGTCATTAAGGTCAGCTCTACTTTGAGGAGGCAGCTCTTCCCTAGCCGTCTTTTGAGTGGCTTCCAACCTGAGGGGCTAGTCTTCCAGCACTATGTCAGACAATGTTCCACTACTATTCAAAACGTTTTCACTGGCCAGTTTTTTCAGAAATATACTGCCAGGTCCTTCTTCCTAGTGTGTCTTCATCTGGCAGTGTTTGGTTGTGTTGTGCATAGGTTCGCTATCAGTCAGAACTGACTCGACAGCACCTAACAGCAACAACCAGTTGTTCCACTATTGTCTTAGGCTAGGTTCTCTAAAGAAGCAAAACCAGGAAAGCATCTGTCTATCTGTCTGTCTGTCTGTCTTCTATCGGTCTGTCTGTCTATCTGTCTATATTAAGGAAACAACCCACATGATTGTAGAGGCTGGAACATGGGTCAGGCTGGTGGCTTCTCCTGATTCTAGTAGCTGCAGGGGTTGGTGAACCCAAGATCAGCAAGTCAGACAGCAGGGCCCTGGCTCACAGGCTGTGAAGACTGACGAACCCCAAGATAGGCAGGAAAAATGGCAGGTAAGCTGTTAGCTCAAGTCCCAAGAACCAGAAGTCAGATGAACAGGAGCCAGCTGCAGGATCCAGTACAAGCAAAAGCCCACAAGCCTCGCCAGAAAGTCCACTTATATTGGATGCAGGCCATACCCCCATGGAAACTCCCTTTCAGCTGATTGGCTACTCACAGAAGATCTCATCATGGAGGTGATCACTACATTATACGACTGCCAAACTATATCATAACTGCCAAACCACTAAGAATCATGGCCCAGCCAAGTTGACACAACATTAATGATCACAGTACACCCCTTGTCAGCTTGGCACCTGTACACATCTCCTTAAACTACACATAATCTCTGCATAAAGGCAATTATAAAGTCATACTTGTGCCTAACATGATACAACTAACACACATACAACCAAAAACGCACTAGCCCTGTTTACATCTTATATTTTATAAGAGAAGAAAACAAAAATATTTGATGTACACGTACAAGGAAGGAATGCTCATAACAATTACAGTCCTCATTTCTGCAGCTGGTCACGTGGTCGTAACTGGCATTTAGAACTGCCTTCTTCCACGACCCATTCTGTATTCCCTTTGCCCTTAGAAAGAACCTCAGCTGGTCGTGGTTCTTCACCTGGTAGGGTGACCCAAACCTTCATTCCTGAAGGGTCTGGGCCATCAGTAGTCATGTTGGAATTGGGTTACTGTAGTTTTCCATTGGCTTTAATCACAGAGCATTGTAGTGCTAAGAGATGCCCTAAGAGATCTCCTGCATTCCAGACGTACTCTTCTTCACTTCCATTATGTACTATCAACCCGATTTCCTTTTGGTAATAAGGATCAATCACATCAGACAATATGGTAGCTCCCTTCTTTGCCTGTTGATCCAGAGACGTAAGGTGCTCAAAGTGGCCAGGTGGCATTCTTAACTTCCAGTTCAATGGAGTCAGTGATGTGTCTCCTTTTTGAAGCATTCCTCCCTTTGGAACTAAGACCTCTAGACCCGCAGAGCATAAAGTCGCGGGGACAGGAAGCAAAAATTTTGTAAGTGGGTCACTAGGGGTAATAGTGGTGCCACTCCCGTTTCCACCCCTTGATTCCTGGACCCATGAATCCTGGCTATGGGAAAAACAGCACATATATTGGGTGCTGGTTTAGAGGATATACTGCCTCCTGGAGAACATTGCCCCAATCCAGCAAGTTATTGCCACCTCGTTGGCACCATAATTGTGTCTTTAGAAGGCCATTCCATCGTTCTATCAAGGCAGCTGCTTCAGGATGATGGGGAACGTGATAAAACCAGTGAATTCCATGACTGTAGGCTCATTGCCACACTTCGTTTGCCTTGAAGTGAATCCCTTGATTCGAGGCGATGCTGTGTGGGATACCATGACGGTGGATAAGGCATTCTGTTAGTCCACGTATGTTAATTTTGGCAGAAGAATTGCGTACAGGGAAGGCAAATCCATATTCAGAGTAAGTGCCTATTCCAGGAAGAGCAAAATGCTGCCCTTTCCATGGTGGAAGCAGTCCAATGCAATCAACCTGCCATCAGGTTGCTGGCTGATCAACTCGAGGGATGGTGCCATATCAGGGACTCAGTGTTGGTCTCTGCTGCTGGCAGATTGGGTACTCAGCAGTGGCTGTAGCCAGTTCGGCCTTGGTGAGTCCATGTTGCTGAGCCCATGCATAGCCTCCATCCCTGCCACCATGGCCACAGTGTTCATGAGCCCATTGGGCAATGACGGGAGTGCTAGGGAAAGAGGATGACTTGTTTCCACAGAACACATCATCCTATCCACTTGATTGTTAAAATCCTCCTCTGCTGAGGTCACCCTTTGGTGAGCATTCATATGAGACACAAATATCTTCACTTCTTTGGCCCGTTCAGAGAGGTTTATCCACACCCCTCTTCCTCATAATTTCTTGTCTCCAATTTTCCAATCATGTTCCTTCCAAGTCCCTGGCCATCCAACCAAACCATGGTCACAGCCCATGAATCAGTATACAATTGCACATCTGGCCATTTCTTCTTCCAAGCAAAGTGAACAACCAGGTGCACTGCTCGAAGTTCTGCCCATTGGGAGGATTTCCCTTCACCACAGAGAAAGAAACTGTAAACGAGGCATGAGTTTTCTCTTCCTCAGTCAACTGATCATAAGGAACTCCCCATGAGGCCATAGGTGCAGACTGGGAGATGGAAGGTAATGTGACAGGAGTGGAGACCATGAGCATTTAGGCCACTTCTTCATGCAACTTACGTGTGCCTTCAGACCCTGCTTCGGCTCGATCTTGTATATACCACTTCCAGTTAATGATGGAGTGCTGCTGTGCACGTCCAACTTTATGGCTCTGTGGGTCATACAACACCCAGTTCATGAGGGGCAGCTCATGCCACATGATGACTTGGTGACCCATAGTTAAGCTTCAGTCTCTACTAAGGCTCAGTAACAAGCCAAAAGCTATTTCTCAAAAGGAGAATGGTTATCTGTAGAGGATGGCAGGGCTTTGCTCCAAAATCCTAAGGGTCTGTGCTGTGATTCACCAATATGGGCCTGCCAAAGACTCCAAACAACATCTCTATCTGCCATGGACACTTCAGGCACCATTGGATCAGCCAGATCATATAGGCAAGTGGCAGAGCCATTTGCATGGTAGCCTGAACCTGTTGCAGAGCCTTCTCTTGTTCTGGGCCCCACTCAAAACTAGCAGCTTTTTGAGTCACTTGATAAATAAGCCAGAGTAGCACACCCAAATGAGAAATACGTTGCCTCCAAAATCCAAAGAGGCCCACTAGACATTGTCCTTCCTTTTTAGTTGTGGGAGGGGCCAGATACAATAAGTTATTCTTCACCTTAGAAGGAATATCTCAACATGCCCCACACCACTGGAGCCCTAGAAATTTCACCGAGGTGGAAGGTGCCTGAACTTTTGTCTGATTAATTTCCCATCCTCTAGCATGCAAATGTTTTACCAGTAAGCCCAGTCCTTACTGGGTCCAATCAGCATAATATCATCAATGTAATGGACCAGTGTGACATTTTGTGGAACAGAAAGGTGATGAAAGTCCCTGCTGACTAAATTATGACATAGAGCTGGAGATTTGATGTAGTTCTGAGGTAGGACACCAAAGGTGTATTGTTGACCTTGCCAGCTGAAAGCAAACTGCTTCTGGTGGTCCTTCAAATCAGGTATGGAGAAAAAGGCATTAGCTAGATGTCTTTGTTATCTAGTGCTGCTATAACAGAAGTACCACAAGTGGATGGCTTTAACAAAGAGAAATTTATTTTCTCACTGTTTAATAGGCTAGAAGTCCAAATTCAGGGCATCAGCTCAAGGGAAGTTTCTCTGTCTCTGTTGGCTCTGGAGGAAGGTCCTTCTCATCAATCTCCCCGAAACTAGGAGATTCTCCCCGCAAGAGCCCTGGGTCCAAAGGAGGCAATCTGCTCCCAATGCTGCTTTCTTGGTGGTATGAGGCAACCCTGTCTCTCTGCTCTATTCTCTCTTTTATACCTCAAAAGAGATTGGCTTAAGACACAACCCAATCTTGTAGATTGAGTACTGCCTCATTAACATAACTGCTGCCTATCCCACCTGATTAACATCATAGAGGTAGAATTTACAACACATAGGAAAATCACATCAGATGAAAAAATGGTGGACAATCACACACTACTGGGAATCATAGCCTAGTCAAATTGATATACATATTTTTGGGGGACACAATTCAATCCATGACATCAGATCAACAGCTGCATACCAGGTACCAGGAAATGTATTAATTTGCTCCAGCCATGTGTCATGGATTGAACTGTGTCCCCAAAAAATATCTGTCAACTTTGCTGGGCCATGATTCCCAATATTGTATGATTGTGTACCATTTTGTAATCTGATGTGATTTCCTTATGTGATGTAAACTCTACCACTATGATGTAATAAGATGGATTAGCAGCAGTTATACTGATGAGGTCTACAAGATTAGATAGTGTCTTAAGCCAATCTCTTTTGAGATATAAAAGACAGAAGCGAGCAGTGGCACATGGGAACCTCATACCACCAAGAAAGCAGTGCTGGGAGCAGAGCTTGTCCTTTGGACCTGAGGTTCCTATGCAGAGAATCTCCTAGACCAAGGGAACACTGATGCATCACAAGAACCTTCCTCCAGAGCCAATAGAGAGAGAAAGTGTTCTTCTGGAGCTGACAGCCTGAATTTGAACTCGTAACCTACTAGACTGTGAGAGAATAAATTTCTTTGTTAAAAGCCATCCACTTGTGATATTTCTGTTATAGCAGCACTAGATGACTAAGACAGGCACCATAAAACTACATCTGGAACAGCAGCTGCAATTGCAGTCACCACCTAATTAATTTTTTGATAATCGACTGTCATTCTCCAAGATCCATCTGTTTTTTTGCAAAGGCCAAATAAGCGAGTTGAATGGGGAAGTGGTGGGAATCACCACCCCTGCATCCTTCAAGTCCTTGATGGTGTCAGTAATCTTTGCAATCCCTCCAGGAATGCTTTTGGTTTACTATTTTCCTAGGTAGGGGCAGTTCTCATGGCTTCCACTTGGCTTTTCCTACCATAGTAGCCCTTACTCTATTTGTCAGGAATCTAATGTGGGGGTTCTGCCAGTTGCTGAGTGTACCTATTCCAATTATACATTCTGAAACTGGGGAAATCACTATAGGATGGATTCAGGGACCCACTGGGCCTACTGTGAGGTGGACATGAGCTAAGACTCCATTAATAACCTGACCTTTGTGTGTCCCCACTCTGACTGGCGGGCAGCAGAGACTTTTGAGTCTCCTGGAATTAGCGTCAGTTCAGAGCCAGTATCCAGTAATCCCTGAAAAGTCATATTATTTCACTCTCGTAAAAGGCTGTAGATCTCTTTGGGGAAGCATGAGAGAAAGATTAACAGTATAAATTTTTGCCAGTTTAGTGAGGTCCTTCCTCATGGGAACCCAGCCTTCCCTTCATTCAAGGGAAATGGGGTTTTAAAACTCCCTCAAGTCTGGGAATTGATTGAGGGGCCGTGAATCTCTATTCTGGCGATTCAAGTTAGACTGCTGTTCCCTTGACCCAGAATTCTTTCGCTAGTACAGATCAAGTAAATATTTAGTACATTTCCCATCTATTTCACTCCTAGGGACACCATGACTATACCAGAGCAGATGTGGTACTTCAAATTGATTTAGTGTAGGCCACTGCATAATCCATGCTTCAGCGACCCAACCAAATAAACTATTGGATCCTTTCCTAACCTCTCAAGATGAAACATTGAATGAAGAATATGTGCTTACTGGGCCCGTGACTAAGTAGCCAATGCCATAAGTTCATATGAGTCAGACTATTCTGTTTATTGCTTTGACTCCACTGTCCATTATGGTAAGCACACTCATCTTCTTTGTTGATTGAGTGCCACCACTTGGCCCCTACCACCATGGGGTCCAATCATCCCCATTGTAGTTAGGTGTCTTAATTCAGTTAGGGCAGTTCCCACTGTCAAATCTGACTTATGTAAAATAGCAATCACAGCAGTCTTCAAGGATGCTGGGGCTCCCCTCACAAATTTGCTCCTCACCATAGTGGTAAAAGGTGTGTCCTCTGGGCACTCCATGTGTGGGTCTGTGGATTTAACCTGATAAATCCAGTCTAGCATGCCGGTTTCCCTAAGCCTTTGGATACTATCTTCTATGGTATACCAAGGCAGGTGTGGTACTTCAAATTGATTTAGTGTAGGCCACTGCATAATCCATGCTTCAGCGACCCAACCAAATAAACTATTGGATCCTTTCCTAATCTCTCAAGATGAAACATTGAATGAAAAATATGTGCTTACTGGGCCCATATCAATAAACTCAGGCTGGTCCATCTTTATGTTTCTTGCATCATTATCCCTCACGCTTAATAGCCATTCCCACACGTATTCCTTAGGTTCTCTTTGTACACATTAGAAAAATCAAGCAGTTCCTTTGCAGTATAGCATACCTCCTCCTGGGTCACGCTTTGTACTTCACCTTTTGGGGCTCACTGATGCTTAAGTCTAGTTATTG
Organism: Trichechus manatus latirostris; assembly: GCF_000243295.1. Taxonomy (NCBI): domain Eukaryota; kingdom Metazoa; phylum Chordata; class Mammalia; order Sirenia; family Trichechidae; genus Trichechus; species Trichechus manatus. The sequence goes on from NW_004444180.1 coordinate 1,055,914, forward strand.
GTCTAGAAGCCAAAATGGGTGGTGGGGATATATTATGACAACATTCATCATTGTCTTGTTAGGCATCTGCCTTAGGTGATGCCCCAGGAAACGGTTCAGACAAAGGCTCTTTAGACGCAAGGGGGTTAATCCCATCATATGGGGGTGGAGGGGCTAATGGCTTTACTGGAGAGGACGGCTTAGCAGACAAAGATAGAGTAATCTCTTCAGATAGGAGTGAGAGGGCTGGTTCTGTTGGCAGGAGTGATTCAACAGAATTATTTAGGGGCTCAGTGTCCCCAGCTTCCTGATTATCTGTCCATATGTCCCCATCCCAAGTTTCAGGATCCCATTTCTTCCCAATCAATACCCTCACTTTAACTTCAGACACGATTTGAGGTGGGGAATTCAGTTGGTGTTGTAATTCAGCCACTCTTATGATAAGACTCTGGGTTTGGTTTTCAGCAATATCAGATCTATTATTACAAGAAACAAGGCTTTCTTTCAAGGCACAAGTGGAAAATTTGAGGTCATTTTTGTGGTGCTTGAGCTTTGACTCTGAAGCCCAGAACTCATCTCTCTTTCTTTCACCACTTCGTCTAGCAAAGGTAAGACCAATCCACCGATTTCTTATACTTCTCATTATGACAAAATTGTAGAAAGGTCAAACATGTGATCACCCAGAGCTTTGCCTTTCACCAATACCTTATCTATTGGTAGTGATATTTTGCATATTTCTATTGCCACCTCATGTCATGGCTTAGCAGTGCCTTCTTTACTACTGAAATCAGAGCCATGTACGTCTTTAAGACTAACCAGATTTGAAAACTAACTCATCCTTACAATTTTGTTTCTTTAGAACCACTCCAGGTACCGAATGTCTTAGGCTGGGTTCTCTAGAGAAGCAAAACCAGTAAAACATATAAATATATACTTATAGAGGTTCTAGAGGCTGGAACGTGGGTCAGGCTGGAGGCGTCTCCTGATTCGCATAGCCACAGGGTCTGGTGAACCCAAGATCAGCAAATCAGACAGCAGGGCTCTGGCTCACAGGCTGTGAAGACCAACGAATTCCAAGATCGGCAGGCAAGATGGCAAGTAAGCTGTTAGCTCAGGTCCCAAGAACCAGATGTCAGACGAACAGGAGCTAGCTGCAGGACCCAGTGCAAACAAAAGCCTACAAACCTTGCCAGAAAGTCCATTTATATTGAATGCAGGCCAAACATGGAAACTGTCTTTCAATTGATTGGCTATTCACAGCAGAGCCCATCATGGAGGTGATCACATTATATCAAATCTCATCATGGAGGTGATTGCATCACTATACGACTGCCAAACTACATCATAACTGCCAAACCACTGAGAATCATGGCCCAGCCAAGTTGCCACACAACCTTAACCACCATAAGCACCATTTGTACTTTGCAGCATACAAGCATTGCGCATCTTTTATCAGATTAATCTCTAAGAATTTAATATTTTTTAATATTGTACCTGGTATTATTTTTAAATTTCAATTTCCAATGATTCATTCCTAGTATATAAGAATGCAATTGATTTTGACTCTTGATCTTGTACTCTCCAAATTTGCCAAACTCACTTATTAGTTCCAGTAGCTTTTTGGTAGATTCCAACGTATCTTCTACATAGATGATGTCATGGATTGAATTGTGTCCCCCCAAAGTATCTGCCAGCTTGCCTAGGTCATGATTCCCAGTATTGTATGATTGTCCGATATCTGATGTGATTTCCTTATGTGTTGTAACTCCTACCTCTATGATGTTGATGAGATGGGATTAGCAGCAGTTATGTAAACTCAATCTACAAGATTGTGTTTTAAGCCAATCTCTTTTGAGATATAAAAGAGAGAAGTGAGCAGAGAGACAGGGGAACATCATACCACCAAGAAAACTGCACCTGGAGCAGAGCACATGCTTTGGACCTGGGGTCCCTGTGCCTAAGAAGCTCCTAGACCACAGGAAGAATGATGATACGGACCTTTCTCCAGAGCCAACAGAGAGAGAAAGCCTTCCCTTGGAGATGACACACTGAATTCGGACTTCTAGCCTACCAGACTGTGAGAGAATAAACTTCTGTTTGTTGACGCCATCCACTTTTAGTATTTCTATTATAGCAGCACTAGATAACTAAGACAGAATTTGGTACCAGGAGTGGGGTGCTGCTCTAACAGATACTTAAAATGTGGAAGTGGTTGCCTTGAAGGGACGGTTGGTGGAATTATGGACATCAAAGACAATTCTGGTGAGGACTCAGAAGGAAGTGAGGAGAGCTATTGCACTGGAGATGGCACACATGGTGAGAAGCAGCAGCAGAGAACCGGCAGCAGCAGAACCAGGAGACCATTGTGAGACAGTGCTGGAGCTGACCCATAGACCAAGAGAGCTGAGTGCCTTCATGCAGGAGGCTTCCTGGCAGAGTGGGATGCCTCCAGGAGCTTATCGGTGGAGCTAGGCTTGCTGACCCATGGAGCAAGATAGCTGAGTGTCTTCCTGCTGAAGTTTATTGGTGGAGTGGGGTGCCACCAGGCACTTACTGGTGGAGCTAAAGAGCTTTGGAACACTTGCTCCAGATGTGGGCTGAGAGTTCAAGGAACCAGGAAGCAGAAGATGAAGAGACAAGGAACACAGGAAGCTGAGCTGCCTCAGTCTCAAAGGGTATGGCCACAACCTCTGGGGCCTCAAAGAGTGGAGCCATGGCCTGTGGAGTTTCTAAGGGTGGAGTACCACTCAGATGGACTAGGAGAATGGCGAATCTAAAGGAGAGGGAGCAGAGTCGCCAGTCTAGTGGGCCTGGAAGGCAGAGCTGAAGCTCAGGTTTGAGGGGCTTCCACTCAGAATCTAGGAAGTGTGGCCAATACCTAGAGTCTGGAGGGCAGGGCCGTTGTGTAAATGGTCTCAGAGAACAGAGGATTATTTTCAATGCCTTGAGGACTAATGTAATGTGTCCTGCTGACTTGCTTGGTGCCTGTTATGCCTTCTTTCCCTCCATTTTCTTCCATTGTAATGGCAACTTCTAGCTTGTGCCTATTCCACCATTGTACTTCGGAAGCAGATAACTTGTATTCTAGATTTCACAGATGCAGAGGAATTTTTGATTTTGGACTTGGAGTTGAACTAAGACTTTTGCTATGATATGATGGAGTGAATTGTTTTACATGTGGCAAGGACATGAATTTTTGGGGAACAAAGGTTGGAATGTCATGGATTGAATTGTGTCCCCCCAAAATATCTGTCAACTTGGCTAGGTCATGATTCCCAGTATTGTATGATTGTCCACCATTTTGTCATCTG
>NW_004444180.1:1061813-1082575 GCF_000243295.1 Trichechus manatus latirostris
GTGAAGAGGACTTGAAGCAGTTACTGATGAAGACCAAAGACCGCAGCCTTCAGTATGGATTACACCTCAACATAAAGAAAACAAAAATCCTCACAACTAGACCAATAAGCAACATCATGATAAACAGAGAAAAGATTGAAGTTGTCAAGGACCTCATTTTACCTGGACCCACAATCAATACCCGTGGAAGCAGCAGCCAAGAAATCAAATGACGCATTGCATTGGGCAAATCTGCTGCAAGAGACCTCTTTAAAGTGTTGAAAAGCAAAGATGTCACCTTGACGACTAAGTGTGCCTGACCCGAGCCATGGTGTTTTCAATCTCTTCATATGTACGTGAAAGCTGGTCAATGAATAAGGAAGACCGATGAAGAATTGATGCCTTTGAATTACGGTGTTGGCGAAGAATATTGAATATACCATGGACTGCCAAAAGAATGAACAAATCTGTCTTGGAAGACATATAGCCAGAGAGCTCATTAGAAGCAAGGATGGCAAGACTGCATCTCACATACTTTGGACATGTTATCAGGAAGGATCAGTTCCTGGAGAAGGACATCATGCTTGGTAAAGTAGAGGGTCAGCAAAAAAAGAGGGAGAGCCTCAACGAGATGAATTGACTCGGGGGCTGCAACAAAGGGCTCAAACATAGTAACGATTGTGAGGATGGTGCAGGACTGGGCAGTGTTTCGTTCTGTTGTGCATGGGGTGGCTATGAGTCAGAACTGATTCAACGGCACCTAATAACAACAACAACAATTCTTCTTCAGTCTTCCTTATTCATTGTCAAGCTTTACATGCATATGAGGTGATTGAAAATACCATGGCTTGGGTAGGCACACCTTAGTCCTCAAAGGGATGTCTTTGTTTTTTAACACTTTAAAAAGGTCTTTTGCAGCAGATTTGACCAATGCAATATGTTGTTTGATTTCTTGACCATTGCTTCCTTGGGAGTTGATTGTGGATCCAAGTAAAATGAAATCCTTGACAACTTTTGTATTTTATCCATTTATCATAATGTTCTTATTGGTCCAGTTGTGAGGATTTTTGTTTTCTTTATGTTGACGTATAAACCATACTGAAGGCTGTAGTCTTTGATCTTCATCAGTAAGTGCTTCAAGTCCTCTTCATTTTTGGCAAGCAAGGTTGTGTCATCTGCATATTGCAGGCTGCTAATGAGTCTTCTTCCAATCTTGATGCCCCATTCTTCTTCATATAGTCCAGCTTCTCAGACGATTTGCTCAGCATACAGAATGAATAAACCAAAAAACAAAAACAAACTCGTTGCTATAGCAACCCTACAAGACAGGGTAGAACTGCCCTATAGGGTTTCCAAGGAGCAGCTGGTGGATTCGAACTGCGGACCTTTTGGTTAGCAGCCATAGCTCTTAACTACTGCACCACAGATTGAATATGCATAGTGAAAGGGTACAACCTTGACACATACCTTTTCTGATTTTAAACCACGCAGTATCTCCTTGTTCAGTTCGAATGACTGCCTCTTCTTCTATGTACAGTTCTTTCAAGTTGAGTAATGCTGAGTGTGTTCTTCCCTTTTGGATTTTGTTATGGATTGAATTGTGTACCCCAAAAATGCATGTCAACTTGCCTAGGCCATGAGTCCCAGTATCGTGTGGTTTTCTACCATTTTGTGATCTGATGTGATCATCCTACGTTTTGTAAATCCTAACCTGTATAATGTAAATGAGGCAGGATTAGAGGCAGTTATGTTAATGAGGCAGGACTCAATCTACAAAATTAGATTGTATCTTGAGTCAATCTCTTTTGAGATATAAATGAGAGAATCGAGCAGAAAGGAGAGGGGACTGCATACCACCAAGAAAGGAGTGTCCTGAGCAGAACGTGTTCTTAGGACCCAGGGTCCCTATGCTGAGAAGCTCCTAGACCCAGCAGAAAATTGATGACAAAGACCCTCCCCCAGAGCTAACAGAGAGAGAAAGCTTTCCCCTGGAGCTGGCGCCTTGAATTCAAACTTCTAGTCTCCTAAACTGTGAGAGAATAAACTTCTGTTTATTAAAGCCATCCACTTGTGGTATTTCTGTTATAGCAGCACTAGAAAGATAACTAAGGCAGTTTTCTAACTCCAGGTCTTTGCACATTTCATTATAATACTTTACTTTTTCTTCTTGAGCTGGTCATTGAAATCTTCTGTTCAGCTCTTTTACTTCATCATTTCTTCCTTACACTTTAGCTACTCAACGTTCAAGAGCAAGTTTCAGAGTCTCTTCTGACATTCCTTTTGGTCTTTTCTTTCTTTCCTGTTTTTTTAAATGACCTTTTGCTTTCTTCATGTATGATGTCCTTGATGTTATCCCACAACTCATCTGGTCTTTGGTCATTAGTGTTCAATGTGTCAAATCTGTTCTTGAGAGGGTCTCGAAATTCAGGTGGGATGTACTCAAGGTTGTATTTAGGCTCTCGTGGACTTGCTCTAATTTTTTTCAGCTTTAACTTGAACTTGCATATGAGCAATTGACAGTGCGTTCCAAAGTCGGCCCCTGGCCTTGTTCTGGCTGATGATATTGAGCTTTTCCATTGTGTCTTTCCACAGATGTAGTCGATTTGATTCTTGTGTATTCCATCCGGTGAGGTCCAGGTGTATAGTCGCTGTTTATGATGTTGAAAAAAGGTATTTGCAGTGAAGAAGTCATTGGTCTTGCAAAATTCTATCACTGATCTCTGTTGTCATTTCTATCACCAAGGCCATATTTTCCAACTACTGATCCTCCTTTGTTTCCATCCTTTGTGTTCCAATCACCAGTGATTATCAATACATTTGGATTGCATGTTTGATGAGTTTCAGACTGCAGAAGCTGGCAAAAACTTCAATTTCTTCATCTTTGGCATTAGTGATATTGCCTATTTCTCACCTTCTTCCTGCATCTTTTTCTGCTCCTCCTGCCTGCCTCCCCATCTCCCCTTTACCTTTCCATGTTCTATCCCTTGGGTATATGTCTTTCCATCTTCCTCTCTGCCTGCCTGTCTCCTATTGCCCCCATTTCTCCTCCTGCACCTGTCTTGGCATCTCCCTATTTTGTTTGCTTTTCCTCCTCTCCTGACGTCTTAGGCTGGGTTCTCTAGAGAAGCAAAACCAGTAAAGCGTATAAATATACATATATATATAGAGAGAGAGATTTATATCAAAGAAACAGCTCATATGATTGTAGAGGCTAGAACGTCCCAAATCCGTGGATCAGGGTAGAGTCCTCTCCCAAGTCACGCAGCCGCAGAAGCCTGCAAGCCCAAGATTGGCAGGTCAGAGAGCAGGGCTTCTGCTCATAGGCTGTGCAGATCAACGACTCCCAAGTTTGGCAGATAAGCTGACAGCTCAAGTCCCAAGAACCGGAGATGAGATGACAAGAGGCAGCCACAGGATCCGGACAGAGCAAAATGCCAGAACATCTGCTTATATTCAGGTGCAGGCCACACCCCCAAGGATACTCCCTTTCATCTGATTGGCTACTCACGGTATATTCAATCATGGGAGTGAGCACATTAAAGCACTGAGAGTCATGGCCAAGCTAAGTTGACAATCTTAACTATCACACCCGACATGTGTCACCATCTTCTCTCCTGTCTGCCTTTCCCCCTCCGCCAGTGTCACCCTCCATTTCTTCTCTTGACTGAGTCCCCATACCCGCCCCACAGATGAAACGGAACATGGACCTCCAGACACCCATCAGGATGGTCCCTCACCCCGCCCTCACCTCCTCTTCCCACCTTTTCTTACATGTTGTCTGCAGGGAGTTGGAGGAAAGCGGGATGCTGGCTTCAGAAGGCTGGGGTTTCAGGCAAAATCAACCTGGGAGTCTATCCTGGGTGGGGGGAGGCGGTGGCATCTCAGTGGAAGGGTGGGAGGAGAAAGAAAACTCTTCTCACTCTGGGAGACGGGCACTCTTTTTCTTTGTCATTAGAAGAGAAGAAAAAGTATGATGTTAGTTGTGAGTTTTATCACAGATTCTTTTTATTAAGTTAAGGAAGTTTGCTTCTATTTCTAATTTTCCGAGAGTTTTTTTAATCAGGAAAGTATGTTGGATTTTGTCAAATATATTATCTGCATCTACTGAGATGAACATACAGTCTTCCTGTTTTAGTTTGTTAATTTGGTGAATTAAATTGCTTGAATTTTGCATGTTATGCCAAGTTTATATTCCTGGGATAAAGTCCACTTGGTCATGATGTATTATTCATTTTATATGCTGTTGGATTCAATTTTCTAAGAATTTTTTGTTCACGAGGGAAACTGGTCTTTAATATTTTTCTTATAATGTCTTTGGTTTCGATATCAGGGTAATGCTGGCCTTATAGAATGAGTTAGAAAGTCTTCATCATCAAAAAGAACATTTCAAGATCTATCCTGAAATACAGTGCTGTCAGTGATAGGATAATATCCATAGGCCTACAAAGACTACCCGTTAATATGACTATTATTCAAATTCACGCACCAACTACTAAGGCTGAAGATGAAGAAACTGAAGATTTTTACCAACTTCCGCAGTCTGATGTTAATCGAACATGCAATCAGGATGCATTGATAATTACTGGAGATTGGAATTCAGAAGTTGAAAATAAAGAGGAAGCATTGGTAGTTGGAAAATATGGCCTTGGTGATAGTGATGATGCCGGAGATTGCATGATAGAATTTTGCAAGACCAACGACTTCTTCATTGCACATACCTTTTTTCAACAACATAAACAGCGACTATACACCTGGACCTCACTGGAGGGAATAAATAGAAATCAAATCGATTACATCTGTGGAAAGACATGATGGAAAAGCTCACTATCATCAGTTAGAACAAGGCCAGGGGCTGACTGTGGAACAGACCATCAATTGCTCATATGCAAGTTCAAATTAAAGCTGAAGAAAATAAGAACAAGTCCACGAGAGCCAAAGTGTGATCTTGAGTATATCCCACCCAAATTAGGAGACCATCTCAAGAATATATTTGAAGCATTGGATACTAATGACTGAAGACCAGATGAATTGTGGAATGAAATCAAGGACATGATACATGAAGAAATCAAAAGGTCATTAAAAATACACGAAAGAAAGAAAAGACAAAAATGGATGTCAGAAGAGACTCTGAAACTTGCTCTTGAACGTTGAGTAGCTAAAGTGAAAGGAAGAAATGATGAAGTAAAAGAGCTGAACAGAAGATTTCAAAGGGCGGCTCAAAAAGACAAACTATTATAATGACATGTGCAAAGTCCTGGAGTTAGAAAACCAAAAGTGAAGAACATGCTTGGCATTTCTTAAACTGAAAGAACTGAAGAAAAAATTCAAGTCTTGAGTTGCAATATTGAAGGATTCTATGGGAAAAATATTAAATGATGCAGGAAGCATCAAAAGAAGATGGAAGGAATACACAGAGTCACTATACCATAAAGAATTGGTCGACATTCAACCATTTCAGGAGGTAGCATATGTTCAGAAACCGATGGTACTGAAGGAAGAGATCCAAGTTGCAGTGAAAGCACTGGTGAAAAACAAGGCTCCAGGAATTGACAGAATACCAGTTGAGATGTTTCAACAAACGGATGCAGCACTGGAGGTGCTCACTTGTTTATGCCAAGAAATTTGGAAGACAGCTGCCTGGCCAACCGACTGGAAGAGATTCATATTTATGCCTATTCCAAGGAAAAGTGATCCAACTGAATGTGGAAGTCATCAAACAGCATCATTAACATCACACAGAAGTAAAATTTTGCTGAAGATCGTTCAAAAGCAGCTGCAGCAGTACACCAACAGGGAACTGCCAGAAATTCATGTCGGATTCAGAAGAGGATGTGGAATGAGGGATATCATTGCTAATGTCAGATGGAGCCTGGCTGAAAGCAGAGAATACCAGAAAGATATTTACTTGTGTTTAAATGACTATGCAGAGGCATTCCGCTGTGTGGATCATAACAAATTATGGATAACATTGCTAATGATGGGAATTCCAGAACACTTAATTGTGCCCATGAGGAACCTGTACATAGATCAAGAGGCAGTCGTTTGAATAGAACAAGGGAATACAGAGTGGTTTAAAGTCAAGAAATGTGTGTGTCAGGGTTGTATCCTTTCACCATATTCATTCAATCTGTATGTTGAGCAAATAATCTGAGAAGCTGGACTATATGAAGAAGAACAAGGCATCAGGGTTGGAGGAAGACTCATTAACAACCTGCAATATGCAAGTGAAGAGGACTTGAAGCACTTACTGATAAAGATCAAAGACTACAGCTTTCAGTATGGATTACACCTCAACATAAAGAAAAGAAAAATCCTCACAACTGGACCAATAAGCAACATTATGATAAATGGTGAAAAGGTTGACGTTGTCAAGGATTTCGTTTTACTTGGATCCACAATCAACAACCATGGAAGCAGCAGTCAAGAAATCAAATGACACATTGCATTGAGCAAATCTGCTGCAAAAGACCTCTTTAAAGTGTTAAAAAGCAAAGATATTACGCTGAAGACTAAGGAGCACTAGACCCAAGTCATAGTGTTTTCAATCGCCTCATATGCATGTGAAAGCTGGGCAATGAATAAGGAAGACCGATGAAGAATTGATGGCTTTTAATTACGGTGTTGGAGAAGAATAATTATACCATGGACTGCCAAAAGAATGAACAAATCTGTCTTGGAGGAAGTACAGTTGGAATGCTCCTTAGAAGCAAGGATGGTGGGACTTTGTCTCACATACTTTGGGCATGTTATCAGGAGGGATCAGTCCCTAAAGAAGGACATCATGCTTGGTAAAGCAGAGGGTCAGCGAAAAAGAGGAAGAGCCTCAACGAGATGGATTGACACAGTGGCTGCAACAATTGGCTCAAGCACAACAACGATTGTGAGGATGGCTCAGGGCTGGGCAGCGTTCCATTCTGTTGTACATAGGGTTACTATGAATCGGAACCGACTTGACAGCACCTAACAACAATAACACATTGTCAGTGAACATCCTTGCACGAATCCTTTTAAATTTATTGAGACCCTGTTTTATTTCCTAGAATGTGTTCTACGTTGGTAAATAAATGTTCACTGTGTGCACTTGAAAAGATTGTGTTTTCTGCTGTTGTTGGGTAGGTTATTCTATCAATGTTAGATGCAGTTGGTTGATAGTGTAGTTCAGGTCTCTATATCCTTGCTGATTTTCTGTTTACCTGTTCTACCAGTTTTTAAAGACGAGTGTTGAAATCCTGGATTTATGTATTTCTCCTTGCATTTCTATCAGTTTTTGCTTCATGTATTTTGATGCTCTGTTATTAGGAGAATAAACATTTAAGATTTTGTCCTCTTGATGAATTAACTAACCCCTTTATCGTTTGATAATATTCTCTCCTCTAAAATCTACAGTCTGATATTAAAAATGCCACTCAGTCTCTCTTTTGTGTTAGCATGGTGTATCTTTTTCTATCCTTTTACTTTTAATAACCTATTTGTGCCTTTATATTTATAGTGGGTTTCTTTAGGCAATGTATAGAGAGGTCTTGCTTTTTTAATCCAGTCTGGCAATCCTTAACTTTTGATTGGGGTGCTCAGACTATTTGTACTTAATGCAGTGATTGATATGGACGGGTCAAACTCTATCATCTTGCTATTTTTTCTGTTTTTTCCATCTGTAGTTTGTTCTCCTTTTTTCTCTTTTTCTGCCTTCTTTTGGATTTATTGAATATTTTTTAGGACTCCATATTATCTCCTTTTTGGGGTACTTGCTATAACTCTTTGTTTTATTTTAGTAATTGCTTTAGGGTTTGTAGTATACATCTTTAATTTATCACAGTTTACCTTCAAAAGATAGCAAACCACTTCATGTATAGAGTAAGAGCCTTAGAATAGTGTAGTTTCCTTTACTCCCTTCTGGGCTTTCTGCTATTTTTGTCATACATTTTATTTGTCAAATGTCTTGACAACTGTTGTTTCACATACTGTTTTCCTGCCTTTTGGTTGTTTCAGGGAGGAGGGTAAATCCAGGCTCTGCTGCTCTCTGTGCTGGAAATGGAAGTCTTGAATGAGATGAAGTCTTCATTAATTAAAAAATTTTGAAGTGGTTCATAGTTACTAAATAAAATATGAAAAGTATGCAGAAAATCAGCCAGGAGAAAAGCAGCCCCATGAGGTCCCCCTGCCCAGACCCTGTTAGCTGTTGTCACTTCACAGCATTGTCTCCTGGCTGTTTTCTGTGTGTGGAATGCTGGGCAGCATGTAGTGATGCATGCACACATGTATGTGTTCAATCATTTTCACAGGAGGCCACATGCAGGAATTCCTTTGCTCTTTGGAAACTCCCTTTTGGGGGCTGCATCATGTAACTTTTTCATCTTGGGGCGGGGGTAGGTGGGTGAGTCTGTCTTTCCCAAGATGTCTGCCTCATTGTCCTCCATCCTGGCAAACACCCTGGTCAACAACGTCATCAGACCGAGGAGACACCCATCTTGAGGGTCCTGCTGGAATGTTGCTTGCTGGGTCACTGTCTTAGGCTGGGTTCTCTAGAGAAGCAAAATCAATGAAGCATATGTGTGTGTGTGTGTGTGTGTGTGTGTGTGTGTGTATACATGTATATCCAGAGAGAGAGATGACTCAGACAAATGCTTTTCAGACACAGCTGGGTTAATCTTATCAGGTAGGGGTGTAGGGACTAACGGTTTTACTGGGGAGAGTGATTTAGCAGACAAAGATGGAGTAATCTCTTCAGATGGGAGTGAGAGGGCTGATTCTGTTGGCAGGAGTGATTCTACAGAATTTAGGGACTCAGTGTCCCCAGCTTTCTGATTATCTACCTGTATGTCCCCATCCCAAGTTTCAGGATCCCATGTCTTCCCAATCAATGCCCTCACTTTAACTTCAGACACCACTCGAGGTTGGGAATTCAATTGGTGTTGTAATTCAGCCACTCTTATGATAAGACTCTAGGTTTGGTTTTTGGCAATATCAGCTCTGTTACTACAAGAAATAAGGCTTTCTTTTAGGGCACACGTGGAAACTTTGAGGTTGTTTATGCAGTGCTTGAGCTGTGACTCTGAAGCTCTGAGCTAATCTCTTTCTTTCACCACTTTGTCCCTCAAAAGTAGGACCAACCAACCAGCTTCATTATACTTCTCATTATGACAAAATTGTAGAAAAGTATTGAAGGTGCGATCACCCAGAGCCTGGCCTCTCACCAATACTTTATCTATTGATGGTGATATTTGTATATTTCTATTGCTACCTCAAGCCATGGATTACTACTGGAAGCAGAATAATCAACATCTTTAAGACTAACCAGACTTGAGAACCAATTTAGAAAATACATCCTTACAATTTTGTTTCTTTAGAACCACTGTCAGTACCAAATGTCTTATGCTGGGCTCTCTAGAGAAGCAAAATGGCTCACGTGGTTGTAGAGGCTGGCAAGTCCCGAGTCTGTGGTTCAAACATCAGTCTGGAGGTTTCTCCTCACTCACGCAGCTGCAGGAGTTGATGAACCCAAGATCAGCATGTAAGACGGAAGGCTGCTTACTTATCGGCTGTGGAGGCTGACGAATCCCAAGATTGGCAGGCAATATGGCAGGCCACTAGCTCAAGTTCCAAGAACCAGAGGTCAGATGATGATGAGCTGGACGCACAATCCAGAGCGAACAAAACGCAGTGAGCTTTGCCGGAATGTCCATATATATTGGATGCAGGCCATATTCCTGAGGAAATGCTCCTTACAACTGATTGGCTGATCACATCAGATCACTTCATGGAAGTAATTACATTATTTCACAAAATGGAGGATCATTACATAGCATTACATCATGGCATAACTGCCAAACCACTGAGAATCACGGCCCAGCCAAGGGACACACAACCTTAACCATCACAGCCATGCGGTTCTCCTTGCCAAAGCGGGTTCCCAGCAGGAGACGCTCTCTGAGCCCGGCCTCGCTCCCTCCGGCCTGCAGCCTGTGCACTCATGCGGCCCTCCCTTGGGACCACCCTCAGGGTAAGGGACGCCCCCTTCCCCACCCCGGTCTTCGTTTCATTGGGAGGAATGCAGTGCCCTCTTACGCCTGGGCCTTGCTGGCTGAGTCGGTCCTCAGCTCTCTGCCCCGCAGCCTAATGGGGCACTCACAGCCTTCAGGGCCTGGGTGAGTGCAGTGTGATGGATTGCTTTATATGGCCTTTCTCACCATAGTCTTGTAACTCCCACCCAAGTGATTGGGTGGGACTATCACGTAAGGTAATTGTGGTCCCAAGGTGATTGGCTAGCTTGCTAATAATGCAAATAAAGTTTATGGCACCTCTGTGGGGGTAGGACCAGGCAAATAAAATCGTAATGAAGGGATTGGTCAGTTTTGCCATCTGCTAGGCTTAAAATCAGCCACCCCAGAGGCGGCAAGAAAGGATCTCACCACCACCAAGAAAGAAGAGCCAGGAGCAGGGTGTATCCTTTGGATTCAAGAAGCTCCTGGAAGCAGGAGACTGAGCGAGAGCTGTAACACTGAGGATGGTGAGACGTGGTGGCAGAAAAATGGCAGCAGCAGAGGCAGGAGATGGCATGGTGGGCTGGGAGCCCACGGAGCAAGAAAGCTGAATGCCTTCGGGCAGGAATCTTATTGGTGAAGTCAGGTGCCTCCAGGCACTTGGTGGAGCTAGGTTTTTGCTGACCCACGGAGCTAGAGCTGAGCACCTTCGGGCTTAGGCTTACTGGCTGAGTAGGGTGCTTTGTAACACTTGCCCGAGCAGGGCAGAAGTTGAGGGCCAGAGAGAAGTGTGCCTGTGGGCACAGCTGAGAAAAAGCTGTCCTGATGGAAGAACTATATCCTGAGCGAACGTTCCTTAACCTTAATTGTAACCTGTTACTTCCCTAATAAACCCCATAACATGCATATTGTCTGTGAGTTCTGTGTGGCCATTGCAATGAATTATTGAACTCAGCAGAGAAGTAGAGAGTGCCACCGGAGGGACAGTTGGTGTCAGAGCTAGTAAAGATGGTGGAGACAGGAGGCATGTCTGACCTCTGCCTCATAGGAGGCGGAGCCTCGGGCTGGTGACCTTGATTCTCCCTTCCCCTGTGAAGTTAGAGGTCAGACACCTCCGCACACCATTTTTACAGTGAGTTTTCCTGTAATAATAATAATAAAACAGCACAGGCAGGCACTACCGTTAGCACTTATTGACAGGTGTGTCTGTGGCTGGTCAAGCCTGCAAGACTCGGCTGGGTCTCAAGCCGGGGCAGGGCTGGCCCCCAGCATCTGCCCTGAGAGCCCCGGTCCCACCCCAGCGCTTCCAACCCTGCACAGGGTTGACAGGGCAGGAAGGTCCTGCTTCAACTGCTCCCTGAGAGGTTTTTGTTGACTCTCCTGCTTGGCCAGTGTTCTAATCTGCTGGTGCAAAGGCCATGTCCACTTCCTCAAAGCTTGCGCACATGGCCCAGGGCGGATGTCTGATCCCTGCTCCCGCAGCACTGCGTCACCCACCCTGGCCTCGTGTCCTCAGGGATCCTAGCTTTGGGTCTGTAAAAACGGTGTGGGAGTGGTGTCTGACCTCCTCTAACTTCACAAGGGGGAAGGAGAATCAAGATCAACAGCCCAAGGTTGATTGCCATGAAGCGGAGGTCAGACATGCCTCCTGTCTCCACCACCTTTACCAACTCTGACACCAACCACCCCTCCCACGGTACTCTCTACTTCTCTGCTGGGTTCGATAATTCATTGCAATGGCCACACAGAACTAACAGACTATACTCACAATTGTGGGGTTTATTAGGGAAGTAACAGGTTACAATTCAGGCTCAGAAACACTCAAGGATACAGTTCTTCCATCAGGACAGCCTCTTCTCAGCTGTGCTCACAGGTACGCTTTTCCCTGGCCCTCAGTCTCTGCTCAAAGGCACTCAGCTTTCTCTCTTCTGTGGGCCGGGAAGCCCAATGCACCGTCTCCTGTGGGTCTCTGCTGCCACTGCTTCTCAGCATCTTTAGGGTTACAGCTCTCTCTCGGTCTCCTGCTTCCGGGAGCTTCTCAGCACAGGAATCCTGGGTCCAGAGGACTTGCTGGCTCCTGGATGTTCTTCCTTGGTGGTGGTGGGCTCTTTTCTTTCCCGTCCCTAGGTGGCTCATTTGGAATAGCAAAACTGACCAATCTCTTTGGTGGGCTACAATTACCATATCTGCACAGTCCCACTCAATCACTTGGGTGGGAGTTACAAGATCACGGCTAGAAAGGCCATGCAAAAGTGATCCATCACACCACAGGGGCCCTGGGGCCTCTCAGTCTGCAGGAAGCCAAGGAGGCAGAAGGCGCTCTCGGCACATTGGGGGAGGTCTGTGGACACTGTGTTCAGGAGGGGACAGGCTCCCTTTCTCTGCAGGGGGCCTGGTGGGGTGTCCAGCTCCAGGCTGTGTGGCTAGGCTCCAGTGCCCACTTCCCAAGTGTCCTGGGACCCTTGCCCAGCCCCACTGGGCCTTGTGTGTCCCTGTGTTCACATGTGCCCTGCTCTGGGGCCAGCCACTAAGGCCAACTCCTCTGCTGGCTTCCCTGCGGGTGCCCAGGCCCCAGGCAGGACTCCGAAGCCCAGGAGAGGAAAGGCGTTGGGGTGGGGGCTGGTTGAGGCCTCAGAGTCCAGGCCGCACCCCACCAAGGAGGCGATGAAGGAGTGCCGCTTCCTGCCACTTCCCTTTGAAGGATTTCCTCCAGCATCCCCTCTGGCAGGCCGATCTCCCTGGCACAGGATCAGAGGCGGCAGCCCCTCCGAGAAGCAGGGGCCGGGCCGGGAGGATCCAGGGCCAGGACAGAGCCCCCAGCCCTCTGAGAGTCTCAGAGCGGAACGGCCCTGCAGCGGCGCCGTTGGAGGGTAACCGTGCTAAGGCGCTGTGCGCTGCCTGGCTCGCTGTACCAAGGGCCCTGCGTGCGTTTTTTGCAGGTGGCGACTGCTGAGATCCCCATGTGGAGACAGGAAACTGAGGCACAGGGAGGCCGAGTGACCTGCCCAAGGTCCTGGGGAGAGGACGCGGTGGTGCTGCGTGCCGGCTCCGCGTGCCGGCCCCAGGGCCCCAGTGCGCATGGGGCGGCGCCCTGGAGCCAGCCCCTAGACCTCATGGCCCAACCCGTAGGACGTACTCCGACAGCTGCGTCTCCAGAGCCGGCAAGTCTGCAAGTCAGCCCTTAGGAGGCGGAGATGCAGGACACAGACGACCCGCAGGAGAAGAGATGGCAGGGGTGGGCGTGGCTGGGTGGGGCATGAAATGGAGTGCTTGCCTGAGGCGCGCGGGGCTCCCCCACCGCAGGGGCCCATCTCAGAGTGGGTGAGCCGGCCTGGGGCAGGAGGTCACAGCCGTTCATTCATTCACGCCCACACTCGTGCGTACAAGTGCCCCCCCCACGCACTCGCTCACACTCATGGAGGGTCAGATACATACGCACACATGCTCACACACGCGCGTGGGCTCACACACACTCATGCACGGACTCACACACGCTCACATTCACACACACACACGTGGGCTCACACACACTCATACGGGCACACACACAGGCCCACACTTCAACTCACAAATATGCACTCACAAACACTTTACCGGGCACTGCACAGGCTCGCACCCGGGCGCACGCACACACTTAAAACAATCTTCAGGTAGAACGTGACACACAGCACATCCCGATCTTCGGTGCGCAACTCCGGGATTCTTAAACACCTACACAGCCCCGCCACCCCACTCAGCTCGGACGCAGGACGTTCTACGCTGTGTCCCCTACTTTTGATTTCTATCACTGTAAATTGGTTTTGCCTGTTCTGGAACATTCCATAAATGGAACCAGGGGGTGCACTCTGCCCAGCTTCCTGTGCTCCCCCTAATGCCTGAGATCGCTCAGCACTTGCACACGCCCGTCATCCTGACCCTGACCCTGGCTCCAACGCTGACGGGGGTGGGGGTGGGGTGGGGCGTAGAAGCCTCGGGCGCCGCGGCCCGAGGCCCCACCTGGCGGTGGGTGTCGGCATCGTGGCGAGTCACCCGCTGGAAGCTTTCAGGGGCCGGTCAACAGGTGGCCCCAGGCCTGGCTCGGGCTGACTCTGGCCAGCGCAGGGCAGCCCGTGGCTGCAGACCCGCCTGGCAGTCCACGCGCTGGGGGGTGAGTTGGGCGCTCACTCCAGGCTATCGCGGCTGGAGAAGCCCCCCGTCCAGGAGGAAACACAGAGAGCGCAGACGGCGAGGGACACGTGTGGGCGGGGTGAAGGGGCGCCTGGCCCCAGTCCTTCACTGGCCCGCTTCTGTCCGCCCTGGAGAAGCTGGACAGGCGGGTCTCCCTGGACCTCCACTCTTGGCTGAACCTTGGTGGGGCTCCAGGGAGGAAGCGGCGCTCGGTCCTATTGAGCCCTCTCTCTCTCTCTTTTTTTTTTAAAAATTAATTTGCAAAGGAGGCAGCGCCCTGGAACCCCAAACACTGGAGGCTGGGAGTGGGAGTTGGGGTTCCCGAGCCTCTTGTTCCATGCCATCGGTATCTCCGGGCAGCAAGGCCGCAGCCGCCTGAAGGTCAGGCGCAAGGCCCCATGGTTGCCCCGCCGGCCCCCAGCCCTCAGCCCCTTGGGAACCTCGCTTCCCCAGTATCTGTCCAGGAAACCAGGAGGCACCCTCTCGCCCACCCCAACCCCAGCAGGATCCCTAAATCCCGTCTGCTTCTTGCCACCTCGCTAGGGGCTCCTTCTGCCCAGCTCCCCCTTCGGGACTGTCTCCCCCACACATCTGATTATTACCTCTGGGGTAACGTCCAAGCTGCTAACTGTGCCCACGAACCCTGCGTCAGCTAGCCCCCAGACCCACCCTCCTTGCTTCCTCTCCCATGAGAGGCAGCTGCGTGTTGCCAACCCCCTTCCTCGTCCGCCCCCGGGATTTCCGCACCCGGGGCACCTGGAAAGCATGCAGTTTCCTAGGCTCTTCATTCAGGGATCTAGGCTGGGGCCCGGGACTTCGCACGTTTATCAACTCCCCAGGCGAGTCTGGGGGTATCCAGAGGCCGGGAGGGCGTCCTGGGCAGCTGCCTACTGCCCCCTAGCGGCAGCCGGAGGAGCCGGGGGAGAGGGGAAGGGGCGCCGGGGTGTGGAAGCTCGCTCCGCCCGCCTCTTGACTTTCGATTGGCTCGTCAGTGTGGCCCAGGCCTCCCACAGTCCAGGGTACCGCCCCACTTCACCCACAAACGAGCCCCACGTGCACCCCCGTGAGCTGTCCCAGCTCGGGCAGAAACGCCGGGTGAGGTCCTTTGTCTCAGCGGAGTGCGGCCCCGGCGTGGTGGGCGGGGGCTCCGGCGTGGTGGGCGGGGGCTCCGGCGTGGTGGGCGAGGGCTCCGGCGTGATGGGCGGGGCTCAGCCCAGGCCACGCCCCTCTCCCCCCTAGCCCACTCCCTGCGGGTGGACGCCTGGCTCCCCTCGTGGCTTCCCTTGCTCCCTGCCCCTCCCGGCTCCCTGTAAAGCTCCCTGTGACCCCAGAACCCCTCCCCTGGCCAGGCCCTGCCGCCCCCGAGGGACATTCCCTCCCCACAAGGGATCTTCAGGTTCTCCAAGCACCTAGCCCTGGGCACCTCCGCTCCCCACTCCTCGCCCGGGCCCTGCCCTGTGGGCACCCTTGCCAGGGCGGGCGGTCCGGGCTCCCTGCGGCAGCAGCCGGGCCCCCATGGGCCTTGGCGGAGGTGGCCCGCAGTCTTGAGCTGTGGTGGAGGAGACCATCCTGGCCCCTTCCCCGCTCTGCCTCTGGGGCGGGGGGAGCCTCAGTTTCCCCACCCGTAAGCTGGGACGAGCCACACCGTGGGTGCGGGGTGACGTGAGCTCGCGCACACAGAAGGCCTCTCCCACCCCTTCCCTCTCTTCTTCCTCTCCTCCCCCCCTTCCTCATCTTCCTTCTCCCCTCGCCCTCCCTCCGTTCCACCCTTCCTCCCCATCCCCAGTTGCCCTGGCCGTTTGGTGCCCCTCCTGGGGTGCCTGCAGGGGAGGACAGCGAACATGGACACTGCATCCCCCCCCACCCCCCCAGCGCACAGCTGGGCCTGGTGGAAACGACTTCCCCAGGACCTTACCCTTCGGCCTGAGAGGTGGGCTCCAGCAGAGGGTGGTCTGGGCTCCCCTGCCTCTGCCTGTTAGGGCCCCCCCGGTGCTCCCTGGGCATGGGACCTGCCCAGTTGTTGAAGGCATGTCTGGCAGCCCCACGCCAGCAGCTCTGGGCCTTGTCACTGGGTGGCCTAAGGGTGGCTGGGATCCATGGTGGCTGCTGGGCCCAACTGAAGGGCATGGTGCTGGTAGTGGGTGTCCTCTGCCGGGGGAAGGACCTTGGGTCTGCCTCCACCATCCCTTGGGGATAAGGGGGGCAGCTAGGCAGACCGGCCCGCCACGAAACAGAGGGTTGGGCCCCGCGCGCAGAGAAGTGGGTACCCAGTGGCCTGGCCAAGCTGAGCTCCCTCCCTAATCCCCACCCTCATGTCAACCCCTAACTACCCTCACCTCAGCCTACCCCTGCCCTAAATTCCCACCCCAAGCTCCCACCCACAGCCCTGGCTCTTACACTGTAGCCCAGAAACCCAGCCCTAGACCCCAACCCCACCCTAACCTCCCTCCTGAAGCCCCTGAAACTGCCCAGCCCGACCCCTCGGGACTCATTCCCCAAACACACCCCTAACCCACAGCCCCAGCGTGGTGGCGGAGTGGGGGCAGCATACAGGAGGCTGAGGGGCTGATGGCCCCACCCAGGCTGCACTTGGAGCACACAGGCACCCACCCCCAGCCACGTGTTCCCCCTAGGCCAGAGGGCAGCCGTGCTGGGGGCCCAGGGGGCACCTTCTCCTCCTTCCCTCTCCATCTTCTGCCCCCAGCTCCTCATTCTGACCACTGGAAGCCGTCTCCCAGCTCCTGGAAGTGAGGGGAGAACGCAGCTCTGGCTATTTCCCAGGAGATGCGGAGGAGGAAGGGCGGTGGACCCGGAGCTGTGTCTGCAACAGGACGTGGCCATAAATCAGGTGGGCGGGGGCCGGTGGACAGCACCCTCCCGGACTTCCCTCCAGCCTGGCCAGCAGCTGTCAGCCCTCCGCAGGCACTGGCGTTTCTGTTTATTCCTTGAAGGAGCTGGGCGGTGGCTCCCACGGGCTGGAAGGGGCGGGCAGGTGTGGGGTCCCCGCTCCCCTGGGGCCTTGCCACCGCCGCCGCCTGCGCCCAGCACCCAGGGCTGAGGCCCAGCTCCCTCCCTGACCAGGCAGGAAACTGAGGCCCAGAAAAAGCAGGACGAGAGTGAGGCTCACGTGAGAACGAGGGTCAGGGGGCTGGTCTCCAGGCGGGACTCTCACACTGCCAGCCTCGTCTTGGCTGGAGGAAGGTGGCGCCAGAAAAGGCAGAAATGATCGCTTTCTTTTATTTTAGTTTTGAGAAGGACTAGGGAAGTTGGCAGCATTTCTCCCAGCTCGCTGCCAGTCTTTGCCTTGGTGATGCTGATCTCAGGTGATAAACTGTCCCAGCCACTCTCCAGCATGGTCCCTGGGTCCCTGGGATCCCCGAGACCCTTTCAGGGGGCCCCGAGACCCTTTGGTGGGGTGCCTGGCCGACACCTTCTCAAAGACGAAGGAAGGGAGCGTCATGTCCAGGAAAACAACCCACAATCTTTCCTGAAAATCAGAACTTTGGAAAACTTGCCCCTGCCATGGCCAGCGAGAGGCTCCCCAGTCCTTCAAGTCCTCATCGCTGAGCTCGGTGTGACGCAAAGGAATGTGAGTGTTGATCTTGATAACGGGTGTGTCAACACTTGGAGGTCTGCACAGCTCTGCTTCCAAAGGACCCACGCGGATGCCACAGAACCCCGTGTGGGCCAAAGACCCCTCACAGAGCGCGCGAGAGAGAACGTTCCATGTAGCCGAGCGGGAGATGTGCATTGGAGATGATTGAGTCCAACCACAGCCGACCTTGACGGAGCCACTGCTTGTGGGGTTAGGGGTCACGCCTGAGAAGAAGGGCCACTGTGATCTGAAAAGGCCACTACGGTGTCCTCCGTTTCCTGCCACAGGCCTGTGTGAGGCTGGACTTTCTTCAACCAAACAACCCATCAGCAGACAGAACGTAACGCAGCTGTGGGAATCCAGCCGTCTCCTGCGAAGCCTGACATCAGAGAAGTTTGCAAACGAGTAAAACAACGTGGCTCTTCCCAGGACCTTTTCTTTCGTTTTGGGAAACTGTTATTTTTCATAAAAATGCTATTTGTGTTAACACGTCTTGTGTTTGTTGTCATTATTTTTAAATGAAATAATGCGTATTTTTAATTTCTCAGTTTGAATGACTAGTGTGGTAAGTAGCTGTCACCTACACACCAGGGCTCTGTGGGGCCCTCGGGGCTCGGTGCGGACGTCAGGGGGTCCTGAGATGGCGTGTCTGTGGACTGCCGACGTGTCCTGTCACTGAGGGAGGGCGGAGGCTGAAATCTCCTGGTCCTGCTGGGGCTGGCCCTCTTGCCAATTGGAACGCAGTCCTGGGCTCCCTGATACTGTCTTGGGGGACACCAATCATGGGGGGCAGCACAGCCACCTCCACGCACTGGTGTGGAGCTGCCCAATTCCCTGCTCTAGGGACCACCTGCGGGGTAGTGGCCCGGGGGCTGCCCTAGCCTTCTAGTTTATGGGTGCACCCTGGAGGCCCCAGGGCCTGGCCTGGACGCGAGAGTCTGAGGTGGGCTTGCAGGCCAGGCGTTGGCCCCCATCAGATCCCCCCAGGCTCCTCACCCTCCCAGGGAGCCCTGTCCCTGCTCCTGAAGGGGGCTGTGCCGTGCCTGCCCCAGGCTCCTGGCCAGGGTCGGCCTGTACTGCTGCCTTCTGTCCCCACAAGGGCCCCCTGTGTGAGTGTCTCCACGCTGAGGCCAGAGGCTGAAGGATCCAAGGAAGGGATGCCAGAAGAGCCCCCAGGCCCCAGCAGGCTGGACCTCGGACGCCCATCCACGCCCTGGGCCTCCACGCCGGTGGACATGGGTTGCCTTTATATTCCCTTTTTTTCAGAAGAAAAAAAATAACACTTTTACCACGTTTTAGGTGAAAGTTTACACAGCAAATGAGGTTCCCATTTAACAGGTTTTATACAAGTTGTTCTGTGACGTTGGTGGCATTTTTCAGAACATGTCGGTGTTCTCATAATTTCTATTCAGTTTGTTCTGTTCCCACTGATCTAACTTCCCTGCCCCTCCTTGCCTTCTCAACTTTGCTTATGGGTTGACTGTTTGGTCTCATAGAGCCGTTTGTTTAAGACAGCTGCGTACTCATGGTGATATTGTTTACTTTATAGGCCAATCTATTGTTTGGATGGAAGGTAACCTTGGAAACAGCTTCAGTTCCAAGTTCATCTTAGGGTGATAGTCTCGGGGGTTCTTCTAGTCTCTGTTGGTCCGGTAGGTCTGGCCTTTTTTAGGAATTTGAGTTTTGTTCTACACTTTTTCTACCATTCTATCCGGGACCTTTTATTGAGTCCTTGGTCAGAACAGTCAGTGGTGGTAGCCGGGCACATCCTAGTTCTTCTGGTCTCAGGCTAGGTGAGGCTGTGGTTCATGTGGGCGATTAGTCTCATGAACTAGTTTCTTCTTTGAGTCTTTGGTTTCCTTCCTTCTCTTTTGTTCCTGACGAGTAGAGACTATTAGTGGTGTCTTAGATGGCCGCTCGCAAGCTTTTAAGACCCTAGACTCTACTCACCAAACTAGGATGTAGAACATTATCTTTATGATCTATGTTATGTCAATTTTGGCCCTCTTTCTTCATTGTGTTATTTTGTTTTATTAAGATGGTGCCGGCCACACAGGAAGCAGGAATTTATGGCCTCGGGGTGACCCGGAGCATGCCTGGCCCTTTCAATCTTTACTTTGTGGGACGGTGTCTGCGTCAGCCCCAAGCCCAGGAGCTCTGCCCTTGCTCGTGGGGCAGGGACTTGGAGAGATGCCAGATTAGGTGCTGATTTCCTTCACAGAAGCACAGATACTCATTATGGGAAAATACAGAACGTAGAGGGAAGAAACTTACCTTCGCCCTCGAGGGTCGCTGCCGAGCCCTCCCCTTCCACAGGTTTCCTCGCAGTCCCTTCTGTGCGGTTCTAGCATTTAACACCACGGCAAGCATTCTTAGGGACATTCTGTACCACGATGCTTTTCACGAGATTGCATTAACTTCTCTGAATGTAAGACAATTCACGTGCATCAGAGAAATGTGTAAAATGCAGAAACAGATAAAGCAGGAAGGAAGCTCTAACTCACGGCCTCTCCACCGAGGTCTTCAGTCAGTGTCCTGGTCCCACTTCCAGTCCCCACAGAGCCTGGGCTGCAGGTGGGGCCTGGAGCCGGAGGCCTGGAATCACTCCGCCAAGCACCCTCTTGGTTCTGAGTTTGAGCTCCCCCTAGACGTGGGGTACCTACCAGTGCCTACTCTGCTGTCCCTCTAATGACAGTCCAAGAAGACCTGATGAGGGATGAGGAGTGGCCATCGGCCCAGGCAAGAGGGCAGAGGCGACAAGGCCCCAGAAGAGCCAGGATCTGACACCTGCCTGTCCTCTCCAGCCCAGAGTAGCCACCACCCAGCTCCTTCAAGGAACAAATAAAAGCGTCATTTCCTGCAAAGAGCTGACAGCTGCTGACCAGGCTGGAGGGGAGTACTGGGAGGGTGGTGTCCATCTAAGCCAGTACTCTTGTGGTCCTAAGCCCATACTCTTGTGGTCCATCTAAGCTGTACTCTTGTGGTCCATCTAAGCCCATACTCTTGTGGTCCATCTAAGCCATACTCTTGTGGTCCATCTAAGC
>NW_004444180.1:1082875-1085765 GCF_000243295.1 Trichechus manatus latirostris
TCTTGAGGGTGTCATTATTTAGATTGCCTTATTAAAGGTGCGATCCCTGCAAAAGTTGACTTTACAACCTCCTAACGGGGTATCTCTGCCTCAAAGCTTGCATCACTGGCTGTTGTCAGTGGCAAACAAGTTAATTCATCAAGCGACCAGCATTTATTGACTGTGTAGCACCTTGCTCACAGGGGTGTTGAGAGAGTTGAAGGAGTTCACGTATGTAAAGGGCAGTGCCCAGCATGGCGTCATCATTTAAAGCTCTCTTCATGGTAGGCATCATGCTTCCAATTTATTTCTTTGTTTATAGTGTAGACATAAAGGAGCCCTGGTGGCGCAGTTGTTAAGAGTTCGGCTGGTAACCAAAAGGTCAGCAGTTCAAATCCACCAGCTGCTCTTTGGAGACCCTGTGGGGCAGTTCTACTCTGTACCATAGGGTTGCTATGAGTTGGGATTGACTCGATGTCAACGGTTCGGTTTTTTGTTTCATAGACGTGAAGAGCATGGATATTAAAGCCAAACAGCCCTGATTCAAAGCACGGTTCTTCCCTTTACTGTCTGTGTGAACTTGGGCAAGCTTCCTAACTTCTGCAAACCTCAATCACCTCATCTAGAAAGTGGAAATAATAGTCTATCCCTGTCTTAGTCATCTAACGCTGCTATAACAGAAATACCACAAGTGGATGGCTTTAACAAAGAGAAATTTATTTCTTCACAGTAAAGTAGGCTAAAAGTCCAAATTCAGGACATCAGCTCCGGGGAAAGGCTTTCTCTCTCTGTCGGCCTTCTCATCAATGTTTCCCCAGACTAGGAACTTCTCTGCACAGGACAGAGTGGCTGCAACAATGGGCTCAGGCATGACAACGATTGTGAGAATGGCGCAGGACCGGGCAGCGTTTTGTTCTGTCGTACATAGGGTCACTGTGAGTCAGAACCGACTCGATGACACCTGACAACAACAACAACATGTGCTATTCAAACAAACCCAGAGAAGGATAAACGAATTTTGACAAGCAAAACAAATAATATTTTTGCGGTAGCATTTGAACTTGAAATGAAAGAACGAGTAGAATTCATACAGGCAAAGATGGAGAGGAAGAGAACTCTGGGCGGAGGGTAAAGTATGAGCAAACCATGGATGCAGAAGAATCACAGATGTTCTTGGGGCCGGCTAGATGGCTGGGGGGCTGGAGCAGGGGTTGTGTGTTCACTCACGTTTGGTAGCTTGGAGTGGGGAGGGAGGGTCAGAAAGCCAGGCTGGGACAGATCTTGGAGGGCTTTGAATGCCGACCTGAGGACTTTAGACTTCATTTTATCAATTCTGCGGAACCAGAAGGAGTTTTTCAGTAGGGTATTAAGATAAGATATATCTCTGATTGTTTAACTTTTGAATGACGTATGATCCCCAGTCTCTTGACAGCTGTTGGATGAGTCAATGAAGCCATGACTCTTACTTTTTTTTTCTAAATTTTATTTATTTTGTTGTTGTTGAGAATATACACAGCAAAACATACGCCAATTCAACAGCTTCTACAAGTACAATTTAGTGACGTTGATTACATTCTCTGAGTTGTGCAGCCATTCTCACCCTCCGTTTCTGAGTGTTCCTGCACGCAGTGACGTAAACTCACTGCATTTTAAAGTTCCTATCTAATCTTTGAAGTTGCTGTTGTCAGTTTGATCCCGTATGGATAGTTCTTAAAAAAGCATAGTGCTCAAGGCAGACCTTTTTTTTTTTATAAGTTAAGGTATCGTTGGATTTTAAGAAGACTTCAGGGGATATTTTTGGTTTAAGGTTTAAAGATTATCTCAGGGTAGTAGTTTCAGGGGTTCATCCACCGTCGATGGCTCCAGAGAGTCTAGAGTCCATGAGAATTTGAAATTCTGTTCTACATTTTCTCCCTTTTGATTAGAATTCTTTTATGGAATCTTTGATCAAAATGTTCAGGGATGGTGGCCGGGTACCATCCAGTTCTTCTGGTCACATGGCAAAGGAGGCAGTTATTCATGAAGGTAATCAGCCACACATTCCATATTCTCCTTCTATTCCTGATTCTCCATCTTCCTCTGTTGCTCCAGGTGAATAGAGACCAACTGTTGTGACTTGGATGGCCCCTTGCAAGCTTTTAAGACCTCAGGCACCGTGCAACAAACTAGGAGGTAGAAAGGAAGCACTGAACGCATTATTAGGCCAATTAGCTGGGCTGTCCCATGAAACTATGACCCTAAACCTCCAAACCAAGCAACCAAATCCCATGAGGTGTTTGGTTGTACATAAACAGCCTCAGTAGCTACTCCTTTGTTGTTGTTGTTGTAACTATATCTATCACATAACTTTTGCAAATCCAACCTTTTACAGGTGTAAAACTTATTGACAAGAATTACAATAATCAGCTGTGCAACCTACCCTTAACCAGTGCAATTTTCCATCACCGTTAACCCCCTTTCCTCCTCCCTCCTGCTCCCGGTAACCACTAATAAACTTTGGTCTCTATACATTTGACTTTTCTTGTCTTTTTATATGAGTGAGGTCACACAATATATGTCCTTGTGTGACTGACTTATTTTGCTCAGTGTAACGTCTTCAAGCTCCATCCACACTGTAGCATTTATCAAGATTTTGTTTCTCCTGCTGGCTGAGTGTTGTTGTTGTTGTCAGGTGCCACTGAGTCGGTTCTAACTTATAGTGACCCTGTGTACAATAAAACAAAACACTGCCTGGTCCTGTGCCATCCTCACAATCATTGTTATGCTTGAGCCCATTGTTGCAGCTACTCTGTCAATTCATTGTGTTCAGGGTCTTCCTCTTTTTCGCTGACCGTCTACTTTACCAAGCATGATGTTCTTCTCCAGGGACTGGTTCCTCCTCATAACGTGTCCAAAGTATGTGAGATGTAGT
>NW_004444180.1:1085905-1094036 GCF_000243295.1 Trichechus manatus latirostris
TGCCCAATGCACTACATTGTTTAATTTCTTGATTGCTGCTTCCATGGGCATTGATTGTGGATCCAAATAAAATGAAATCCTTAACAACTTCAATCTTTTCTCCGTTTATCATGATGTTGCTTATTGACCCAGTTGTGAAGATTTTTGTATTCTTTATGTTGAGATGTGTCATGTATTGAACTGTGTCCCCCCAAAATATGTGTCAACTTGGCCAGGCCATGATTCCCAGTATTATGTGACAGTCCATCATTTTGTCATCTGATGTGATTTTCCTATGTGTTGTAAATCCTACCTCTACAATATTAATGAGGTGGAATTGGCAGCAGTTATGTTAATGAGGCAGGACTCAATCTACAAGATTAGGTTGTGTCTTAAGTCAATCTCTTTTGAGATATAAAAGACAGAAGTGAGCAGAGATACATGGGGGGCTCATACCACCAAGAAACAAGAGCCAGGAGAATAACCCTTCCTTTGGATCTGGGGTCCCAGTGCTGAGAAGCTCCTCAACCGGGGAAGATTGATGACAAGGACCTTCCCCCAGAATCAACAGAGAGAGAAAGACTTCCCCTAGATCTGGCACCCTATATCTGGACTCTAGCCTCTTAAACCATGAGAGAATGAATTTCTCTTTGTTAAAGCCATCCAACTGTGGTATTTCTGTTATAGTAGCACTAGATGACTAAGACAAGATGTAATCCATACTGAAGGCTATAGTCTTTGGTCTTCATCAGTAAATGCTTCAAGCCCTCTTCACATTTAGCGAGCAAAGTTGTGTCATCTGCACGAAGGTTGTCAATGAGTCTTCCTCCAATCCTGATGCCACGTTCTTCTTCATATAGTCCAGCTTCTCAGATTATTTTGCTCAGCATACAGATTGAATAAGTATGGTGAAAGGTTACAACTCTGACACACACCTTTTCTGACTTTAAACCATGCAGTATCCCCTTGTTCTGTTCGAATGACTGCCTCTTGGTCTAAGTACAGGTTCCTCATGAGTACAATTAAGTCTTCTGGAATTTCCATCCTTCGCAATTTTATCCATAATTTGTTATGATCCGTAGAGTCGAATGCCTTTGCATAGTCAATAAAACATGAGTAAACATCTTCGTGGTATTCCGTGCTCTCAGCCAAGATCCATCTGACATCAACAATTATATCCCTTGTTCTGTGTCCTCTTCTGAATTTGGCTTGAATTTCTGGCAGTTCCTTGTCAATGTACTGCTGCAACCACTTTTGAATTATTTTCAGCAGAATTTTATTTGCGTGTGATATTGTTGGATAATTTCCGCGTTCTGTTGGGTCACCTTTCTTTGGAATGGGCACAAATATAAATTTCTTCCAGTCAGTTTTCCAGGCACTTGTCCTCCAAATTTCTTGACCTAGACAAGTGGGCACCTCCAGTGCTACATCCATTTGTGGAAATATCTCAATTAGTATTCTGTCAATTCCTGAAGCCTTGTTTTTTGCCAATGTCTTCAGTGCAGCTTGGACTTCTTCCCTCAACACCATCGGTTTTTGATCATATGCTACTTCCTGAAATCCTTGAACATAGAACAAATCTTTTTGGTATCTGACTCTGTGTATTCCTTCTATCTTCTTTTGATACTTCCTGCTTCATTCAATATTTTCCACGTGGAATCCTTCAATATTGCTACTCGAGGCTTGACTTTTTCTTCAGTTCTTTCAGTTTGAGAAATGCCAAGTGCACTCTCTCCTCTTGATACTCTAGTTCCAAGTCTTTGCACATTTCCTTATAATACTTTACCATCTTGAGCCGCCCTTTGAAATCTTCCATTCAGCTCTCTTACTTCATTTTTTCCTTTTGCTTTAGCTATTCTACTTTCAAGAGCAGTTTCAGAGTCTCTTCTGACACCCATTTTGGCCTTTTCTTTCTTTCCTGTCTTTTTAATGGCCTATTGCTTTCTTTATGTATGACGTCCTTGATGTCATTCCACAACTCGTCTTGTTTTTGGCCATTAGTGTTCAATACATCAAATCTCTTCTTGAGATGGTTTCTAAATTCAGGTGGGATATACTCAAGGCTGAGCAGTATTCCATTGTATGTATGTACCACATTTTGTTTATCTATTCTTCTGTTTATGGGTCTTTAGGTTGTTTCCACCTTTTGGCTATTGTGAATAGTGCTGCAATGAACACTGGTGTACAAGTCTCTGTTTGAGTCTTTATTTTTAGTTTTTTGAGGAACCACCACACTGTTTTCCACAGTGGCTCTACCATTTTGCATTCCCACCAGCAGTGGATAACGGCTCCAATTTCCACACATCCTCGGCAACATTTGTCATAGGGTTTCCATTAGCTGATTTTCAGAAGTAGATCACCAGGCCTTTCTTCCTAGTCCATCTTAGCCTGGAAGCTCTACTGAAACCTGTTCAGTATCACAGCAACACACAAGCCTCCACTGACAGACAGGTGGTAGCTTTGCATGAGGTGCACTGGGTGGGAATTGAACCCACATCTCCCACATGGAAGGTGAGAATTCTACCACTGGACCTCCACTGCGGGCGTTTCTAGGACGTGGGAAATCCTTGGGCTGTCTCTGGTCATGTCCTGGTGGCGAACACGTAGAACAACACCAGCGGGGCCAGACGGCTGGCCACCTCGGTGACCTGAGGGACACTGGGCACATAGCCACACCCACATGGAACAAACCCGTCTCCTTCCACATGCCCAGAAGCATGCACTTCCCACAGGCCAATGCTGCGTCTCATTTTCCTTTGTGTATCCTTGAGACTGAATCTTTTCGTATGTTTTTTGTCGTGACCCTCTGGGGCAGAGCCACTTCTGCCTCCATTTAGGGCTCAGGGGGATGAGGCTCAGAGGGCACAGACATGGTGTTATGCCAGTCATGAGTCCATCT
Source organism: Trichechus manatus latirostris (assembly GCF_000243295.1). NCBI lineage: Eukaryota > Metazoa > Chordata > Mammalia > Sirenia > Trichechidae > Trichechus > Trichechus manatus. The sequence goes on from NW_004444180.1 coordinate 1,088,784, forward strand.
GCTCCAACTGGTGCATTCCGGAACTGGTGGGCACCACAGGCTGGGTTTGGGGACCAACTGGATCCACTGAGACCAGCCTGAGCAGACCCCACACTGATCTCCTCGCCTCTGTTCGCTCCAGTGGGCCACAGCGACTTAGGAGTCTCCTAGGACTAGTGTCAGTTCAGAGCCAGTGTCTAGTCTTCCCAGTAAAGTTTGATTATTTCCTCTTCCTTGGTGCAAAGTCACCCTAGTAGAAGGAAAAAGGTCTTTGGGAAGAAGCTAGGAGAAAGATTAACAGTGTGAACGTTTGGCAGTGTAGCAGGGTACTTCCTCAAGGGGACGGGGCCTCTTTCATTCAAGGGGCTGTGGGTCTGCAAACTGGCTCAAGTCTCGGAGCTGATTGAGGGACCGTGACTTTCTGTTTTGGTGACTCAGGTTAGACTCATGCTCACTTGACCTAGAACTCTTCCACTTATACAGATCTAGTAAGAATCTAGTAGACTTTCCATGCATTTCACTCCCAGGGACACCTTGATCAACCAGACAACGCCATAGGCCTCTGCAAGTCAGACTATTCTGATCCAGTCTTTACTATGGTAACCACACTCACCTCTTCTTTGTTGATGAAGTGCCGCAACTCATCCCTGCCACCCTGGGTTCCAACCACTCCCGCTGCATTTTGGTTTCTCAGTTCAGTGACTGTTGTTCTCAGTGTAACTCCTGACCTACAGAGAAAAGCGACCACAGCCCTCTTCAAGGGTGCCAAGGATCTGACTTTGGGGTGGCTTTCCTACTTTGTGCCTCAGTCTCCCTGTCTGTCCTGGGAGGCACTGGGTAGCCCTGGGGTCCAGACCTTTGAGGCAGTCAGACAGGTGGGAGGCATGAGGACCTGGCCCTGCCACTGACCAGCTGGGCGGTGTGGATCTAATGGTAACAACCACCATTATTCTTCATAGTCTAAGTGAACGTTGGCATGTCCTCCAGGCCCTCCCCGGGTGGGTGGGTGGGTCAGACATGATAAATCCTCTCTAACCTCCAGTCTCCCTAAGCCTTTGGATACCTTCTTCTGCAGTACAGCAAGGCAGTTCTGGCATTCCAACTTCATTTAGTATAGGCCGCCTTTGGGTCCTTGCCTCAACCAGCCAAACTGTTAGAGCCCTTTCTAGCCTCTCAGGCTTGAGTTGAGTTTGGAATCTCGGCTTGGTGAGCCCATATCAATACATTTGACCTGATCTAATTCTCTGTTCCCTCCACCATTATCCCACACCCTTAATATCCATTCCCACGCATATTCCCCAGATTTCTGTCTGCATAAATGGGCAAAATCATCAGTAGAGGGAAGGGGCCTTGGACCCAGATGGTGGTGTGGCAGGCCCTTGTTTCTACCGCACTCCCCCCACCCCCCACTCAGAAGTTTCACGTTTCTTAGGGGGTAGTACATGGACTCAAACACACCAATGATCATGAAGATGGGGCAGGACTGGGCAAAGTTTTGTTCTGTCGTATATGGGGTTGCCGTGAGTTGGAGCCCACTTGACAGCTGCTAACAGCAACATTCATCACATTTTCCCATTATGATTCCTTCCTTTGCCTTTATGCTTACAGAGGTCTTCTACCCTCAAGGTATTTTCTTCTCACTCTTTTTTATGATCTACTTTTTTCTTATTTTTACAATATAGGCTTTTCTCGTGTTACCAAAAATTCTTAATAAACATTATTTAAATTAGAAAATATTTTATTTATTTTTGAACAGACAAAACGTATAGGGTGAGGGCAAGCCTCCCTCCTGCCTGGCCCCCAGCCCCTTGTCCCCTGCCCGGGATGGCCTCTCTTGCCGGCTTCCTGAGGTACTGTCCAGAGGGGTGCTATATGATGTGCATTGGTTTCCTGGGGCCACTGCAACAAATGACCACAACCTGGGTGGCTTAAAACAACAGAAATTTGTTCTCTCATAGTTATGGAGGCCAACAGCCTAAAATCTGGAGGCTCTGAGGGAGGATGTTTCCTTATCTCTTCCAGCTTCTGATGGCTCCAGGCATTCCTTGCCTTGTGGCAGCATCACTCCAACCTCTGCCTCCGTCTTCGCATGGCATCTCCCCTGTGCGTCCCTCTGTCTCCTCTTCTCTTCTAAGGACGTTTGTCGTTGGACTTAGGGCCCATCTTAATGCAAGGTGATTTCATCTCAAGACCCTTAATTACATGTACAAAGACTTTTTTTCCAAATAAGGTCACATTCTGGGTGGACACATCTTTTAGGGGTCACCATTCAGCCTACTCCGGTACACAAGAGAGAGCATAAATGTGATCTCTCTCTGTCTCGTGCACTTGGTGCTTTCTCCAAGTTCTGTTCCAAATCTTGCTTGCAGGTGAGGAACTGGTGGCTCATGCTAGGGTGGTACAGAGAGGTGGTGAGGAGCGTTTGCATTCTGGTATCTTTTTAGCAGACAGGATTTGCTAATGTATTGGATGTGGGTCTGAGAGAAAGAGAGGTGTCAAGGATGACTCCTGAGCAACTACAAGGATGGAATCACCATTAATCTCCATTAATGGAGATGCTGGGAGGAGCAGGTTGTGGGAGACCAAGAGTTCACTTTGGACCTTTGGGCATGCTGGGTTGAGGTGTCCACTAGAAGTCCCAGAATGACATGAGTGGGCAGCCGGAGCCCAGCATTCGGGGTGGGGGGGGTGGACGGGAGACTGCATTTGGGAGTCATTGTGCAGAAAAGCCCGGAGGCTGATGGCATCTCAAGGGGCTGTCAAGAGACCAGAAGGGGCCAAAGTTAACATGACGGAACCAGGGTACAAGCAGGAGCATCTGGGAAGCAGGAGGGTCATGAGGGGGTGAGGCAGACGAAATTACCATCGTAGGCCAGGAGACCTGCAGAACCTTGACCCACCAAGGGGCCCTCACCCCCAAGGATCTGAGGCAGCAACCACCAGAGCTGTGTTCCCAGAGGTAATACAGTGATTGGTCAATGACGGCATTGCTCACTTCATCAAAAGAGATAAAAAGCTAGTGAGTGGAGGCTGACATTGTTGTCACATGAGGAATTAGGAGCCCTGACTTTCCCACACCCTACCCAGTCCTCAGACTGGAGTTCATCCCATGGAGAGGACCTGTCATCACACTGCAAATGCATGGCAGGGACACTGCCCCAATTCTTCCCAATTTTATCAGCGTGACTACACTGGAGAGGGAGAATGGCCAGATCTGTCCAGGGTTGCTGGATCTGGGCTCTGAGCTGACAATGATTGGGGTCCCCCCGTGATAACTTGCTCAAAAACACACCCTTCTTCTCCCTCCGTGCCTGGCTTCCCCATCTCCTTGCTGTGCTGCTTGGGGTCTGTTTTTGGGGAGCAAGACTCAGGAGGAAGAAGAAGGGTGCTAGACTGCAGGTGATCTTGGTGCTGTAACAACATACCATGGGTGTGCATCCTAACCTGCTCCCATGTCCTCTTCTCCCCATGGGATCCTGGTGACATTCTCTGGGGGGGGGGGGAACTCATGCTGCTGGTCATCGAGTTGCTCCCCAAAATTTTTTTAAGAAAAAGTCTTTGCTAAGCTGATGGGTGAGGATAGCATGTTTAGTTCGTATTTCTTGAGGGTAGATGGGAGCACATTCCTCCATGTCTGTAGCCAGGAATGTTCCAGAGAGACTCGGGATGTATCGTGTATAGGGTGGTCTCTACAGGAGTCCTTAGTGTGGGCCCTGGAGCTAAGGAAAGGCCCTCCCTGGTGTCTCTTCTCTGAACAGAGATAGTGTTGTGATGCCCGCTGTCTCCCAGTCCTGAGCTCACCCTGTGGGACCCTTCCCCAGACTCCACTGGTGGACACTGCCAATGAGAGGCAGATCTCATTGGGTGCTGGTGGGAGGTCTCTGGGGTCTCCCTCTCCAGCTGCACTGTGTCCTCGGATACCAGATCAGCTGTGACGTTGACCTCTCAGGGGATTCTTCCTTTGAGCCTGGGTTTGGTAGCCCCTTCACTTTTTTCTCCCAGCCCCAGGGATCATAACTGCATCCAGCGTTTATGGATAATCTGGGTTCTTTCAAACCCTCTTTAGTCCTTTAGGGCTTCCGACATTGGCGTGACCATTCCCTGTGTTAAACCCCTTCCATCTGAAACACCTGGTGTGGTCTATGTTTCTCAGGCTGGGCTTTGACTGGTACCGTATTTGGCAGAAGTTTCTGCAGCTAACAGGTGCGTTCCTTGGAGCTTCTAGCATGTTGTACGGGAGGAGCACAACGTAGGCCCCCTGGGGACTTAGGGTGATGCCACGACATTTTCTGCTAGTTGGTCCTCTCCGTTTGAAAGCTGCCCCTGGTTTGCTCCTGGGCCCTACGGGGACCTGAGGAGCTGAGTTGCCCATCTTAAACTGGGTGTCCTCTGCCCTCCTGCCAGAGGTTGGCCGTGCCCCACCACTGAGCAGAAGTGAGCATAAGACTCAGGCTTGGGCAGCTCCTGGAGCTGTGAGCAAGAGGCTCCTACTCTGAGGCTGCAGAGCCCCCTCCTCGTCCACACATGTGGCCTCATGCAGAGATTGTCGTGGCTGGTTGATTGAGGGGTTCACAGAGGCTGATGGGGTTGCTGAATGAGTGATGGAAGGAAAGAAAGGAGGGAGGAAGGGAGAAAGGAAGGAGGGAAGAGAGGAAGGGAAGAAGATGGAAGAAAGGAGGGAGGGAGGGAGGGAGGAAGAAGGAAGGAAGGATGCTGGGATGAAGGTGGGCTCCACGGGCTAAATGTGGTGAATTTGCAGTCTTGGTGACCTGAAGTTCAGGTTCCTGTACTCACGTGGGGTGAGTAGTGCCAGGTAAGCATCACTGCCAGGTTGGGTAAGATAAGCAGCACCCAACCATAGGCGGCCTACGAAAAACACACTTGAAATAAAAAGACTAAAATAAGTTCAGTGTAACGGGATGCTAACACTAGTGAAAGAAAGCTGGAATGGCTACATTAATATCAGACTAAGTAGATTACAGAGCAAAGAATTACTGCCAGGGATAAAAGAAAAGGTTATTTCACAGTGATAAAGGGATCAATTAATCAAGACAGCATATCAGTCTCAAACATTTGTGTCCCTAAATACAGAGCTTCAAAATGCTTGAAGCAAAAACCAAGAGAATTGCAAGGATAAATAGGCAAATCTATAACTATAATTGAAAAATTCAATATTCCTTTGTCAGTTGTTGCTGTTAGCTGCTGTTGGGTTATCTCAGACTCATGGGGACCCCACGTACAGCAGAACTAAATGTTGCCTGATCCTACACCCTC
>NW_004444180.1:1095771-1105228 GCF_000243295.1 Trichechus manatus latirostris
TTCTCAATGTTATCCATAATTTGTTATGATCCACACAGTCAAATGCCTTAGCATAGCCAATAAAACACAGGTATACATCTTTCTGGCAATCTGTGCTTTCAGCCAAGATCCATCTGACATCAGCAATGATATCTTTGGTTCCACGTCCTTTTCTGAAACTGGCTCCAGCATCACAGCAACATGCAAACCACCACAGTATGACAAACTGACAGAAGGGTGGTGGAAAAGTAGGCAGAAAATTAGTCAGGTTATAGAAGACTTGTATAACACTATCAACCAACATTACTTCATTGACATTTAAAGAATACTCCACCCAACAACAGCAGAATACACAGTCTCCTCAAGTGCACATGGAGCATTCACCAGGATAGACCATAATCTAGGTAATAATACAAGTCTCAATAAATTCAGAAGATTCAAGTTGTACAGAGTATGTTCTCTGACCACAATGGCCTTAAATTAGAAATAATAAAAGAAAAATCCTTGGAAATTCCCCAGTTATTTAGAAACGAAATTACACGGTTTTAAATAACACAAGGACCAAAGAAGAAATAAAAATGAAAATTAGGAAATATTTTGAACTAAATGAAAATGAAAACACAATTTATCACAATTATGGGATGGCTAGAGCAGCATTTAGGGGAAGTTTATAGCATTAAATGTCTACATTAGAAAAGAAGAAAGAAAGGTACAAAAGAGCAAATTAAACCCAAAGAAAACAGAAGAAAGGAAGTAAATATCATTGATAACACAAAGTAGAAAACAAAACAAAATGAGAGAGAAAAATCAATGAATCCAAAAGGTAGTTCTTTGAGACGATCAATAAAATTGTTAAACTTATAGTCAGAGTGATAGGAAAAAAAGAGAGAAGACATAAATTATCAATGTTAGGAATGAAAGAGGTGCTATCACTACAGACTCTACAGACAATTAAAGAATAAAACAAATAACTTTATGCAAATAAATTTGACAACTTAGATGAAATGGACAAATTCCTTGAAAGACAATAACTACCAAGGCTTACTCAAGAAAAAATAACTTGGATAGCTCCATATCTATTAAAGAGATTGAAATTGTAGTTAAACAACAACAAAAATGAAAACCTTCCCACAAAGAAAATTCATGCCCAAATGGCTTCACTGGTGAATTCTACCAAACATTTAAGGAAGAAATTATACCAATTCTACAAATTGAAAAGGAGGGAATATTTTCCAACTCTTTCTTTGAGGCTAGTATTACCCTGATACCAAAACCACACCAAGGCATTATAAGAAAACAGAACCATAGACCAGTATTCCTCATGAACGTAGATGCAAAAATTCTAAACAAAGCTTCATCAAATTGAATCCAACAATGTATTAAAACTATGACTGTTGTTGTTGTTGTTAGGTGCCGTTGAGTCAGTTCCAACTCATAGTGACCCTACGTACAACAGAACAAAACACTGCCCAGTCCTGTGCCATGCTCACAGTCGGTGTTATGCTTGAGCCTATTGTTGCAGCCACTATGTCAATCCATCTCGTTGAGGGTCTCCCTCTTTTTCGCTGACCCTTTACTTTACCAAGCATGATTTCCTTCTCCAGGGACTGATCCCTTCTGACAACATGCCCGAAGTATGTAAGATGTAGTCTCATCATCCTTGCTTCTATGGAGCATTCTGGTTGTACTTCTTCCAAGACAAGACTATGACTAAGTGGGGTTTATTCCAGGAATGCAGGGTTGGTTTAATATTCAAAATCAATTGATACCAACAGACTAAAGAAGAAAAACCATATGATCATTTCAATAGATGCAGGAAAAAAACATTTGACAAAATCCATAGCCAGTCCTGACAAAAATGCGCAGCACTGTAAAAATCAGAATTTACTCAACCTGGTAAAGGGCATCTATAAAAAAACTTACAGTTATCATCATACTTCGTGGTGAAGACTGAATGTTTTCCCTGAAATTGGGAATGAAATTAGGATACCTGCTCTCATCTATTCTAATCCACACCATGCTGGGGGTCAAAACAGTGCAATCAGGAAGACAAATAGACAAAAGATTATAGAGTGGGTTGTTGTTGTTGTTAGGTGCAGTCAAGTCGAGTTCTGACTCATAGCAACCCCATGTACAACAGAATGAAACACTGCCTGGTCCTGTACCGTCCTCGCAATCATTGTTATGCTTCAACCCATTGTTAAAGCCATTGTATCAATCCAGCTTGTTGAGGGTCTTCCTCTTTTTCACTACCCTCTATTTTACCAAGCATGACGTCCTTCTCCAGGGACTGGTTCCTTCTGATAACATATCCAAAGTTTGTGAGACAATTCTCACCATCTTTGCTTCTAAGGAGCATTCTGGCTGTATTTATTCCAAGACGGATTTGTTCATTCTTCTGGCAGTCCATGGTGTATTCAATATTTTCACCAATACCACGATTCAAAGGCAAGTACAGCCAGAATGCTCCTTAGAAGCAAGGATGGCAAGACTACGTCTCACATAGTTTGGACATGTTATCGGGAGGGACCAGTCCTTGGAGAAGGACATCGTGCTTGGTAAAGCAGATGGTCCGTGAAAAAGAGGAAGACCCTCAATGAGATAGATTGACACTGTGGCTGCAACAATGGGTTCGAGCATTGCAATGATTGTGAGAATGGCACAGGACTGGGCAGTGTTTTGTTCCGTCGCTATGAGTTGGAAGCGACTTGACTGCACCCAACAACAACAAAAATCACGTTTTGTTTATCCATTCATCCGCTGATGGGCATTTAGGCTGTTTCCACCTTTTGGCTATTGTGAATAGTGCTGCAATGAACATTGCCGTACAAGTCTTTGAGTCTCTGTTTTCAGGTCTTTTGGGTATTGTCTTAGTTATCTAGTGCTGCTATAACAGAAATACCACAAGCGGATGGCTTTAACAAAGATAAATTTATTCTCTCACAGTCTAGTTGGCTAGAAGTCTGAATTCAGGGTGCCAGCTCCAGGGGAAGGCTTTCTCTCTCTGTGGGCTCTGGGGGGTGGTCTTTGTCATCAATCTTCCCCAGTTAAAGAGCTTCTCAGCGCAGGGGCCCCAGGTCCAAAGGACACACTATTCCCTTGGCTCTTGTTTCTTGGTATCAAGAAGTCCCCATGTCTCTCTGCTCGCTTCTCTCTTTTGTATCTCAAAAGAGATGGACTGAAGACACAACCTAATCTTGTAGATTGAGTCCTGCCTCATTAACATAACTGCCACTAATCCCATCTCATTAACATCATAGAAGTAGGATTTACAACACATAGGAAAACCACATCAGATGACAAAATGGTAGACAATCACACCATACTGGGAATCATGGACTAGCCAAGTTGACACACATTTTTTGGTGGACACAATGCAATCCATAACAGGTATGTACCTAGAGTGGAATTGCTGTGTCATATGGTAGTTCTATTTTTAGTATTTTAAGGAACCACCACAGTGTTATCCACAAAAGCTGTACCATTTTGCATTTTCACCAGCAATGGATAAGGGTTTCAATTTCCCCACATCCTTGCCAACATTTGTTATTTTCTGGGTTTTGCTTTTTTTTTTTTTAAGTCTCAGCCATCCTGTTGTTGCTGTTAGGTGCTGTCAAGTTGGTTCTCACTCATAGTGACCCTACGTACAACAGAACGAAACACTGCCCAGTCCTGTGCCATCGTCACAATCATTGTAATGCTTGAGCCCATTGTTGCAGCCACTGTGTCGATCCATCTCATTCAGGGTCTCTGTCTTTTTCACTGACCCTCTACTTTACCAAGCATGATGTCCTTTTCCAGGGACTGATCTGTCCTGACAACATGTCCAAAGTATGTGAGAATGCTCCTTGCTTCTAAGGAGCATTCTGGCTGTACTTATTTGAAGACAGATTTGTTTGTTCTTCTGGCAGTCCGTGGTAGATTCAATATTCTCCCCCAACACCACATTTCAAAGGAGTCAATTCTTCTTTGGTCTTCCTTATTCATAGTCCAGCTTTCGCATGAATATGAGGCGACTGAAAACACTATGATTTGGGTCAGGAGCACCTTAATCTTCAAGGTGACATCTTTGCTTGACATCTTTGCTTTTTAACACTTTAAAGAAGTCTTCAGTATCTCGTTGTGGTTTTATTTGCATCTCTCTGATAATGATGTTGAACATCTTTTCATGTGTTCAGTGGCTATTTGAATGTTCTCTTTGGTGAAACATCTATTCAAATCCTTGGCCCATTTTATGATTGGATTATTTGTCTTTTTGTTGTTGAGTTGTCTTAAGTTTTATATGTATTTTGGTTATTAGATTCTTATCAGATATATGGTTTCCAAAGATATTCTCCCAGTTGGTATCTTGCCTTTTCACTTTTTTGGTGAAGTCTTTTGATGAACAAAAATTTTAATTTTATGAGGTCCCATCTATTTATTTTGTCTTTTGCTGTTTGTGCTTTTGTTATTATGTTAAATAATCCATTGTTGAAAGCCAGGCCTGACAGCATTGCCCCTGCTTGTTTTTCTAAGAATTTCACGGTTTTACTTTCAACAATGAGGTTCCTAATCCATTCTGAATTTATTTTTGTGTGTGGTAGGAGTCATGGATCCTGTTTCACTTTTCTGCGTGTGGAAATCCAATTTTCCCAACACCACTTACTGAAGCTTAATGAAACTTTTAGACAATGCTGTTTCTGCACTTTTCAGGACACTAAATATTAAGCGTTTTCCTTAGGGCAGCATAAAGTCAGGCTCAAAATTTGTAATGGTGCCATGATATCCTGATATTCTAGAATTATTTTTTGTCTCTTAAAGACTTAAAATTAGTCATAAAAATGTATTCAAAGGCAAAACTATAACAATGGTAAAAAAAAAAAAATTGTTGTCAGGATTTTGTGGAGGAGGAGAGGAAGGTTGACTAGGTGAGGCACTGGGTCTTTTTTAGGGCCGTGACACTATCCTGCATGATAATGTAATGGTGGAGAGGTGACATTATGTGTTTGTCAAAATCCGTAGAACTTTATAGCACCAAGAGTGAACTTTAACGCATGCCATTAAAACCATTATTTAGGAGTTTGGGGGATCCTACAATGGAACACAGAACGTGACAAAACAATGTAACTATATTACAAATGTATGAAACCACCTCACTGAAGTAGGTCGGAGGGTGGGGAGAATGGCTACCCTTGGTAACTAAGTTACTCAGTAACTAGAAATGAGTGGAGGTTGTTAAGAATAAAGGCAAAAGAAACTGTACATAAGTGACATGTGGGTATGGGTTAGCAATTTTGATACTTCTACACGTGTGTAAGTAGTCCTGGTGGTGCAGTGGTCAAGTGCTGGTTGCTAACTAAAAGGTTGATGGTTCAAGCTCACCAGCCGCTCTGCAGGAGGAAGACGGCGTCTGCTTCAGTACAGATTTACAGCCTTGGAAGCCCTATGGGGCAGTTCTACCCTGTCCTATATGGTCACTAGGAGTCAGAATCAACTCAATGACAACGGGTATACGTGTGTATTGGAATCGAACAATTAACTAAATGGATGGTTGATGGAAGGAGCCAAGGTTCTCACTGTTGGAGTGAGAATTTACACATAAAAAAGGGAGGAAGTTAGAATGACTCGTGTTAATGGATTAGGGTTGGAGATATCCTTGTGAACTCGGATGGCTACATACGTAGTTATAGATACGTATATGCACAGATCAGTGTACTTGTATATCTCCTTGCTCTGTCCTCTGAGAGGGTGGAGAAGCAATGATACCCCAGTAACAACGAGCACATCCAGCGCCCAGATCTTTGTCTCTACACTGTTCTCCAGTAAAGGAACCAGGGCTCCTTGGAGACACAGCTGAGTCAGGGGCTGGGGCAGGAAATGCACAAGATGAGCCTGGAGCATCTTATAGTATCAGAATGCAAGCAAGTGCTCAAAGAAAGAGACTGAGAAAGACAGACAGACAAACAACAGACAGACATAAATCCCCCAAACGAACCCCACCATGATGGGATATGTGAAAGGGACACAGCAGCCAGCCGAAGGAGCCCCCGTGGCCAAAGCTGAGATAATTTGATTAACAAAATAAATGAGCTAGTCCTGGGTTATAACCCAGAGTATAAAATAAATATCCATGAACCCATACTGACATAAACAAATGTTTGAGTGAATAAATAAATGGGGGAGAACAGACAAATCTCCCGTGCAGAAGAATCCTGGATCGTTATGTGGATAGTCCACCCTAAGGGGGTCTCCGGTGCAGAAGAATCCCAGATCGTTATGTGGATAGTCCACCCTAAGGAGGGGCGGAGTGAGGCCTCAGGCCGTGAGTCTCGGCCACACAGCGACTTCCTTCCAAAGAGGACAGTGTGTGTTGGGGGTGGGGGGTAAAAGTAACTGTACGGTGGAGAAGTCTGGCAAACACTCCCTCAGCCAGGTGACCAAGGTCAGCATCCAGTGAGGTCATGTTGCTCACCTCTGGGATCTTCCTCCAATGCATCCTGACCTCAGTCTAACCATGAGAAAAGCACCACACACATCCCAATAGAGGGACATCCTACACAACCCCTGACCAGTCCTCCTGAAACTGTCAAGGCCACCCCAAAGCAAGGAAAGTCTGAGAAAGTGTCCCTGCAAAGAGGGAACTAAGAAGACAGGACTTCTCAATGTGATGTGGAATCCTAGGTGGATCCTGGGTCAGAAAAAAGACATTAGGCAAAAACCAAGGAAATCTGAATGAAGTATGGATGTTAGTTAATAACAACGTACCAGTATTGGTTTATTAAGGAAGAAGGCTGCATACTAAGGTAAAAACAGGAGAAACTGGGTGTGAGGCATATGGGACTCTGCACTGTCTTCACGATTTTTTTGTAAATCTAAAACTGTTCTAAAATTGTGTTTATTTAAATGGCATCACAAAAAATACCTTCAAGTCTAGAAATAAAAGCCGGTGAAAGATGGCATACAGAACACAAGTGTTTGCTTTATTTAAATCGGAGCCCACCGACAACTGAGTGACGGCGTCTTTACTATTTTTAGGTACTTTTTTATTTTTATTTTTGAAGAGGCCTAGTTCACATTTAAAAGACTAACGGAGCAGAAAGATGCTGTCCTTTCTCAGTTAACTTTTCGGTGGCTAGAAACACCTTTCCAGCTGAGGAGGCCTGGGACCGTGTCCCGACCTGCAGGCAGATCCCTGAGCGGGGCTGGGTCCCGGACGGCAGGTGTATAAACTTCAACAAAGGACCGAAGTCATCACCTCAGGAGTGATGGGGCGGCCACACGATTGCCATGACGTCCGTCCTCGGGACAGGCGGCCTGCGGGTCGGCCCTCCGCCCCTTGTCGCGGAAGACACATGCTCTGTGACCCTGTGGGAGTGGCTGGCTCTCCTGCACGCAGGGGGTTGGTGTCCCATTTTTAAACCCCTGCAGGGCGTGGGGTGACAATGTTCTTTCAGAACCTTTGAGAGTCCCAGGAAGTGTGGTGTTTGCTGTGTCTGCCACCCTCAGCCCTTAGGTGCTCACCCGCCTGGTGTATGTCTGGGCCTTCCACTCTGTCTCTGTGGGGGGCTGGGGCTGGAGTCTCCCAGAGGCTGGAAATCTATGACCACCCTGGGTGCCCTGTCCTTCAGCCCTTCTCTGGAGCAGGACTTGGGTCGCCAGCACCCACCTCCGAGTGGACCCAGCTGGCTGGGGGTGGGCAGCTCTGCCGCTTCTCCTCCCCCTCCATCCATCTCTCTTCTCCCGTCCCTCCCTGTCCTCTTGCTCTTCCTCTGCCTTCTTCCCCCCTCCCCTTCCCCTCCTCTTCCTCCCCCTGCCTCCCCCTTCTTCCCCCCTTCCTCCTTTCCTCCTTCTCCTCCCTCCTGCCCCTCACCCCCGCTGCGGCTCTGGTCCCAGGGTTATCTTCCTAACTTCCTGATGAGTCAGGGTCTGTGGACAGACGGCAGAAAGACAGTCACTCTAGGCTGCCCTCTGTGACGCGTTTGCTGCCTCCTCCCTGTGGTCAAGATCGTAAACGCCAGGCAGTTCAAGGAACAGTATCTTGTCAGGCAAACTCTGTTGGGTGTGGGCCTGACCCGCAGAAGGCTCAGGGGTGGCCGGGACCCTGTCCAGTGGGGTCTGCCCTACACGAGGCCGCCTGGCTTCGGGTCCGAGCAGCGGGGCTGTGCCTGCAGGGCCAGGCTGATGTGGAGGCGGGGACAGCCAGTCCCAGACACTCGGCCCTCTCCCCCGGCATGTGGCTGGGTGGGGGCAGGGTTCTTTCCACCCTCAGGCTGTCCACATCCTCATCCCAGAAAGGGCACCACCCAGCCGTGCTCTCAGAAAGTTCAAAGCCACCAATGTTCTCTACCCCATGGCCCCTGGTGTCCCCAGGGAGAGCCATGTGGGTGCTGGTGGTGTCCCCTTGAGCCCCGAGGCTGGTGATGACTGCCCACCCAGCTGGCCCCTCAACTGATGCGCTGCCAAGGAGGGGTGAGCGGGGCCATGTCAAGGACCCAGGGCAAGGGCCTCCCCTCTAGAAGCCGACTCTGTCAGTCAGTCCTGCAGGCATCTGTGCGTCAAGGGTTAGCTGAGAATGCCTGAGCCCCGTCAGTACACTCCCTCCTGGGTTTTGTTTGACACCACGTCTCACACGGAAGAGGGGCCTGCGTGTCCTGACCGGAGCAGGGTGGTCCCTGAGGGGCCCCTTCCCACGCTGGCCCCAACACTGCAGGGCACTGCGCTGCCCTGCAGACAGGAAGCTAAGCTGGGGGGAAGCTGTCGGGGTTTCCAGGACGTGGATCTGGGCCCCCAGAATCTCTGTGGGGGTTTGGGGATGACTCTGCCCACCGCAGCCTGACAGCCCTCACCTGCCGTCTTCCTGACACCATTCCCCGCCTCCTGTTAGGGAGTTGGAGTTCAGCTCTCAACATCCTTCCGCAGGCTGGACCCTGCCCCATTGCGGCTCACAGGGGTTCCCACCTAAGACGCTGTGACTAAGTCCAAGAGGATGTTAGAGTCAGAGACCCCTGGGCCTCAGGGTCACCACTGCTGCCCCACCCACAGGGCCATAGGGTTAGCCTTATCTGAACTGGGAGGACTCCACCTACTCAGACCTGGGGTGGACCCCACCTTCTCAGAGCTGGGGTGGACCCCACCTTCTCAGACCTGGGGCGGACCCCACCTTCTCAGACCTGGGGCGGACCCCACCTTCTCAGACCTGGGGTGGACCCCACCTTCTCAGACCTGGGGTGGACCACACCTTCTCAGACCTGGGGTGGACCACACCTTCTCAGACCTGGGGCGGACTCCTGCCTTCTCAGACCTGAGGAGGACCCCACCTTCTCAGACCTGGGGTGGACCACACCTTCTCAGACCTGGGGTGGACTCCCACCTTCACAGACCTGAGGAGGACCCCACCTTCTCAGACCTGGGGTGGACCCCACCTTCTCAGAGCTGGGGAGGACCCCACCTTCTCAGACCTGGGGCGGACTCCTGCCTTCTCAGAGCTGGGGAGGATCCC
>NW_004444180.1:1105486-1105946 GCF_000243295.1 Trichechus manatus latirostris
GACTCCTGCCTTCTCAGACCTGGGGAGGATCCTACCTTCTCAGACCTGGGGCGGACTCCTGCCTTCTCAGACCTGGGGAGGACCCCTGCCTTCTCAGAGCTCGGGAGGACCCCACCTTTTCAGACCTGAGGAGGACCGTACCTTCTCAGAGTTGGGGAGGACCCCACCTTCTCAGAGCTTGGGAGGGCCCCACCTTCTCAGACCTGGGGCAGACTCCTGCCTTCTCAGAGCTGGGGAAGACCCCACCTTCTCAGAGCTGGGGAGGACCCCACTTTCTCAGACCTGAGGAGGACCCCACCTCTCAGACCTGGGAGAGATGCCTGCTTTCTCAGGCCTAAAGGGAACACCCACCTTCTCAGATCAGGGAGGATCCTTGCTGTCTTTGGAGCAGACCACTTTCCTTCAGCAGACCTATGGGGACCCCAGCCTCAGTGGGAGATTCTCGGCCACTCTCAGACAC
>NW_004444180.1:1109103-1110348 GCF_000243295.1 Trichechus manatus latirostris
TGAGCCTTGGGCAGGAAGTCCTCACCACACCCGCAGGTGGCTGGGGTGGCCGGAACGGTTTCGAGGAGTCCCCCCTTCGCCCTGGAACTCAGGGTCTGTCTCTTTGGATCTGGAGGCTTCCCTGTTGGCTGGAGATCTCTCTCTCGCTACCAAGTTCAGGGTCCACGAGGTGCCTCCGCTTGCAGGAGGCAGGGTGGCCCGCAGACCTCGGTTTACCCACCGGATGCTCAGTGGGTGCCCACCTGGGCCTGCTGGGGGTGGGGCCAGGTGGTCTCTGAGGTTCAGGGTCAGTACAAGAAAGTTAAATGCAGGTCCTGATTTTACCGAGGCATTTCCAGATGCACTCAGGGAGAATGTGGCTGTCCTGGGCACAGTCCGGGGGGCTGGGAGCCTTTAGGGCCACTGCTCATAGTTCTGGGGAGGACGCCCCCCACCCAGTGCGAGGTGTGGTCAGAGTGGCCTGGGCCTGGTGGGCCCACGCTGTGGTCCTCCCACGACCCCACACAGAAGCAGACCTGTGCTCTGAGCTCCACTGGCTGTGAGATCATCCCCTTGTGCCTGCCACTCTGGCCTCGAGCAAGTCCCTGCCGCCCCAGGGGCCAGGTTCTGGAAGCCGTCCCCACTGGGCTGGGGTGCTCCCTGAGTTTCAGTTCTGTGTAATTCCAGAGCTGGCTCTGCCTGGGAAAGGGGGGCATTAGGGTGGACAAAGCTAGGAGGTTCTACACGGAGGACCTCTGTGGGCCCTGAGAGGCTGGGGAGCAGAGCCCTGCACAAGGCGGGGGCCTCCTTGGCCCCTGGGAACCCCTCAGGGAGGCACTTGCCCAGCCGGGCAGTTGAGTCTGGCCCCCCTCATCCTGGCCCAGGGCTCAGGTCCCTGTAGGGGGGCTGGTGCACCCAGGGTGATCTCTAACATGGGCCTGAATGGGTACGGGGTGTGTGTGGGGCTGTGGCCACCTCAACCCACGCTGTCCCACCGGGGGCTCTGGTGCTGAGAGCCTAGAGAACACGTAGGGTCACGAAGAGGCCTCAGGGAAGGCCCTCACTGCATTGTATTCTGCTCAGTGGCGCTGGACTGGCAAGTCTGGGGGGCAGCGCGCTGCAGGGCCCCAGCCAGGATGAGCTTCCGGCAAGAGCCCCCTGGTCCTGGGTTGGGCAGGGCGGGAGGTTAAACTCGGGTGTGGGCTGGCACTGCGGTAACTGGGCTGCTGCATCCTGAGGCACTCACACGTACCCGGGGGCAATAAA
>NW_004444180.1:1111741-1126762 GCF_000243295.1 Trichechus manatus latirostris
TCACCATGGTCAGGTCCATGGGGAGGCTGGGTGGGTAGCCGGGTGGGCAGGGCCTCCCTGCATGGGGCTGCCTGCCAATGCTCACCCCGGTGCCCTACTGCCCCCCAGAAGGCAGGACCCAAAACCATGGCCACTCAGTCTGCAGCACATGGGGGGACGGCCACTACAAGACCTTTGACGGTGACGTCTACCAGTTCCGTGGCCTCTGTGACTATAACTTTGCCTCCGACTGCCGTGACTCCTACAAGGAGTTTGCCGTGCACCTGAAGCGCAGCCTGAACAACGGCAGCAGCCAGCCTGATCTCGAGTACATCCTGCTGACCATCAAGGATGACACTGTCTACCTGACGAAGCAGCTGGTCGTGGTGAACGGGGCCCTGTGAGTGCGGACAGGGGCCCGTATCCTAGTAATGGGAGGTGGGGTTGGGGAAAAGGGCGAGGGGCTCCTGCTGCTGGGCCAGCCCCACTCAGCCCGCAGCCTGGGGGCAGTGGGACCCCCTCTGCTGAGGCCATGAAGCTAAGAAGCGAGAGGGTTGGGGTCTGAGCTCATGTCACCAATGTTCACCAGCCGACACTGGCTGAGCACCACAGGGAGCCCCAAGGGCGGGGGTGGGTCCCAGGGGCGCTCTGTCCCATGGGGGCTGCCTAAGAGCCCCTTGCACCCTCCCCTCCCACCCACCCAGGCTCTGGTGCGTGGCAGGGATGCCTGGGCCCAGTCCCACTGGGCCTGGAACGCCTAGGATAGATACAGTTACAGAAGGGCTGCAGAGGCAAGGCCGGGAACCCCCTCCCTACTACCCAGCTATTGTTCCCTGATTGTCTCCGGAATAATAGAAATCTCTTAAATGCTTTCCTGCTGGGCTGGTTCCCCAGCCTGCGCATCTGCTCTCTCCTTGCTTGTGGAATTCTATTTTCTGCATGCAGCCTCCGCCCGTGTCCCTGCTCTGCCCACCAGCTGGAAAGCAGGCAGCCAGTCACAAGGGGTGGAGGTTAGGGTGAGGGCAGGTGCCTAGGCCAGCACTGGGTGCCGGCAGGAGGTGCACGGGGGACCCACCAGCATCAGGGACCGCATCAGGGGTGAAGGGGTGGGCAGGGTCTGGAGGAGCCCCCCCGCCCCAGCAGACATCCTGCTGGGTGCCCTTCTGAGCAAGAGGCTGGCACGGGCAGGCAGCCCAGCCCTCCTGCTCTCCATGGCCCCGGGAAGGGACAGACCACCGACCACCGAGGAGAGGGGGAGTGTGGAGCAGGCGGCAGGCAGGGTCTACTCCTCCCAGAGGAAGCTGGGGCTGAGGGGGACCAGTGCTCTCTGGCCACTACCCGTGTCTTCCGCTAGAGGGCGGCCAAGACCGTCTGTGGCACGGGGTGTGAGCTGGGCGGACAGGACTAGGCAGGTGCCTGGGTGGGGGGAGGGGGAAGGTGTGGACTGGTCATCCCGGAGGCAGCTGGCAGGGAAGGGGTGCCCAGGGAGGTGGGCTCTGGTGGTGGCAGAGTGCAGACTGGCTTGGGCCAGCCAGTGACACAGCACTCCCCCACCTCCCCAGGGTCAGCACCCCGCACTATAGCTCCGGGCTGCTCATCCAGAAGAATGAGGCTTACACCAAGGTCTACTCCCGTGTTGGCCTCTCACTCATATGGAACCGCGAGGACTCGCTCATGGTGGGCACGGCCCCTGCCCAATTCTGGGGCAGCCAGGGGAGGGCAGGGGGGCCTGTGGTCCAATCCCTCCCTTGTAGATGAGATCCCAAAGGCCCCAGCGGGCAGAGACGGGATAGGACTCCCAGTGGCTCTAGGGGCAGTTTAGGGGCAGAGGTGGACTGCACAATCTGTGCCTGGCCTCAGCCTTACCTCGCCCTGGGAGGGGACACTTGGGGCCTAGGGTGAGGGGGCCTCACCCTTTCCCTGGATCCCTCCTAGCCCCCAGTGGCCCCAGGGGCTTCCTGGTGGCTGACCCCAAACCTCCCGCCACAAGTGAAGCCCAAGCTCTTTCAAAGGAGGAGGCTGTGGTGATGGTGGGGGTGCTTATGACCGGCTGCCCCAGCCCTTTGGTGCCCACCTGCCATGTCCACAGTGGTGCCCACCTGCCCCGGCCCCTTGGTGCCCACCTGCCCACAGCTCACTTGCCCCTCCCCCACAGCTAGAGCTGGACCTTAAGTTCCAGAACCACACATGCGGCCTCTGTGGGGACTTCAATGGCCTGCAGAGCTACTCAGAATTCTTCACTGATGGTAAGGGCCGCCCCAGAGTCTCTGTGGCATGGGGGTGGCGCCCTGAGCCCCCTCGCTAAGGGGCTGTCCCTCCTAGGCATCCACTTCAACCCCACCGAGTTCGGGAACATGCAGAAGATCAACAATCCCGAGGTGGTGTGCCAGGACCCCGAGGAGGAGGCCGTCCCTGCCTCCTGCAGCCAGCACGTGAGTCCAGGCAGGGACCGGGCCGGGGACGGCGTTCCCTTGGGGGTCCTTCCGGGAGACCTGCGGCGGCGGCACCGGGGGAGGAGGGGCCGAGCAGCCGCCCACCGCGCCTGTCCCGCCAGCGCGCCGAGTGCGAGCAGCTGCTGAGCTCTGAGGCCTTCTCGGACTGCCTGGGCCGGGTGCAGCTGGAGCAGTACGTGCAGGCCTGCGTGGAGGACCGCTGTCGCTGCGGGTCGGATGCCCGGGCAGCCTGCGTCTGCCGCACGGTTGCCGAGTTCTCGCGCCAGTGTTCGCAAGCCGGCGGGCGGCCGCGCAGCTGGAGGAGCGCCTCGCTCTGCCGTAAGTACGGCTGGCCTCCGGGCGGACGGGCGAGGGGCTCAGGCCGGGCAGGGCAGCCAGGTGCCCGTGGGCAAGACCCCAGAGGCGGCGGCCTTGGGCAGACACTCGCCCGGCCCTGCTGCGCACCGCTCACCCCTGGTGTGCCGGTGGGGCCAGCTCACCGCCCACGTTTGCCCATGTAGCCAAGAGCTGCCCCGGGAACATGATCTACCTGGAGAACGGCTCTCCCTGCGTGGACACTTGCTCGCACCTCGAGATGAGCAGCCTCTGCGAGGAACACCGTATGGATGGCTGCTTCTGCCCAGAAGGTGCGCGCTGGGCACCGAGCGCTGGGCGGGGCGGGGCGGGGCCGGGCGGGGGGGGGGCACCTGCCTCGCCGCGTGGAGGGAAGCTGTGGGTGTCCACTGGACCGTGCAGGGCAGTGATGGCGCCCACCCACCCACACTGCCGCCCTGAAATCAGGGGCAAAGTTGACATAGGAGGGACGAGAGTAGCAGAAGGGCCCCCACCACGGTCCACCCAGGGGGATTCCTGTCATCACCCCTTGGACAGATCCTCCCAGCCCACGGCCCTGCTTCTAGGGTCCCCCCAGGCCTCCCCGGGCACGTTGCTGACCCAGACACTTGGTGGGGACCACAGATGTTGGTCCTAAAGACCAGAGATGCCTGTGGCTGTGGCCTTGGTCCTAGCAGCTCCCCAGGGGAGGGTTCCAGCGCCGTCTGGAGGCCTGGCAGTAGCTGTGCCCGCCCAGGTAACGCCCCGTCCCTCCCCCTCACCGTCCAGGCACTGTGTTGGATGACATTGCTGGGAGTGGCTGCATCCCTGTAAGCCAGTGCCACTGCAAGCTGCACGGACGCCTGTACTCGCCAGGCCAGCAGGTCACCACGAACTGTGAGCAGTGGTGAGTATGTGGCCCCAGGGCGTGGCGGGGTGGCACAGCGGAGTGACTGAGCCGGGTGGTGGGCCTGACCCCACCCCCGCTGCCCACAGCACCTGCAACTCAGGCCGCTGGGTGTGCCAAGACCTGCAGTGTCCCGGGACCTGCGCCCTGGAGGGTGGCTCCCACATCACCACGTTCGACGGGAAGAAGTTTACCTTCCACGGGGACTGCTACTACATCCTGGCCAAGGTGAGTGCCCGCCGGCACAGACCGCCCTGTGCTTGGGGGTCTGGTGGGCAGTGGGCAGTATCGTGGGTGAAGTGGGCCCCTCCTCTGTCACTGTGGGGTCCTTGGAGTGCGAGGTCCTCAGGGTGTGGGGTCCTCCACATGTGGGGTCTTCGGGGTGTGGGGTCCTCAGGGTGTGGTGTCCTTGGGGTGTGGGGTCCTCAAGGTGCAGGGTCCTCCACGTGTGGGGTCCTCAGGCTGTGGGGCCCTCAGGGTGTGGGGTCCTTGGGGTGTGGGGTCCTCAGGGTGCAGGGTCCTCCACATGTGGGGTCCTCAGGCTGTGGGGCCCTCAGGGTGTGGGGTCCTTGGGGTGTGGGGTTCTCAGGGTGCAGGGTCCTCAGGGTGTGGTGTCCTCAGGGTGTGGTGTCCTTGGGGTGTGGGGTCCTTGGGGTGTGTTGTCCTCAGGGTGCAGGGTCTCAGGGTGTGGGGTCTTGGGGTGTGGGGTTCTCAGGGTGCAGGGTCCTCAGGGTGTGGGGTCCTTGGGGTGTGGGGTCCTTGGGGTGTGGAGTCCTGGGGGAAGTGATCTTCCTGCTCCTCGCCACTGCATCACCTTCTGACCCCCCTGCAGGGTGACCACAATGACTCCTTCGCTGTGCTGGGTGAGCTGGCCTCCTGTGGCTCCACAGACAAGCAGACCTGCCTGAAGACAGTGGTGCTGCTTACAGACAGGAATAAGAACGTGGGTGCCCTTCCCCGCCCACTCCTGCCCCTGGCCCCCTTACCCTGCCCTACCCCACCTGCTCCTGCTCCTGGCTCCCTTACCCTGCCCTACCCCACCTGCTCCTGCCCCTGGCTCCCTACCCTGCCCTGCCCCTCCCACTCCTGCTGCTGGCCCCCCCACCCTGCCCTGTCCTGCCCACTCCTGCCCCTGGCCCCCTACCCTGCCTGCCCTCCCCGGCCCCTGTTTGCCCCGATGCCCCCTCAGCCCGCTGCTCCCTCTTTGCAGGTGGTGACCTTCAAGTCAGATGGGAGTGTGTTCCTGAATGAGCTGGAGGTCAAGCTGCCCCATGTGACTGGTGAGCGTGCGGGAGGATGCCCAGGACCTACCTGCTCCCAGGGGTCGGGACCCTCTAGCTCCGTTGGAGCCTCAAGGGCTCGTCCCAGAGTCTGCTGGAACGGCACTACCCTCTCAGGCCCGGGCTGGGCAGGGAACCGCCCCAGGCTGGGCGCTCTGGGTCAGGGCAGACGCTCCCTCCTGGGGCCTCTGCTGAGCAGGGGGTAGGGGAGGTGGGAGCACAGCTCGAGGCCCCCTCCTGACCGCCCCGTGCCCTGCACCGCAGCGACTTTCTCCATCTTCCGGCCCTCCTCCTACCACATCATCGTCCACACCACCTTCGGCCTGCGGTTGCAGGTGCAGCTGTTCCCCATCATGCAGCTCTTCGCCACCCTGGACCGGGACGCCCAGGGGCAGGTGCAGGGTGAGTGCCCGCCCACCGCCGCACCCCTCGGGCTCTGCAGGCCCCCACCCCCCATTGGTCCCGGCCTCCTCAGCTCCCATTGGTCCCCCTCACCCCTCCCAACGCCCCCTGTCCCCCCCCAGGCCTCTGCGGGAACTTCAATGGCCTGGAGAGCGATGACTTCCAGACGGCTGGCGGGCTGGTGGAGGCCACGGGCTCGTGCTTCGCCAACACCTGGAAGGCCCAGTCGAGCTGCCAGGACAAGCTGGACTGGCTGGACGACCCCTGCTCCCTCAGCGTCGAGAACGGTGAGCTGGGGGGACGCCGGGGGCATCGGCTTGTGGGAGGGGGGAGGAAGACTGCTGCCTTACTCAAGGCTGCCGGCTGTTTCCTGCCGGTGGGTGATTCATGGTGCCCGAAGTGGGCAGCTCGCCAAGCCACGTGAGGGTGGCCGAGATGGCGAGGTGCTGGGTGGTGTCCTCGTCCAGGGCTGGCCTGGTGCCATGACACCTGCAACCCCACTCGCACCCCACCCCCTCCCTGGGCATGTTCGCACCCTTGAGGTGAAGAGCGGGAGCGGGCGCCTGGCCTTTCGAGGGGCTTCTGGCCAGCACGTCCTGAGCTGGTCTGCCCGAGATCCGACCCGGCGGGAAGCGCCTGGGCTTGGGTCCGACCCCCCCTGGGGGCAGGACTCAGGGACCTGCCCTCGGAGTGGACCCACCCTTGTTGAGGTCTGAACCCCTGCCCCTCTGCAGCCAACTACGCCGAGCACTGGTGCTCATTACTGAAGAAGAGAGAGATTCCCTTCAGCAGGTGCCACTCCGCCGTGGACCCCACCGAGTACTACAAGGTGGGCATACACACACGTGACCTCAGGCAACCTCACCCTGATACCTCTGGGGGGCCCCCACTGAGTGTGTAAGCCTGTGTGCACTCGTGCGCATGGGGGTTTGTGCGTTCTGTGCGTGTGTACACATGTGGGGTGTGTGTGCGCGTATCTGGGAGTGCTTTCGCTCATGTGAAATATGTGTATATGTTCGTGTGTGCACATGCATGGGGGTGTTTGCGTGTGCCTGCGCCCTGTCACCTTCTCTGACCACCGGCACCCACGTCTGCCACCCAGAGGTGCAAGTATGATACGTGCAACTGTCAGAACAACGAGGACTGCTTGTGTGCCGCCCTGTCCTCTTACGCCCGAGCCTGCGCTGCCAAGGGCATCATGCTGTGGGGCTGGCGGAAGCACATCTGCAGTGAGTGCCGCCCTCCTGGGCTCCGCGGGGAGGGTGACCCTTCACCCTGGGCATAGGAGGTCACGGGGATGGGTTCAGCCGACTGCAGGCTCTCCGCTTGTGGGGCCTGGGACTGTGGGCACTGCCGCGTCCACCCTGTGGGGACGGTGTGGGTCAGGGACAGAACTGGCCACCCCTTGGCTCACACTGGTTCCCCTCACTCCCCTCAGACAAGGACGTGGACTCTTGCCCCAGCTCCCAGATCTTTCTCTACAACCTGACCACCTGCCAGCAGACCTGCCGTTCCCTCTCGGAGCCTGACAAGCACTGTCTTAAGGGCTTTGCACCCGTAGACGGCTGTGGCTGCCCCGACCACACCTTCCTGGATGAGAAGGGGCGCTGCGTGCCGCAGGCCAAGTGCTCCTGCTACCACCATGGCCTCTACCTGGAGGCGGGCGACGTGCTCCTGCAGCAGGACAAGCGATGGTGGGTGGCCAGATCCCGCGGGAGGGGAGGGCGGGGAGGCCGCCACCCCGGTCCCATGGAGACACGCCTTCTGCGCCTCTGCTTCAACATGAAGAGAGGCTCTGCTGGGGGTGCTGAGACATGTGGGGTCCCCATCCCACCATCCCCGCAGAGCCTCGGGGCTGCCCCCATGTCTGGTGTGGTGGGGCCTGAGAGGAGCTGACAGCGGCCAGCTCTCATCTGTTCCTGGGCTGCGGTGGCTTCTTGTGACGGTTCTGCATGGGGATTACGCCTGGGCGGCTTGAGACGCTGCCGGAAGTCCCGGGAAGGCCCCATTCACCTCCTCTCTCTCCCCTGCAGCATCTGCCAGAGTGGGAGGCTGCACTGCAAGCTGATCAAGCAGATTGGTGACGGTAAGTGGCCCCCAACCTGCTCCCCATCCCCACCCCGCCGCCCGAGCCCCCCAACTTCAGCCTGAGCTGACATGGCCGCTTGGTACTGCAGACTGCACAGCCCCAAAGATCTACATGGACTGCAGCAACCTGACTGCGCTGGCCATCCGGAAGCCCCACCCCGTCAGCTGCCAGACGCTGGCTGCAGGCTTTGTGAGTGCTGGGTGGGCCTCGGGGGCCGACTGGCTGAGCATGTGGAGCCCTGGAGCCCCACGTGGAGGACGCATAGGCAGGCTTGTGGGATGCCCCATTCTGAGGCTCCGAGGCTCCGATGCCTGGTCCCATGGACACACGGACATTGCTGGTGTTCCCGGCACCTGGAGAGTGGTGGCGGCCTGGACGCCCACGCAGCCCGCCTGAGCCACAAGGGCCAGTTTGGGGGCCTCTGGCAGGCAGCCCTCACCTGTTTCCTGCCCAGGGGTGATCTTGAGAGGAGGGGTCCTGGGTTGGGTCAGGTGGGGTTGGCATGGGGCAAGGGGGAGGGCTGGGACACAGAGGCTGCCCTGTGCAGTGAGAAGAGGAGGCTGCTCGTGCAGGGGGGGACTCTGGCCTCTTGGTCCACTGTCCTGAGCCCCACTCCCTGCCCACCCTAGTACCAGACGGATTGCGTCAGTGGCTGCGTGTGCCCCAATGGGCTGATCGATGATGGCAGAGGTGGCTGTGTGGTGGAGGAGGAGTGTCCTTGTGTCCACAACAATGACCGGTACTCCCCTGGGCAGAAGATCAAGGTGGACTGCAATACCTGGTACGGCCTGGCCCAGCCAGCCCCTCATAGCGCCGACCGCTGCTGAGCCACTCGGCGTGGCGTCTCCTCCCCAAGGTCCCCAGGGTCTTGAAGGGCCAGATGACCACCTCCCTGTGTCTGCCAGGCATGGGTGTCTGGGCGACACTGTCGGGGTGACAGGGGTGCTTGAAGGAGTCGCTGGGGGCTGCCCTCTGAGTAGGGGCGGGAAGTGGCCCCCAGCCCCTCCAGCCCCTCGCCCTGCTCTCCTCAGCACCTGCCGCAGAGGCCGCTGGGCGTGCACCCAGTCCAAGTGCCACGGCACCTGTGCCATTTACGGCGGCGGCCACTACATCACCTTTGATGGGAAGTACTACAACTTTGATGGGCACTGCTCCTACGTGGCCGTTCAGGTGAGGAGGGGGAGGCCTGGGGTGAGAGGGGCCCTTCCTTCTGTCCAGAACCCCACCCTTGGAGGATTCAGGCTCCCAGAGGAGGATAGGCAGGCACCTTAAAGCCCCCTTTCCACCCCTCTGTGGGTACATAGAGGGCAGGGAGGGAAGGGTCTGTCAAATTCCCCAATCCCTCTCTTTCGGCTCCCCACCCCATACCGAGGCAGGGCTGAGGCCCTGGCATCCCGGCTGAGAAGGGACACAGCCGGCTCTCTGGCTCAGTGGTGGTGCCGGCCCCACCCTGGCTCATGTGCCCTCACCCCCAGGACTATTGTGGCCAGAACAGCTCTCTGGGTTCCTTCAGCATTATCACGGAGAACGTGCCCTGTGGCACCACGGGTGTGACCTGCTCCAAGGCCATCAAGATCTTCCTGGGGGTAAGTGCCGGTGGGACTGGGGGTGTGGACTCTCAGGACTGGGTGTGTGGGCTCTTGGGACTGGGGCGTGGGCTCCCAGGAATGGGGGAGGGTGTGTGGGCTCTCCGAGGGGGATGCTGGGCTCTCAGGACCCAGGTGTGGGCTCTCAGGATGGGGGGAGGGGCCATGGGCTCTCGTGACCTGGGCTGGTGGCCTCTTGGGGACAAGGCCAGCCGGTGACACCCCTCCCCACACCCAGAGGACAGAGCTGAAGCTGGAAGACAAGCACCGAGCGGTGATCCAGCGTGACGTGGGGCACCACGTGTCCTACACCACGCGGCCGGTGGGCCAGTACCTCGTGGTGGAGGCCAGCACTGGCATCATCGTCATCTGGGACAAGAAGACCACCATCTTCATCAAGCTAGCCCCCTCCTACAAGGTGCGCCCGCCCTCCCCGCCCCGCTGACGGGCCCCCTCCCTGTGCTCACCTGGCGCGCCCAGGTTAGCGTGCAGCGGCCCCGCCCCTCTGCCGGAACGGGCAGCCCGGGGCCCTCGCCCCCTCGCGACCCCCCTCGCGAAGCGCCTGATGCCTCTCCTGCTCACAGGGCACCGTGTGCGGCCTGTGCGGGAACTTCGACCACCGCTCCAGCAACGACTTCACCACGCGGGACCACATGGTGGTGGACAGCGAGCTGGACTTCGGGAACAGCTGGAAGGAGGCCCCCACTTGCACGGACGTGACCACGATCCCCGAGCCCTGCAGCCTGAACCCGCACCGCCTCTCCTGGGCCGAGAAGGAGTGCAGCATCATCAAGAGCAGCGTCTTCCAAGTCTGCCACAGCAAGGTGGGGCGGGGCCTGGCGGTGCTGCTGCGGGCTGGGGGCGGGGCCACTGGAGGCCGTGGGCGGGGCCACAGATGGGCTGAGGGAGAGGCCTGTCGGGGCTGCCTGCGGCCTGTGGGCGGGGCCACCGGAGGCCGTGGGCGGGGCCACAGATGGGCTGAGGGAGAGGCCTGTCGGGGCTGCCTGCGGCCTGTGGGCGGGGCCACCGGAGGCCGTGGGCGGGGCCACAGATGGGCTGAGGGAGAGGCCTGTCGGGGCAGCCTGCCGCCTGCGGGCGGGGCCATCGTGGGCGCCCACCTTCCTGGGCTGAGGTGCTCACCCGGGGGAACTGGTACATCACTCCCTGACACCCGGACCGCACTCAACTCTGGGCAGTGGGTAGAGGCAGGCTTTAGGATTGCCGCCTGACGGCTGGGGACCCCTAGCTGGGCCGGCTGGGGGAACCCCCGAGGGCGGCAGGCCCAGGGCTCACTGCGGCTTCTCCGGCAGGTGGACCCCAAGCCCTTCTACGAGGCCTGCGTCCACGACTCCTGCTCCTGTAACACGGGCGGCGACTGCGAGTGCTTCTGCTCGGCCGTGGCCGCCTACGCGCAGGAGTGCACCAAGGAGGCAGCCTGCGTTTTCTGGAGGACGCCCGACCTGTGCCGTGAGTGCGGCTGCCTGGGGACTGAGGTTCCTCATCCATCCAGGCTCGGCCCGGGCACCCCAACTCCCGCCCGAGGGGCCACCGTGGGACCCGGGACGGCAGGAGCGAGCTCGGCCTGTCCCAGCTTCCCCCCCACCCCAGTCACTTCCCCCTCCTTGCGCTGGCACCCCGAGGGTCTGACCGCCCCTCCCCCACCCCACAGCCATCTTCTGCGACTTTTACAACCCCCCGCACGAGTGTGAGTGGCACTACGAACCATGCGGGAACCGCAGCTTCGAGACCTGCAGAACCATCAACGGCATCCACTCCAACATCTCCGTGTCCTACCTGGAGGGTGAGCGGGGGAGGGGACTCCACCCCAAGAGAGAGGCCCTACAGCCAGGACCCAAGGCCCAGGGTGGGCAGGCTCCTGCTGTTGCAGGAAGCAAAAAGTAGTCAAACTACCCACTCGCTGCTTATTGCACAAGGTACTTGGAGCCCAGCTCTCCCTGGGGGAGGAGGAGGGGAACAGAAAAGAAGCAAGTAAACCGACAGATGCCGGACGGGGTGGGAGGGGGCGGGGCTGGTGGAGGCTGGACTGGGCCTGGCTACCCGTCAGCAGGTGGGCGTGGCCGAGCTGTGCCTTTGGCCTTGCCAACGTACCGGGTGGGGGAGGGGGTCCAGGTCCCCACTTTCTGATGCCTAGCCTTCTCCGAGGATCATCTGGGAAAGAACCGCCCGCAGGGGTGGGCGTGATGGCCGTCTGGTGGACTAGGGTCTTCCGTGGTGGTCCAAGCCCCATGCTCTGTGCCCACCAGGTTGCTACCCCCAGTGCCCTAAAGACAGGCCCATCTATGATGAGGATCTGAAGAAGTGTGTCACCAGCGACAAGTGTGGCTGCTACATCGAGGACAACCACTACCCACCTGGGGCATCGGTGCCCACTGAAGACATCTGCGAGTCTTGGTACCTGAACCCACGTCGTGGGGCGCTGAGGGGGTGCCAGCATGCACAGGACACAAGCACGTGCATGCGCACACACATACACGCACACACATACCTGCACACGTGCACGGGCTCTCAGCCATACATGCATGCACCAGCACACATGCACACACAAGTATATGTACACACATGGGCACAAGCCACACACGTACAGGAGCATAGGCACACACAACACACTTACACATGCATACATGCACACACACGTACACACAGGCACACATGCATATGCATATGTGCACAGTACATGTACTCACACATGTGCACACACACACAGAGGAACCAGGACTTGGGAGAGGGAGGCCTCTGTTCTCATCTTGGGAGGCTGGCGCCAGCCTTCCCCACCTCGCCCTTCCTGTGCCTACAGTGGGACCCCAAGAGGGTGGTCCTTTGGAACCTGGCTCTGGTGCAGCATCTTGGGATTGTGGGCCCAGGACACAGGGTGGGGGGAGACTAGTGTTGGGTGGGGAGGCAGAGGTCCTGGACGGGGGCAGTCTAGCGCCCCTTGGGCCAGCATCTGACTGCGTCTGCTTTGCAGTGTGTGCAATGCCACCTCGGAGGTCGTCTGCTGGTTTGATGAAGGTGAGTGCTCTCTGCTGCTCCACCCCTCCAGGCGGTGGGCAGGGCCCACCCAGTAAGGCTTCAGGCTGCCTATTCCTGAACTCTGGTAGCCCAGGAATGTCCACCCAGGGAGGGTGGCTGGGGCTTGTCCTTGGGCTTTGCCCCTTTGCGCCAGTCTGGCCCCCTCCCAGCTCAGTCCTGCCCCTGATTTGCAGCAGCTCCGTGAGACTCATGTGGCACCTTCTCTTTCCTTCTCTGGGGAACTGGTGCCCTCCCTCATGGTGCATCTCCATCACCTCTCCTCACAATCCAGCCTGCACCCTGCTGGGGGCTCCTTCCTCAAAGGGGACACTCTGGGGACAAGTCCCATCGGGCATTGGTTTGTTACTTGTTTGAGCCAGGAGACGCCCAGCCTTTCCCTAACTTGCAACACGTGGTGAGGGGGGTTGTGAGTCTTGCCCTGCTCCAAATGTGTTGATGCTTGGCCCTCCACCCCCAGGAAAGATTGTCAACCAGACCCAGGATGGTCCTTTCTGCCACTGGGAGATCTGTGGTCCCAATGGGACAATCGTGCAACACTTCAACATCTGCGAGTCTACCAAGCCACCCTCAACGACCTCCACCACCTCCTCTGTCCCCTCCACCACCACCTTCACCACCACCATCACTCTGCCGACAACGACCAACAGCACAGGTACAGCCCCCAGCCACGTAACCCGCTTACGAGGCTCTTCCCCTGCATCTGTATCTAGCATCCTGCAGAAACGGAGCTTCCGGGGGCAGTGGGAGAGACATAGCCTGGTACAGCTGGCCCTGATCACAGACAGGGTGCTGACCCTCTTCTTAGGCCAGGGAAGTGTCCCCTGGCTCCCCTGCCCCTGTGAGTTGGAACACCAGCACCATGGCTACATCCTCAAGCTCAGGCCGCAGTGGAAGGCAACATAGGGAAATATCCCTAACTCCAAAACCAAACTCATTGCCATGGAGTTCGTCCAGACTCATAGCACCCAATAGAGAAACCAGAGATGCCCACTTAAGTTCCTCTACATCAGTTCTGTTTGGAATCTTAGCTGCTACTTAACAAGCCACCAGAGCTAGGAGAGCCACCGAAAAAATAAATTTTTAAACATTAAAAAAGTGTAGGTTTTGAACTCTATAATGAATTCAGTAACAATCCTCTTGTATTTATTTATTTTTCTTTGCTGTAGGTTCTTCAACGACTCCGAGTAAGTCATGCGGATGACGCCTTACAATGACAAGTAGGACAAAGAACAAAGCCTTACAAAATTACGAAGGAAGCTTCCCGCTGGACCAGATGTAGGGCTGGGCTGTGCTCGATGCACATCTGCCTATGGATCAAAGAACCCATTACCATTGATTCAATGCCAATTCATAGCGACACTATAGGACAGAGTAGAACTGCCCCATACGGTTTCCAAGGAGCACCCGGTGGATTTAAACTGCCGACCTTCTGGTTAACCGCTATAGCTCTTAACCACTATGCCACCAGGGTTTCCATGGACCAAACAGGGGTGTCTTTTTGGTGACTTTAGTCACAGTTTGCTGAGTCCAGGGACAGATGGAGTGGAACTTGATCAGCTCTAGGTGACAGTGTTGTTGGTCAAGAGTAGAGACAAGCCACTTCCTTCCTGGAACACTGACCCTTTGGTTATTAATTTTTTGACATGAGGTTTTGAAAATGGCCAAGGACAGGGCCCTGGGCTGGAGCTTTGATACCCAGGTCTGTGAGGGCCCCTTCCCTCTCTGGGCCTCAGATTTTTGGCTGCAAAATCAGGGTCAAGGTGACCAGCTCATACTCTGACTCTACAGTTGGGTCCTTGGGCAATGACAGGGTAGTGGCGTGGGGGGGCAGGTGTGGCAGACAGTGGGTTCTCTGAGCCAAAGAGACCTCCTGAAAAGGGCCGCTTCTCAGTGTGCATGACCACCATTGGGTTTCTTCCCTAGACATCTGCTGCTTCTGGTCGAACTGGATCAACGAGAACCACCCAAGCTCTGGCAGTGATGGCGGAGACCGAGAGACGTTTGAGAGTGTCTGCAGGGACCCCGTGGACATCGAGTGCAGGTCAGCCACAGATCCCGACCTCAGCTGGAAGGAGCTGGAGCAGAAGGTTTGGTGTAATGTCTCTGTCGGGTTCATTTGCTATAATGAAGACCAGTTTGGAATCGGACCATTTGGACGCTGCTACGACTATGAGATCCGTGTCAAATGTTGCCTGCCAATGGACGTTTGTCCAACCACAACAGCCACCTCTACCCCTTCATCAACCACTCCTACCACTCTTCCAGCTTCAACCGCAACAACCTCCACTACCCCAGAGCCCACCACCACAGTGACAACCACGACCACCACGACCATCCCCACTCCTTCACCAACGACTCCCACCACTCTGCCAACATCAACCACAACTCCCCCAACATCAACCACAACAACCACCCCTACCACAGAGACAACAACCACAGTGACAACCACGACCTCCACGCCCACCTCAGAATGGACCACCACTGTCACAATCATCACATCAAGCAAGGTACCTACCACAACTCCATGCTGTAAGTGGACAGGCTGGATAGATTCGGGCAAACCGGACTTTATCAAGCCGGGTGGGGGTGACTTTGAGGCAATTGAAGGCATCTGTGGGTCAGGCTGGGCAGAGAATATCTCCTGCCGAGCCGTGATGTTTCCTGACCTCCCACTTGAGAAACTTGGACAGACGGTGGTGTGTAATATCTCTGTTGGGCTGGAGTGCAAGAACGAAAACCAAGAGATAGAAGGGGTTGCCCATACACCCTTCTGCCTCAATTACGAGATCAATGTTTACTGCTGCTGGGAGGAGTGTATTTCCACACCAACGCCCACCATCAGCACCACCACGGAGACGACGACTCCCTCGATCAGCACCACCACGGAGACCACCACAACCTCCACGACCACCCCCACTCCTTCACCAACAACTCCCACCACTCCACGAACATCAACCACAAT
>NW_004444180.1:1130878-1138193 GCF_000243295.1 Trichechus manatus latirostris
AACCACGACCTCCACGACCACCCCCACTCCTTCAACGACTCCCCCCACTCCACCAACATCAACCACAATCCCCCCTACCCCAACATCCACCACCATAGTGACAACCACGACCTCCACGACCACCCCCACTCCTTCACCAATGACTCCCACTACTTTACCAACATCAACCACAACAACCACCCCTACCCCAGAGTCCACCACCATGGTGACAACCACGACCATCCCCACCGCTTCATCAACCACTCCAACCACTCCCCCAACATCAACCACAGCAAAGCCCCCTACCCCAACATCCACCACCACAGTGACAATCACGACTTCCACGCCCACCCCAGAATGGCCCACCACTGTCACAATCATCACCGCAGAGACCACGACCCCCACCACTACCACCACCACGGAGACACCAACCTCCCCCATCAGCACCACCACAGAGACCACCACCCTGACACCAACCATCAGCACCCCCTCAGAAACCAAGATCCCCACCATCAGCACCACCACAGAGACCACAACCCCCACTGTCAGCACCAGTACAGGGACCCCAGTACCCCCTATCAGCACCAGTGTGCCCACGACCTCTGCGACTACCACCAGTAGCACAGAGACCCCTGGAGTCTCCACCTCATCGCTCAGCACACCCACAGTCATCCTCACGACCAGCCACCCCAGCGAGAACGTGTGCTGCTATCTGAATGGCCAATTTTTCATCCCAGGTATCCATGCTATTACTTTCTTATCCCCTGACAGTCTAGGCTGGTGGGTTTTTGCCTTCTTTTGCTAGTCCTTTAGGAATCCATTTGAAGGTCCAGACTAGAGCTTCCTGGTGAATCTGGAAGCTGGGTGCATGGTTTCAGGGCTCCTATAAGTCCAGACTCTGGTTGGCCTCAGGTCAGAGAAGGGGGTGGTGGCGTACCTAAGAACTGATTGCACAGGACGGAGTTAGAACAGGCAAAGGTGGCCTTTATTCAAGAGGGAGCTCCAAGGCAGGGGGAAGGGATAGGGGAGGACGAAGAAGCTGTAATGAGGGAGAGTCCTCTGTGGTGGTGGAGAGGCACCAGGACTGTCTTGCCTCCTCCCTTGAGCCCCGGGACTGCAGGTAGGGTTGCCTAGTATGCACTGAGGTGGCGATAGGTCCCGTTGGCACAGAACGCTTTCTTTCCTTATGATCAGGCCACTGGGATCCTAGGAGACCAGGGGGGAAGGAGGAGAGGGGCAGGAAGGAAGGGAAAGGAAAGTTATTTTACCAGAGTCAATCAGGAAACCTTCTTGCTCCTTTCTTTAAGCCCAGCTGTTTCCCAGAACATAAGCATGTGGGAGGATTTCTCTAACCAAAGGCCCGGGGAAAACTCACTTTTCTCAGGGCTACACCCCCCAGGTCCCCAAAGCGGGCAGGTCGTAGTTCGTGGTACCCTTGGGACAGAAGCAGCCTTCCACCAGGCCCGTGGCGTTCTGCCGCTGGGGGCTGGGGATGGGGGGTTAGCGTCAGATGGGGGCAGCAAGCACTGCCCTTGAGGGCATACACCTGCCTCTCCACTGGTTCCCCGCCCCCCCGTAGGTGAGGTGGTGTACAATGGCACACACGGGGACCTCTGCTATTACGCGAACTGCTCCCTGGACTGCACCATCGAGTTCTTCAACTGGTCCTGCCCGTCCACGCCCTTGCCGTCCAGCACATTCTCCACGTCAACACCTCCCTCCACAACACCATCCACCCCCCTGCCGACCACCAAGCCCACTGGATGCCCTCACTTTAATCCTCCCCGACAGGTCAGTGGGTGGTGAGTGGGTGTTTCTACCCCGCCCCGGAGCCAGGCACTGTTCAGGCTGTCCACAGCCCCACCCCTGGGCTGTCACAGGAGGGCTGAGGGGCCTCCTGCACAGCTGTCCTCGGCCTCCAGCCTCCTGGGTGGGACTGTAGGCGTCCAACCCCCTACTGGGGAGCAGGACTGAGTCTGGGTGGCCCGGGAGCTGTGTGACCTGTGTCCTCCACTGCCTGCAGGAGAATGAGACCTGGCACCTCTGTGAGTGCTACATGGCCACCTGCAAACATGACAACACGGTGGAGATTGTGAAGGTGGAGTGCAAGCCCCCACCCATGCCCACCTGCACCAATGGCCTCCGGCCTGTGAAAGTGATGGATCCTGACGGCTGCTGTTGGCACTGGGAGTGTGACTGTGAGTGGCCACCTGCCCGCTCCCCTCAGTGGGGCTCCGGGACGAGTCGGCCACGGCCCCTTGGGTGTAGACCCTAGTCAGGCACAGTGGCTCCCGAGGGCAGGGTGTTCGCCGGGACCAGGCAGTGTCCGAGGGGCTTGTCACCGGTCCCCTTGTCCACCCACCACCTTGGGCAGCGGGCCTGGGCAATAAGGGTCTTGCCTGGTGCTGTGTGGTCAGGGGGTGAGGGTGCCACCGAGGTTGGGAAGGACTGGAGCTGGGGTTGGAGGCCAAACCTCCCAGACCTGAGGCCAGGGCGTCCTCCACCCCGGCCTGTGGGGTGTGCTGCCATGGGATGCACCTGGGCACCCCATGTCAGATGCCTGGGCACCAGACTTTTCTGGCCTGACCAGGTCCTGGGTCCTGGGTCCCAGCCCCAGACCACTGGCCGGGCACCACCAGCTGATGGATGCTCCCTCTCCAGGCTATTGTACGGGCTGGGGGGACCCGCACTACGTCACCTTCGATGGGCTCTACTACAGCTACCAGGGCAACTGCACGTACGTACTGGTGGAACAGATCGCCCCCACGGTGGACAACTTCGGGGTCTACATTGACAACTACCACTGTGACGTCAACGACAAGGTCTCCTGTCCCCGCACCATCATCGTGCGCCACGAGTCACAGGAGGTGCTGCTGAAGACAGTGCAGATGGCACCCATGAAGGTGGAGGTGCGTGGCATGGTGGGGTGGCAGGGTGAGGCCCCGTCCCAGAGGACAGGGGATGCAGTGAGGCCCCGACTCACCCAGCTGAGCCTTTTCCACCGGGGACCTCACTACACCCTGACTGCCGGTGTCCTGGGGGCCCCAAGTCCTGGAGGCTCCGAGGGGAGAGCCGCCTTTGGTTTACCCCTGGACCTGCTGGAAAAGAAGCCCGAAGGGAGAAGGAGGCTCTGAGGGAAGGCCAGAAGGCTGAGAGCAGGAGTGTGGGTGGTGCCCGCTCAGTCGATGTGGCTCCTTCCTGGCGCTGCTGGCTGCCGCCCGACCTGGTGTGTCCATCTGTCTGGCACAGGTGCAGGTCAACAAGCTGGTAGTGGCGCTGCCCTACAAGAAGTATGGGCTGCAGGTGTATGAGTTGGGCATCAACTACGTGGTGGACATCCCCGAGCTGGGTGCTGTCATCTCCTACAACGGCCTCTCCTTCTCCATCAAGCTGCCCTACAGCCTGTTTGGCAACAACACCAAGGGCCAGTGTGGTGAGCCAATGAACTTGTGTCGGCGCAGCAGCTGGGCAGGGGTTGGGTGTGCGTGTGTGAGTGTGCATGTGAGCACGTGTGCCTGGGTGAGTGTGTGTGTGAGCATTCCCGTGTGTGGATGGATGTGTGTGAGCATGTGTGTGAGCGTCTGCATGTACCTGCTGGCCCCCGTAGGCTTCCTGTTCTGCTCGGCGCCCCGCCGCCATCATCTGGGCTCGGCCCCAAGGGGAACCAGTCTCCTGGCCTAGTCTGCGTCCCTCCTCCTCAGGGCAGGTCATAGGGCAGGGGCTGGGGTGGAGAGTGGCCCTCTGTGGGCCAGCTTGGCTCGTGGCGGGCTCATGACGGCCTCCTCATGGCCCAGGCACATGCACCAACAACACTGCGGATGACTGCGTGCGGCCCAGTGGGGAGGTCATCTCCAGCTGCGAGATTTCGGCCGACGACTGGGTGGTGAACGACCCCTCCAAGCCACACTGCCCCCACACTGAGGTCACCACCAAGAGCCCAACTGTCACCCCGCCAAGGAACACAACCTCCTGTGTCCCGTCCCCTCTCTGCGAGCTGCTCAAAGACAGGTGACCTGCCCAGCCTCTCTGGGCCCTGGACTGGTGCCTGGGGGCTGCAGGACTTTGTGTACCTCTCTGGGTCCACTCTCCTCCTCAGTGGAGACGAGATGGTGCAAGGCAAGACGCTGGGTCACCAGGACGCAGGAACTTGGTCCCACAGGGCTGAGCTGCCTTTTCAACCCTCCCGCCTGCGCCTTCTTGCCCTACTACATGTCACCTGCCCCCTGGGAGGGCACAGGCTCAGCTGGCTTGAGGCATGGGGTAGATCAGCTGGCCCACATGGAGTTAGTCCAGGCCTGATGAGGAGCAGACAGCCCGGGGCATCTGCCAGGCAAGCTGGCAGCAATCAGGGGGCAAGCTCCTGCCCCCAGAGGCTGGTTGGCCCTCTGCCAGCATTGCTGGAAGGGGCCCTGCACAGGGTGGTGGTTCAAAACTGAGGCTTCCACCTTTGGGTGCCTGACCAGAGCTGTATCCCTGGGCCACGGTCCCGCCCCCCTCCCCCATGGCCTCATTCTCTGCTCCTGTCTTCAGTCACAGACGCCCCTCGGGTCAGGGCTGTGGTCGCCCCTCCCTGGCAGACCACCGGCATCAGCATTTGGGTGCGGGTGGTCCGGCTCGGCAGGTGCTGGGCCGGGAGCGAGGGGAGGGGTCGCTGCTGCTGGATTCTGACCCACGCCCTCCCGCAGCCTGTTCACCAAGTGCCACGCCCTGGCGCCCGTACAGCACTACTACGACGCCTGCGTGTATGACAGCTGCTTCGTGCCGGGCGAAGGCTTGGAGTGCGCCAGCCTGCAGACCTACGCGGCCCTCTGTGCACAGGAGGGCATCTGCGTGGACTGGCGCCCCCGCACCAACGGGGCCTGCGGTGAGTGCCCCTCCTGTCCGGGGTGGGGAGGGGCAGGCCGGGACCAGGGCGGCTAGAGGGGCGGCGTGCTCCGGGCCTCGCCTCGCTTAGGACGACCCTGCATGGCCGGCCAGCGCGGGGGCTTCTCTGGGGGCGGGGCGGTAAGACTGTCACTCAGAGCTTGGGCTCCTTTGTCCCGCCCCGCCCCTGACTCGCCTTCGTCTGCAGCGGTGACCTGCCCTTCTCACCGGGAGTACCAGGCCTGCGGGCCTGCGGAAGAGCCTACCTGCAAGTCCAGGTGAGCCGCTGCGTGGGGGGGTGGGGGTGGGGGGGTGCGGCAGGGACAGCCGGGTGGCAATATCTGGGCGAAGTGGTCCAGCCGCGTCCACGCCCCCATCTGACGCTAACCCCCCATCCCCAGCCCCCAGCGGCAGAACGCCACGGGCCTGGTGGAAGGCTGCTTCTGTCCCAAGGGTACCACGAACTACGCCCCGGGCTTCGACGTCTGCGTGAAGTTCTGCGGTAAGCTGCCCACTGGCTTTGCCTCCCTCCCACCACCTCCTCGCGTCCCCAGAGGCCATGAGGCTGACCCAGCTCCCCTCGGGGGGTGGGGGCCAAGACTCTGGTAACAGAATGTATTTCCTCCCCCCTTCCAGGTTGTGTGGGACCCGACAACGTGCCTAGAGCCGTAAGCTCCCCACCCCCCGCCTTTGTACTGGAGGGGATTCTCTCCAAAGCCCAGAATTTGGGGATCTGGGGTAGTGTGGAGGAAGACAGGACTTGAGAATCTGGGAGCCTCAAAAACTGAGGAACAGGTCATTAAGGTCCTGGACAGCTGAACTAGTAGGGATATCCACCCACCCACTCACCCATCCATCCACCCACCCATCCGTCTATCCACTCACCCATCCATCCACCCACACATCCATCTATCCACCTACCCATCCAGCCACCCACCCATCCATCTATCCACCTACCCATCCATCCACCCACCCATCCATCTATCCACCTACCCACCCAGTCACCCACCCACTCATCCACCCACCTATGCATCCACTCATCCAGCCATCCATCCACCCATACATGCATACACCCACCCACTCACCCACCCACTCACTAACCCACCCAGCCACCTACCCTTCCTTCCACTCACCACCCAGCCATCCGTCCACTGCACCAACTGATCCATCAGCTCACCACCCAGCCACACACCTATCCAACCATTTACTCACCCATCCACGCATCCACTCACCCAGCCACCCACCTACCACCAATGGCCAAGGACACTCTATCCAGACCTGAGATGACACCTTGATTACCCAAGGGTTGCCCTTGTTTCCTTATCTGTGGTCACCGGTCCATTTGTTTGCTTGATCCTGTACAAACCCACCAGACACGTG
This sequence comes from Trichechus manatus latirostris, assembly GCF_000243295.1. Taxonomy (NCBI): domain Eukaryota; kingdom Metazoa; phylum Chordata; class Mammalia; order Sirenia; family Trichechidae; genus Trichechus; species Trichechus manatus. Next base: position 1,137,101 of record NW_004444180.1, read on the forward strand.
TAGTGCACCCATCACATGCCAGGCCTGTGCTGGCCAACCCTGATGTCGGTCACAGCTATGTGCTCTTAGTGGCCAGTTCCCTGACTGAGCAGCTACCCCTCCGCCCAGAGGTGGGAAGGGGCACAGGCTTCCCATGAGACCCCTCAGTGGGCTGCCCACTGCAGCTGACCACAGCCCAAGCCACAGCTGCCCTTCTTCCCTGCTCACCCCCTCCTCTCCCGCACAGTTTGGGGAGCACTTTCAGTTCGACTGCAAAGACTGTCTCTGCCTGGAGGGCGGGAGAGACATCATCTGCCAGCCCAAGAAGTGCAGCGTGCAGCCGGCCATCTGGTGTCAGGAGGACGGCACCTACCCCTTCACAGAGGTCAACCCGGCTGACACCTGCTGTAACATCACCGCCTGCAGTGAGAGGCCCCCTGGGGGGCAGGGGGTCCCTGCCAGGGTCCACTAGGGGACTGCATCCCTCCTGGGTCCCGAAGGTCACTGAGCATGTCCCCTGCAGGCTGGGCTGCATGCTGTCCCCTCCATGTCCCTCATGGCCCCTGGGGTGGACTAGTCGTGGGGGGTACCCATGGGACCTGGCAGGGCCTGCAGCTGGAGGCTGGGGGCTCAGGACGGCCCACCTGGAAGGCTGCCATGAAACGTGTTGGAGGAGGGCTGTGGGGTCAGGGGTTGGCCTGGGGAGGGGGGAGCCATGGCCTTGTTCTTGCACCCACCCCTTGCCCCAGAGTGCAACACCAGCCTGTGTCTGGAGAAGCCCCCTAAGTGTGAACTGGGATTTGAGCTGAAGAGCAAGACAGTCCCCGAGAGGTGCTGCCCCCTCTACTCATGTGGTAAGCAGCGCCCCCGTTCCCGGATGTAGGGGGTCTGAGGGCCACCATCGGGCAGCCTGCCTGGGTCAGGGCTGCGGGTTAGGGTGAGGAGAATGGCGTGGGCGGGGCTTCAGTCTCTGGGGGGCACAGGCAGGCACCGTGGGCGCAGGCCCCGATCTGTCTCTGACACATGCTGTCACTCTTTTTCCCAAGAGCCCAAGGGCGTGTGTGTTGTCAAAAATGCTGAGTACCAGGTGAGCCCTGGGGGGCGGGGGCGGGGT
>NW_004444180.1:1138350-1141854 GCF_000243295.1 Trichechus manatus latirostris
GATGAGGGCCGCCCTCAGGAACAGGGGTCGGAGGTTCTGCAGCGGTTGGGGAGCCGAGGGGGCCGCGCCTCACGGTCTCCCCTGGGCCCAAAGCCCGGCTCCCCAGTTTACTCCAGCAAGTGCGAGAACTGCGTCTGCACCCACACCATGGACAACGAGACCCAGCTCCACGTCATCTCTTGCACCCACGTGCCCTGTAAAACCGACTGCGACCCCGTAAGCGCTGCCGTCCTAGCCTCCCCCTCAGTCTGCTCGGAGAGTCCATCACCCCAAACCCATTTCCACGGTCTAGTCTTAAAGGCTTATTCTAGCAAAGACAGGAGAGATTCCGACCACAGCTCCGTTCCCCTTTCCAATGCCCGCCCCCTCCACGTGCTCCGTCCCCCCATCTCTTTACAGCAGCCCCACTCCCTCCTCCCACGACGGGGTGGGGTCCGGGATCCCAGGGCCGCCCTGTCCGCTGTGTGCGAGAGCTGGGACAGCTGGGGTGGGCGGTGGCCTGGGGTGGGCGGTGGCCTGGGGTGGGCGGGCCCCGCAGGCTCAGCCCCGGGCCGTGTTCCTAGGGCTACGAGCTCGTGGAGGACCCCGGCGAGTGTTGCAAGAAGTGTGAGCAGACCCACTGCATCATCCAGCAGCCGGACAGCCCGGTCCTCATCCTGAAGGTGGGCTGGGCGGGGCCCGGGCGGGGCCCTGGGGCTGTGGGCGGGGAAGGGACGGAGCCTCTGGGCGGGGCTGCTGGCGGACCGGGGTCTCCTGCCCCTCTTCTCCTGACAGAGGGAACGAGGGTGGGGCCTGCGGAGACGCCCGGCTTCCCGGGCTGAATCCTCCCAGTCCCGGGAAAGGCTGTGTATGAGTTTCCTGTCATGGCGCCACAAAGTACCACAAACTGGGTGGCTTTAAACAGCACAGATGTGTTCCCTCACCATCTGAAGGCCAGAAGTCCGAAATGAAGGCGTCACAGGGCCATGCTCCCTCCCGAGGCTCTAGGGAAGGAGCCTTTCTTGCCTCTTCCAGCCACTCTGGGCACCCCGCGCCCCATGGCCTCGTCTGCTTGTGCCTTCCCATCTGTATCTTGTCAGCGCACTGGTCAGGGGCTTAAGGCCCGCCTGCCCTGGTGGCGCGGCGGTTAAGAGCTATGACTGCTAACCAAAAACTCCGCGGTTCCAATCCACCAGCCTCTCCTTGGAAACCCTGTGGGGCAGTTCTACTCCACCCTCTAGGGTCGCTATGAGTCAGAATCGGTTCGACAGCAGTGGGTTTGGGTCTTTAGTTTTTTGGATAATCCATGGTGATCTTGATTAACTTACATCTGCAATTTAATTACATCTGCAATGCTCCTTTTTCCAAATACTGTCTCAGGTTCCAGGGGTTAGGGCATGGACATGTTCTTCTGGGCCCACTATGGGCTGGCACCTGTCCCTGGAGCCCTTGTCAGGGGTCACTTGCTTCGAGGTCCTGGGCCCACAGCCCAGTCCTGCCAGAGATGCTGCATTTGGCCGGGAGTTGGGAGCTTGTCCCAGCCAGGGTGTTTCTGGTCTGTGCTCCGGGTGGACCAGGGTCTGGGGGCCTTGCGGGGCCTGCTGCTCGCCCTCACCTGGTCTCTCCTCTGTCCCCAGCCTGGGCAATTTAAGCACAGCCCCAGCAACAACTGCACCTTCTTCAGCTGCGCGAAAATCCACAACCAGCTCATCTCGTCTGTCAGCAACATCACCTGTCCCAGCTTCGACCCCAGTGACTGCCTCCAGGTGAGCGGCCTCTCTGGGGGTCCCCCAGGGGCTGGGGGGCTGGGGGGCTGGGTCTCCAGTGCTGGGGCAGAGGGAGGCCCTGCCCTGGGGGCCCTTCTACAGGAATTACCCCTCCCAAACCCCAAGACAGGAGGGGGTGCTTGCCCTTCAGCGTGGGGGGGCTTTGGGGGTCACAGCTCATTCTTGTCTTCCCCCCTCAAGGGCTCCATCACACTCATGCCCAATGGCTGCTGTAAGAAATGTGAGTACCACCTCGGGCAGGTGGGCACGTAGGTAGAGGCCCGGCAGGTGGGCTCAGCCTGGGCCTCCTTGAGGGAGTGGAGGCACCTCTGTCCCCTCTGTGCCTCCCGCCCATATCTGGACGCTAAGGGGGTGAAACTAGGGTGCCCAGGGAGCCCTAATCCCATCCCAGGGAGGAGCAGGACAGAATTTAGTTTACCAGCAGGCAGCTGGAGGTGGGTACTTGCCTTCCGGGAGGGTGGCTGATGGCAGGCTGCTTGGATTGGGAAGAGTCCCACCCCAGGGACCAAGAGGCAGCAGAGGGAGCCTGTGTAATCCCCAGAACTCCACCTTGCCCTCTTCCAGGCACCCTTCGCAATGAGACCAGGACTTCCTGCTCCACCATCCCAATTATGAGGGAGATCACACACGCGGGCTGCACCAAGAGCGTCCACATGAATTACTGCTCAGGGTCCTGCGGGACCTTCGCCATGTGAGTCCTGGCACAGTGGGGGCCACAGGCACCATGAGGCCACTCCTGCCCTCCTGGGGGTGGTGGGGGTTCCCAGGCTTCCTGGAGGGAGTGGTCCTCACCCTACTCTCCCTCACCAGATACTCGGCTGAGGCTCAGTCCCTGGACCACAAATGCTCCTGCTGTAAGGAAGAGCGGACCAGCCAGCGTGAGGTGGTGCTGGACTGCCCCGACGGTGGCACACTGCGATACAATTACACCCACATCGAGAGCTGCCTGTGCCAGGGCTCCACCTGTGGGCTCCCGCTCACCCAGCCCGGCGCCTTCAGCCGTGGCCGGCGCTCCAACCCCTGGCGTCCCAGGAGACCATGAGTGCTGGCGCAGCCATCCAGGCCCCACCTCCCCGCCAGCCCCCACCTCCCCACCAGCCCCGCCCTGTCCACTGACCCTCTGAGCTTCCTTGCCTCCTGAATTGGTTGGGCCTTTGCAGATATTTATTTTCTGAGCCTTTGTCCTCTTCTTTGCTACCCAGTAATAAAGTCATGCAGAGATGCCTCACTGGTGTGTTTTGAGTTGGCGCCATGAGCGGGTCTGGGTGGAAGGTGCCGCTGTGTGGGGCCCACGGTCCAGCAGATTCATGGGGGTGAGGCAGGGTGGACAGTCCCCACAGGACAAAGGGGACACTGTGCATATACATAGGTGGGACTGACCTTCCCAAATACCATGTACAAAATGTAATCCCCAGGAACCACCTTCCCGTGCCCCTCACCCCCCAGGAAAGCCCTGTCTCACTCTTGGCTTGTGCAAAGCCCTCAGTGGACCATCAAGATGCCGACAGTCCCCTTCCAGGAAGCCCTCAGATCCTGACCTTTTTTTTTAAAGTAGCATTTATTTGAAAATACTTGCAGTTTTCTTCTTATTCTAAACATCTGGGCCCTTTTGTGGGGGCACATACACCTGGATACTCAACCAAGTAGTTAACCAGGTCTTCGTGTGCATGTCTTGTCCAACAATGGTTTCTTCAGCATGTGCAAGGAATATAGTCTAAAATCATTCATCTTTTTTTTT
>NW_004444180.1:1143729-1171089 GCF_000243295.1 Trichechus manatus latirostris
TTTTGAAGAGCATAGGTGTTTGATTTTTAGAAGATCCCAGTTATCTAGCTTATCTTTTGGGGTTTGTGCATTGATGGTTATGGTTTGTATCCTGTTAAAGCTGTGTATTAAGGCCTCTGGTGTTGGTCCTATTTTTTCTTCTATGAACTTTATAGTTTTAGGCTTTATATTCAGGTCTTTGATCCATTTTGAAGTAGTTCTTGTATACGGCGTGAGGTATGGGTCCTGTTTCATTTTTTTGCAGATGGATATCCAGTTTTGCCAGCACCATTTGTTAAAAAGACTGTCTTTTCCCCATTTGATGGTCTTTGGGCCCTTGTTGAAGTCAGATCCTGACCTTTTTAAAAGGAGTCTCAGGTCCCTTTGACAGCCATTTCCAGGGTTTCAGCTGTGTGAGGCCTTCATCCCAGCCCCAAGGGCCCCAATGTTTCCCGAGCAAGAGTGCACGCACATGTACCCATGTTTGCATGCGTGTACATGAGTGCATGTATGTGTGTGCCTGTGTGAGTGTGTGTGTGAAATGTGCCTCACTCTGGGGCTTTACACTGAGAAAAATGGTGAAGGTTCAGCCCACACACCAGGAGGGCAGGGCTAGGGCTCCTGCTGCCCAAAGACAAAAAGGAAAAGACTAGGACATCTTCTCTCACCACTTTTATTTAACTTTGTGCTGGAGGTCCTAGCCAGTGCAATAAGACAAGAAAAAGAAATGAAAGACATACAGATGAGAAAGAGCTAGGCAAAGCTCTGTCATTTGCAGGTGTGTGTAGATAACCCTAAGGACCCTATAAATATCTATTACAATGAATAAGTGAATTTAGCAACCTTGCAGGACACAAAGTCAACATACAAAAATCAATTGTGTTTCTACATAATACAAATGCACAATTAGAAAATGAAATTAAAGAACACAACTCTAATAACATCAAAAATAAAATACTGAGAATAAATTTAACAAAAGCAGTACAATATACGTACACTAAAGGCTAAGACACATTACGAAACAAAATTTAAAAATACTTAAGTAAATGGAGCAATATGCCATGTTCATGGCTTGGAAGACTTCATATTGGTAGTATGGCTGCCTTCCCCAAATTGATCTAAACATTTAGTCCGATACAGATCAAATTACTCACAGATATTCTTGAAGAAATTGATAAGCTTATTTGAAAATTTACATGGAAAGGCAAAGAACTTAATATAGTCAAAATTTTTTTGAAGAAGAAAGACAAAGTAGGAGGGCTAACCTTACCTGATCAAAATTCATGATAAAGCTACAGTATTAATACTGTAAAGATGTTGTATTGGCATAAAGATGTTGTTGTTGTTAGGTGCCATAGAGTTGGTTCCAACTCATAGTGACCCTTTGCATAACAGAATGAAAAGATAACCGTATAAATCAGTGGAACAGAATACAGAGACCAGGAGTAGATGTACACTTTTATGGTTAATTGATTTTCAACAAAGATGCCCAGGTAATTAATAGGATAAAGATTGTGATGGTTAAGGTTGTGTGTCAACTTGGCTGGGCCATGATTCTCAGTGGTTTGGCAGTCATATGATGTTGTGATCACCTCCATGATGAGATTTGATATAATGTGATCACTTCCATAATGGGAACTTCCGTGAGTAGCCAATCAGTTGAAAGGGAGTTTCCTTGGGTGTACGGCCCACATCAAATATAAGTGGACATTCTGGCAAGGCTCGTGGGCTTTTGCTTGCTCTGGATCCTGCAGCTAGCTCCTGTCCATCTGACCTCTGGTTCTCGGGACTTGAGCTAGCAGCTTACCTACCATCTTGCCTACTAATCTTGGGGTTCGTTGTTCTTTGCAGCCTGTGAGCAAGAGCCCTGCTCTCTGACCTGCCAATCTTGGGTTCGACAGCCCCTGCTGCAACGTGAATCAGGAGGTCTCTGTCCCGACCCACAGACTTGGGACGTTCCAGCCTCTACAACCACTTGGGCCGTTTCCTTTATATAAATCTCTCTATATATATATTTATATGCTTTACTGGTTTTGCTTCTCTACAGAACCCAGCCTAAGACAGAGATAGTCTTTCTAACAAATGATGCTGGAATGACCGGCTATTTGTATGGAAGAAAGTGAACCTCAACCCTTACCTAACACGATACACAAAAATAATACACCTAAGTGCAAGAGGTAAAACTATTAAGCTTCTAGAAAAAATATAGAAGAAAATCTTTGTTTTGGGATAAAACAAACAGGAAAGGATAGGCAAAGTTTAAAGACACCCACTTGTGGCATTTTCATTATAACATCCCTAGGAAATTAAGACAGGAGAGGCTGACTGCAAAATGATACAAGCAAGCTTTTTCGTTTCTATACATTAATTATGGTAGTGATTATATGATTGTATACATTACTAAAATTTATCAAAATGTAGAGTAAAATGGCTGTGTTTTATTGTATGTAAATAATACCTTAATAAAAAATTTAAATGAGCTTAGTTGCTTAATAAAACATCCATCATTTATTTAGCTCATGACTCTGCAATTTGCAATTTGGGCTGTGCTCAGCTGGTGGCTCTTCTAGTCTGGGCTGGGCTCCCTCATGCGTCTGCTGTCAGCTGGTGGGCCTGCAGGGCTGGCTGGTTCATAGTGGCCTTGGCTGGAATAGCTGGGTTGATGAAGGTCTCTGCACAAGTTCTCTCATTCTCCGAAAGAAGCCAGCTATTCACGTGGTGGCCAAATTGTTTCCACGAGCAGCAAGAGGACATTTGCTGCTGTTCCACTGGCCAAAACAAGCCATGTATATGGCTGAGGGAGCTTCCCAGGGCTGCTGGTGGCTTCAAACAATGGAAACTTATTCCTTCACAATTCTGGAGGCCAGATGTCCAAAATGAAGGTGTAAGCAGGGCATATTTCCTCCCAAGGCTCTAGGGGAGGATCGTTCCTTGCCTCCCAGCTTCTGGTGGCTCCAGGCACTCCTTGGCATGTGGTTGCATGGCTCCACCTCTGTCTCTGGAATCACACAACTTTCCCCTCCTCTCCCTGCATCTCATCTATGTGTTTTTTATAAGAACACTTTCCAGGATGAGCTCATCTCAACCTCCTTCACTTAATTACATCTGCAAAGACCTTTTTCCAAACAAGGTCACAGTCACAGCTTCTGGGATTAGGGCATGGAGAGGTCTGTTGAGGGCCACCACCCAACCACTACGATAGCCAAGCCCAGGCCAGTGTGGGCATGGACACAGGGGAGCATGAACAATCAGGGGCTTTACTACACTAATGTCCCTGGATGGCTCAAACCGTTTGCACTTGACTACTAACCTAAAGGCTGGCGGTTCGAATTGACCCAATGGCACAATGAAAGAAGGGCCTGGCAATCTGTTTCTGTAAAGATTACAGCCTGGAAAACCCTTTGGAGCTCAGATGTACTCACGAGGTCACCATAAGTTGGAATTGACTTGATGACTAAGGGATTGGTTTTGGTTTTACTGCATTATGTTACGTACATGAGCCCAGGGGATAGAAAAAGTGGGAAAGCTAGCCATTTTGTGTCTGAGACTAGTACAACCTCGATACCAAAGCTGTTCAAGGATAGTGGAAGGAAAGAAAACTGTACACAAATCTCATTTATTAACATAGATGCAGAAGCCCTAAGGAATACACTAGCAAACCAAACGCAGAGGCAAAAATTAGCAACATTGCTAGGGGCCTGGAGTGTTTCTGCTCCTGACGTCCCTTTCCAGGTGGAGTTGGTCCCGTTAGCAGGTCACTCCTGGCCCTCACACCCTGTACTGACTTCATCCCAGGGCGTGTGAGTGACTGAAATGGCGAGTCAAATTTGAAAACAAGAAACGTGGCATGCACACTGCAACGTCTTTCCCCTTTCTCTGGGGCTGAGCCAGCCTCCAAGGAGATCTGCTCTCTGCTGCTTCTTCCAGGAACGAGGCTTGTCCAGGTCTCACGGTTGGAGGGGTAGTCTGTTTAACTCCAGGGGCAGAGTTAGGAAGCATACTTTCCTGCAAACCTAATCCGAGGCCTCCAACCTAGAATTTATCAGTAAGTAACATTTTGCTTGCCTCTTCATACGTCAGCTCCCTTTGCTTATTTCTCAAAAGGTTTGAACAATCAGGTGGGGAGGGCGGGGCTATGTATGAAGGACCCTTCAAGATCTTTCAGGACTGTAACCATGTGACGTTTATCCCAGGACTTCGAGGATGGTTCAACGACAGGAAATCTACTCATATAATGTGTCAGTCAGGATATGTGAGCTTGTCATGCTGTAAGAAAACTTCCCACCTTGGTGGTTCATAACAACAAGGCTCTGTCTCACTTATGCTCTGTGTTTATGGAAGCGTGGCCGGGCCCAGCCCCTGTCTTCTCACCCCGGGACTTGGGTTCATGGAGCAGTTCTCACCTCAAAGATCATCACTCGTCACGGTCGAGACTAAAGAGTCCTGGGTGGTGCAAACGGTTAATGCATTCTGCTGCTAACCAAAAGGTTAAAGGTTCGAGTCCATCCAGAAGCACTTTGGAAGAAAGGCCTGGGGATCCCAAAACATCAGCCATTGTAAACCCTAAAGAGCACAGTTCTACTCTGACACACACGAGGTCGTCATGAGTTGGAATCAACATAATCACAACTGGTTTAACTGGTGGAGGTTCTTGCCCGGTATCTCCTTCTTCTGAATAGTCACATGGCTCTGCTCAACAACAAGGGGCAAGGTTATGCAATACTGTGATGTGAACAGAAGGGGGAGCCGCACACACTTAATGAATGGCACTGATGCCGTGCGGTAAGTCCCAAACTTGGTAGATTTGTTGTTGTTAGGTGCCATGGAGTTGGTTCCAACTTATAGCTACCCCATGTACAACAGAATGAAACACTGCCTAGTCCTGCACCATCCTCACAATCATGGCTATGTTTGAGCCCACTGTTGCAGCCACTGTGTCAATCTGTCTCTTTGAGGGTCTTACTCCTTTTCATTGACCCTCCAGTTTACCAAGCATGATGTCCTTCTCCAGGGACTGGTCCCTCCTGATAACACGTCCAAAGTACTTAAGGAACATTCTGGTTGTACTTCTTCCAAGACAAATTTGTTCATTCTTCTGGCAGTCCATGGTACATTCAATATTCTTTGCCATCACCATAAGTCAAAGTCATCAATTCTTCTTCAGTCTTCCTTATTCATTGTTCAGCTTTTGCATGCACATGAGGAGATAGAAAATACCATGGCTTGGGTCAGGTGCATCTTAGTCCTGTAAGTGACATCTTTGCTTTTTAACACTTGAAAGAGGTCTTTTGCAGCAGATTTACCAATGCAACATGTCTTTTGATTTCTTGACTGTTGCTTCCATGGAAGTTGACTGTGAATCCTTGGCAACTTCAGTATTTTCTGTTTATCATGATCTTGCTTATTGGTCCAGTTGTGAGGATTCTTGTTTTCCTTATGTTGAGGAGTAATCCATACTGAAGGCTGTGGTCTCTGATCTTCATCAGTAAGAGCTTCAAGTCCTCTTCACTTTCAGCAAGCAAGGCTGTGTCATCTGCATGACGTAGGTTGTTAATGAGTCCTCCTCCAATCCTGATGCCGCAATCTTCTTCATGTAGTCCACCTTCTCGGATTATCTGCTCAGCATATAAATATGGTGAATTTGCAACGAAGAAGTTGTTGATCTTGCAAAAGTCTATCAAGCGGTCTCTGCCATCGTTTCTATCACCAAGGCCATATTTTCCAACCACTGTTCCCTCTTTGTTTCCCGCTTTCACGTTCTAATCACCAGTAATTATCAATGCCTCTTGACTGCATGTTTGATCAATTCAGACTGCAGAAGTTGGTAAAAATTTTCAATGTCTTCATCTTTGGCCTTAGTGGTTGGTGCGTAAATTTGAATAATAGTCTATTAAGTGGTCGTCCTTGTAGACTATATGGAAATTATTCTATCACTGACAGCGTTGTACTTCAGGACAGATCTTGAAATGTTCTTTTTGACCATGAATGCGATGTCATTGCTCATTTTGTCTTTCCCAGTGTTGTAGACCATATGACTGATTCGAAACTGCCAGTACCAGTCCATTTCAGCTCACTGCTGTTGTTAGGTGTCGTCGAGTTGGTTCTGACTCACAGGGACCTTGTGTACGACAGAACAAAACCACTGCCTGGTCCTGCGTCATCCTCATGATCGTTGTTGTGCTTGAGCCCATTGTTGTAGCCACTGTCAATCCATCTTGTTGAGGGTCTTCCTCTTTTTTGCAGACCCTCTCCTTTACCAAGCATGATGTCCTTCTCCAGGGACTGATCCTTCCTGACAACATATCCAAAGTATGTGAGACATAGTCTTGCCATCTTTCCTTCTAAGGAGCATTCTGGTTGTACTTCTTCCAAAACAGATTTGTTTGTTCTTTTGGCAGTCCATAGTATATTCAATATTCTTCGCCAACACCACAATTCAAAGGCATCAATTCTTCAACTATCCTCCTTATTCATCGACCAGATTTCGCACGCATATGAGGTCTAGGGGCAGTCTCTAATTTGTATCCCCTCCCCGCCCAATTTCAAGATGAATATATGTTGATAGCAGCTATATGTCAGCAGAAACGTCTTCCCCTCTCTTGTCTGGCTTCCTCAGTGAGACACCTTTCATATATGTGGTGCCTCAGAATGTCATTCTGTGCCTCATCTGGCTCCGCCTTGGACTTGTACCTGGGGGCAAGCGCCCTCCTCTGTTCCCCCCTCGCTACGCCTCTGGCTAGACCCAAGGTTGTGGTTGACCTGAGGCTTCAGCTGGACCCCAGGCTATGATGAGACCTCAGGCTGTGATTAGACCTCAGGCTGCAGTTAGACTTGGGGTTTCAGTTGGACTGCAGGCTTTGGTTAGACTTTAGGCATAGGTTGGACCCCAGGCTACAGTTAGACCTCAGGCTGTGGCTGGACCCCAGGCTGCTGTTGGACCCCAGGCTGCAGTTAGACCCCAGGCTGCGGTTGGACCCCAGGCTGCTATTGGACCCCAGGCTGTGGTTAGACTTGGGGTTTCGATTGGATCCCAGGCTGCAGTTAGACCCCAGGCTGTGGTTGAACCCCAGGCTGCAGTTAGACCCCAGGCTGCTGCTGGACCCCAGGCTGCGGTTGGACCCCAGGCTGCAGTGAGACATCAGGCTGTGGTTGGACCCCAAGCTGTGATTGGACCCAAGGCTGAGGTTAGACCTCAGGCTGCAGTTGGGCCTCAAGCTACCTCTTCTTTTCCTCTCTTTTTGCTGTGTGGCCAAGGGGCTCTCAGCTGTTTTAAACCTGATAGAACTGCCCGAGGCTCCTTTTCTGCCTTCATGATCTCCTGTGTTATCAGCCCATAATTTGGGTATTTGTCACCACCAATCTCCTCAGTGTCTCATGGCTTATTTGACAAGTCCCCAGGGAAATTGTGGGCCCATCCCTTCTGGCAGTGGAAGGTTCTTCCCAATAGCCTTTGGCCAGGGGGTTCTCTTATCTTGGGGGGCTGTCACTGTGCTGTCCTTTGGGCCATGAATGGCTGCTATCGTGCCAGGCTGTGGCCAGAGGGAGTGAGTCACCAATCACCCCGATTCCTGAGCGGAGAGTGGCGGCTCCCAGGGTAGACCAGGGAACCCAGGGAAGGGGTTTGGTGGCCAAGAGCCCACCATGCCCTCTCTCCAGGGGCTCCTTAACTCATGACCCTTGACCTCTAGCCTCAGGGGCCCCAGGGAGACCCCAGGCCACAGCACAGGCTCCTCTGCCCTCGGCCCCTTTTGACGCTAGGCTTGTGATTCAATCCCACGACAGGGTGACTGGGCGGCCAGAGGCTCTCCCCTCCACACTGCTGACACCACGGCAGGGTCCAGGGACAGAGCACAGCTAGCCTGCCCAGTGCAACCCACCTGACCAGCTGCCCCTTCCTGGGGACGAGACCAACAACACAGACTGGCCCTGTTAGGATGGGATCGTCAGCAGGACGACTGGGACAGGGCCTGAGCGGAGGGTGGTGCTTGAGGGGAGCCGATGGCTGGGAGACCGAAAGTCCCCATTCTGGCTCATCTGGCTGCTGGGACATGGTGACACGGCTGCCCAGAGCCAAGGTACACTGACACTCCCCATCCCTGCGTGGGGCCCACTCTGTTCACCCTCAGTGACAACTGGGCTTTCTTCTTCCTAAGAGCCGCTGCTAGCCAGACGTCTCCCCAGAGAAGCTGAGATCACTGCCATTCTGTGCCTGCCCTTCCCCTGCCCGAGCTGCCCCCTCTCCAGTTGATAGTCAGCCCCTACCCAGGCTTAGAGACCCTAGGGGCCACCCGGGGGACCTGGACTCGTGCCTGAGACCCTGCAGCAGTAGTCCTACTAGGTGGGCCCCATGTGCCCCTGCTCAGGTCCAGCCTTCAGACACCCCTCCTGGGAAGGACGCCTGATAGGCAGTGGCATCCCACACCACACCAGTGTTTGTGTCCAGGAATCGGGGCTCAGAGAAACAACACCTAGACCCCAAGCAGCCGGACTCAGCCCAGCCGCAGGCTCCTTAGAGGTGTTGACACGGAGATGGGCTGTGCTCCAGGCCACAGAAGTCTACACAGATGGAGAGGCCTTCCTGACTACCCTTCCTGTGGCCCAGCGTTTGTACAGCTCATTGATAAGCCAGATAACTTTCCCTGGAGGACCTATGGTGCCACCTTTGGAAACTGTGGGGCCATTGCTGGGGTTAGTTCCACCCCTTGGGCCTGCTGGGCTGAGGGCTGCCCTCCCTTCTGCCACTTCCTCTGATTTGGCCTGGCCAGGAGCAGCGATAACCAGGCAAGGCAAGCCCAGCTCCAGGCAATGCGCAGGTGAGCCCATCGGTGCCTGTTGGCACATGAAGACCCACCTCCAAGCACAGTCAATGAGGGGGAGCAGTGGGGGCCAGAGCTGGCTGCTCAGTTGCTGGTAAGCCACCAAGGCACCCACATCCTTTCCTCCGGTCCTCCCTCCCTGCCGCAAGCTGATATGCCCAGAATTTTAATTCCAACTAACTGTGGGTTTACACTCTCTTTTCTTTTATTTGCCCCACCTTTATTTATTAAGGCAACAGTGAAGTTTACCTAGGTGCTTGCTCATCCTTACCTGCCTTGTATTCCTGTTTCTGGGAGTTGGTCCTATTACTTGAAGCATATTCAACATGGGTCTGCACGTGGTAAACCCTCTGAGGCCTTGTAAGCTGGAGAAGAGTTTTATTATGCCCTTGCATTTGAGTGATAATTTGGCTGGGTATAAAATTCTAGGTTCCAAGTTCTTTTCCTTCAGTAATTTAAAAATATGGCTCCATTGTCTCCTTGTAACCAGTGTTGCCATGGAGAAGTCCAAGGTCAATCCAACCTTTCTCTCAGTGTCCTTTGACTTCTCTCCCTCTCTCCGTGATTGAGGTTTAATTTACATTTAGTTATAGGCACTCATCTCAGGTACGCAGCTTGATAAATTCTCACACAGGTAAACACCTGTGTAATTACTGGGTCAAGTTCTTTCTGCCCCACTCAACACCCACCTCCTGTTCTGATTTCTCTTGTCATGAATTGGTTCCCCATTCTTACATTTCATAGCAAGAGGATCCTAAGTAGGAACTCTTTTGTGTCTGGCAATTGTTTGTGAGATTTGCGCCTGTGGTGGTGTGTATCAAGAGTTCACTCTTTTTACTCCAGAGTAGTATTCATTGCATGGACACACCACAATTATTTATTCATTGTTGATAAACATTTGTATTGTTCCCATTTCTTGGGTATTATGAATAAAGTTGCTATCAACATTCATGCACACGTTTTTGGGTGGACATAAGCATCATTTCTCTTGGGTCAACACTGAGGAGTGAAATTTCTGGGTCACAAGACAGACATATGGTCAGCTTTACCAGAAACTGCCAAACGTTGTACCAATGTATGTGCCCACCAGCCCTGCATGGGAGCCCTAGGAGCCCTGGGTCACTTTTTGTTTTAAATTGAAGTAAAATTCACATAAAGTTCCTAATTTTAACCATTTTAAAATGAACATTTCAGTAGTATTTAGTATACAGGTAGTCCTTGACTTAAGATGTATTTGAGTTATGAGGAACTGCAATTAAGACCGTCTGTTTTTTTTTTTGTGTGTGTACATCTTATCGTTAGTAATATGTACTACATGCAGTGTTGCAGCGTGTAATTTGCTGAGTGTTATCATTCTCAGAGGTTCACTTGCAGATGCTCAAAGCTTGGATTAATAAAGTTATTGATAAAAGGCAATAATAATGAAAACTAAAAAAAAAAGACTATTAGACTTATGTCAGAGCCAACTTATGATGGAGTCATTAGAACAGAAGCCCCTTGTAAACTGGGGGTTACTCTATTCACAATGAACCCCCTCTGTCTGGTCCCAGAACATCTTCATCACCCCAGATGGAAATCGCATACCCTTATGCAGTTCCTCTGCATTCCTGCCTCCCCCCAGCACCCGGTAACCAGCAGTCTGCTCTCTGTCTCTGTGGACTTGCCTGTTCTGGACACTTCGTATAAATGGAGTCATGCAATACGTGGCTGGTTGTGCTTGGCTGCTTTCGCTAAGCATCACATTTTCAAGGTTTATCTACGTTGTAGCAGAGTCAGTGCTTTGTTCCTTTTCCTGGCTAAGTAATATTCCCTGTGTGGGTGGACCACATTTGATTTATCTACTCATCTGTCAATGGACATCTGGGCTGCTTCCACCTTTTGGCTATTATGAATACTGCTGCAGTGAACATTGGAGTCCATGTGTCTATCTGAGTCCCTGCTTTCAAGCCTTTGGGGCATAGTCTAGGGTCTTTTTAAGAAGAAAGGAGAGGACGAGCCCCAGGCCCTCGGGCTTGCCTTGGTTGTCCTGTTGGCTGTTCCTCTGCTGGATGACTCCTGCTCAGGACTTGAATCCTTAGCGGGAGATGCAGCCTGGCAAGAAGGAGCCTCTGTGGGGGGCTGTGGTCAGCAGCTGAGGGGCTAGAGGGGAGGGAGGGGGAGCTGCTGCTGGGAGCAGCTGGTTGATGGCTCTGCCTGGTTAATCGGATGCTGGTCTTTCCCTGGACTTCAGCCTCGGCAGCTGGGGATGCTGCTGCTGACTCCTGCAGCCTTGATGAGGGAGCGACAAGACAGGGGTCCGAAAGACCCTCTGCCCCACTGCCTTCTGCACCCTTTCCCCCTCCCTTGCCAACAATACAATTCACAGCCCCAGCTCCTCTAGCTCCTGGGCTGTGTCTTGCTCTCTCCAGGGTCAGTTCAGGGTGGTGGGCCTTGGGTGGGGCTGCTGTTGTGACAGGAAGCAGAAGCCTCTCAAACGGAGGGACCGGAACCTGCCAGGGTCCAGTTGTGGGGCCATGGTCCAGAGTATGGCCCTCCTGAGTTTCTGTGCTTTGCAGGATGGGGGCTGCCAGAGCCCCTTGGGGGTTTCCAGCCCATCCTGCGCTCCTGATGGGGCCCAGAGTGCCCCCACTCCTTCAAACTAGGTCTCAGGGGGTGGATCTGCTGACCACATGGACTCGGGTGACCCATCCTCTGACTGAGGCCTTCAGCCTCCAGCTCTGCCCCAGGTCTCCCAGACACACCTTCCCTAGGTTGGAGAACAGCCCCTGCCCCTGGGGCCCAGGTAGGCTGGAAGGTCTGGGGAACCCTATGCCCCCTACCCTCTGGCTGGCTGTGACTGTGGACCAAGGTCTGAGGTGCTGGCCTTTCTGCATGTTGGGAGTTTCCTACCATTGGCTTCAGCCGGGCACCCTTATGCTGGACCCCACCCAGGCTCTGCCTGGGGAGTGTTGTCTTTATTGAGCACCTGCCAGATGCCAGGGCTGGCCACCCTGGGGCCATGCCAGCCCCTCAGGAAGAGGGCGGCCCCTCTGGGCCCACAGGCAGTGCCAGTCCCTCCTTTCATCTGAGTTAGTGGGTATCTGGGTCACGGCTCTGCTGTGTCCAGTGAGGCAGAGCTGATTCTGTTGTTTCGCTAATCACCTGCTTATCCCCTCTCCCCAAGAGTGCAGGTGCTGCCCTGGTGCTGCCTTCTTGCTCCATGGAGATCAGACGGCTCTCAGCCATCCACGTTCTTACTGACCTGACCTGGTCAGTGTGGAGGCCAGGGGCCTGTGTGGGGCGTAGGACGTCGTCCTGGCCTCAGCTCCCAGTGTGGTCAGGGACCGGAGGCCTATCACAGGGTGCAGCTCTGCACCCTTCTCCGGCCAGGCCACCCCCAGCAGAAAGGCTGCACGGCCTCCCCCCGCACCAGGGCAGTAGAACCAAGCCACGGAGAGGGCGGGACAGACCGTGATGGTCGGTGTGCACAAGTGGGTTGTTCTGCTTAAAGAGCAACAATGCTGACAGTCCCTGGGCCTCAGCCACGTGGTGGCCAGAGGGGTGGGATGAGGTCTGGATGGGCAGCAGAGGGGCCCAGGCAATGCCCGTGAAGAGCTGCCCAGCCGGGGGTGTAACAGCCTCCTGGACTGGCCCTAACAAAGTACCTCAGACTGGGACCTTAAAAAGACAGAAATCTTTTCTCTCTTGGTTCTTGAGTCCAGATGTCTGAATTCAGGGTGCCAGCAGGGCTGAGATCCCTCCGGAGGCCCTAGGGGAGCATCCTTCCTTGTCTCTCCAGCTTCTGATGGCCCACACTTCTTGGCCTGTGGCTGCATCGCTACAGTCTCTGCCTCCATCTTCAAGCGGCCACCTTCCTTGTGTCTCCGTATCTCTTCTTCCTCCTTAATAAGGGCACCACTCAGATGGGATTACCCCCCAGCACACACACTCTCCAGTATGACCTCGTGTTAACTGATGACATATTCAAAGACCCTGTTTCCAAACCAGGTCATGTTCGCAGGTACCGAGGTTAAGACTCCAACACGTGTTTTTTGGCGGACACAATTTCAACCCCCGCCAAGGGTGATACGTGTATGAGTGTGGGATGATGGGCAGCAGGGGATGGGGTCTGAGCACCATCCCTGTGCCAGGCAGACCTGTGTCCACATCGGCTCTCAGGATTGGGCAGCCTCAGGCAGGCCCCAGGGCCTCTGGGAACCTCAGCTTTGCCATCTGAAAACGGGGCGTAGGATGCCTGCCTCGCGGGCGACAGCTTCAGGGCGTCACTCCCTCTGCGCCCCAAACATTATGGAGTCCTCCCACTCCCTAGTGACCAGCACCTGCGTCATTAGATAGGGCTGCATTAAAACCCCATAAATCTCATAACTAAATATGGGGCCAGCCCTGTTCACAAACATGAAGCCTCTGCGGCTCCGCCCCATTGCTCAGGGGGACCAGCCAAGGCGGTGGGAAAGTCCTTGGCACCTCTGCATTGCCCTGCAAGTGGGGCGGCACCACCCCTCACATTGGGTTTCCTTTCCAAGCGGGAAGGGGGCCACACAGGGGAAGGGGCCTAGCTGCGGGCCCCACGTGGACTGAGGCTGCTCTCCAGAAATGGTGGGTGAGGGGGTCAGGGCCCCAGGGACCACCGTGGCCCTGCCCAGGCCTGGAGCAGGGTCTGTGCGGCCCAGGTGGGGGTTCACAGGAAAAAGGGACCCAGGGCCACTGGTGGGATAGAATGCCCGAGTGGAGAGTCCCAGAGGAGGACAGCAGACCCCTGGTCGCCCAGCCAGGTCCGGCATCTGGACTGCCATGTGTCTGTCACTCAGTGCAGGCTCTGTTCTCACACCTGGAACTTCCTCAGAGTTCTGAACAAGGCCCCGCATTTTCATTTCAGATTCTGTTGCCGGCCTGGCCGACTCCAGCTCAGCTGGCAGGGCAGGAAGGTGGGGTCCTGTGTTCAGAGGACACGTGGGGCTCCACAGAGCATGACTCTCCAGCCTTCGGGCCAGAAGGGCAAGGGGCCTGCTTCCCACCAGCAGGTGTGGTTGGGTGCAGCCACTTAGGGGACCGTGGAAGTGGGGGGCTGGCAGCCCACAGTGACCCTCGAGGAGGACGTCCTGAGTGTTCCTAACTTCCACTGATGTTGCGTTTTTAACAAGCACAGTCACCCCTCTAAGAGCCAGGAAACCCCCTGTGGGTTGATATGTGTCCCCCAACAGCTGTGTTGAAGTCTCGCCAGACACCTGTGAATGTGGCCTTAATTTAGAAAGAGGGTCTATGAAGATGCGGTCAGTTAGGTTGCCATGAGGTCCTGCTGGAGCGGAGTGGGTCGTGTCCCATCTGAGTGGTGTCCTTACAGAAGAGGAGCGACACAGAGACAGGGAGACAGAGCAGGAGGCCACGTGGAGACAGAGGCAGAGCTGGAGCCACGTGGCCACAAGCCGAGGAACACCTGGAGCCACTCTGAGCTGGAGCCTCCGGAGGGAGCGCAGCCCTGACGATGCCCTGATTCCAGATTTCTCGCCTCCAGAACTGTGAAAGAATGGATCGCTGTCATTTTAAGCGACCAAGCCTATGGTGCTTTTACTGCCGCCCCAGGCAACTAAGACATGACCTCTTTTCCACATTGCCAGAGTCCCATTTAATTCATCGATACACCTGTGATTCGATCTGCAGACATCTCGTGGCCAAGCCCTGCTCTCCTCTGCCGCATGTTGGCCGAGATCCGCTCACGGCAGCTGGAGCTCTGGCAGCCAAGCCCTGATCCTGCTCTAACCCGTGTTGGCCGAGATCCACTCATGGCAGCTGGGGCTCTGGCAGCCGTGCCCTGCTCTCCTCTGCCACGTGTTGGCCGAGATCCACTCACGGCAGCTGGAGCTCCGGTTGCCAAGCCCTTATCCTGCTCTGTTCTCTGAAAGATGCACCCACTCATCAGGTGGGGCCCAGGGGTGCAGGGAGGGTCACTGTGCCCTGTTTCTGTGGCCCCATGACTGGGAGGACAAAGGTTCTGTGCCCCCCCAGCTGAAGGAGGGGCCGCGGCCCCCAGGAGTCCTGCCTCTTGCATGCTGCCCTTAACCACCCCGGAAAAGGGGTGCAGACAGGAGGGGCTGCACTCTTCTTGGGGGGCTTCCTGACTTCACCTGGCTGGGTTGAGAGGCAGAGGCTGTCCAGACCCACAGCCCTAGAGCCTGTGAGCCCAGGTTCCACTCTGACAAGGCCACGGCAGACTGGAACATTTCACCCCCCCCCATCACTCTGCCTTGCCACCACCAGCCTTACTTCTGTCTCTGTTTCCCACTGAGGGTCCCTGGGGGCAGAGCCCACCGAGGCCACACTCTGTCCCAGAGGGCGATGCACAGGGGCTGAGGAGGGGGAGGTCGAGGCCTGCAGAATGACCCCTCCTCCCCCAGCCCAGGAAGTGTGAGGTCACAGGACTTGCTGCTCTGAGTGTCTGCCCCCCAGAAGGTGATGAACGGGGGCTGTGCCGGGTCGGGCCCTGCTCCATAGGCACGGAGTACGAGCGCCCAGCAGCCTGGACCAGCTCCTGGGGGCACTTGGGACAGAAGGGCATCTGTGCTGTGCCATGACTGTCCTGGGCCAACCTGGGTCTGGCATGGTGTGTTGACTAGCCCCACTGAGCAGGGGAGGCTCTGGGTTCTCCTGCCGCCCTGACCACTGCGCATGTGGCCTCAGCTTGCTGTTTGGACTCCGAGGCCTGCCTGGGCCCCAGCCTCGCCCAGAGCCTGTTAAACACGGTTCCTGGGACCCCTTCAGGCCTGTCCTGGGGACTCAGGCACAGGGTCTCTAAGTCCATGCAGCTTGGTGATCCATAACTCGGTGGGACCCGGAGACCTTGTGGTGACCCCAGACGGGGCTGGAGATGCTGTTGAGAGGGGCCAGCAGCCCCTTCCCTGTCTGCCCCTGCTCAGGGCCCCTTCCTGCCTCCCAGCTTTGTCCTCAGGGCACCCAAGAGGAGACCGTCCAGCAGTGGGAGCTGCTGTGCTGGGGCGGCCCCCACACCTTCCCCCGGGGTCCCTGGACACCTGACTCTGTGGCCACACTCAACCCCACACCTGCTTCCACCCGGAACTCTGCCCCTCCCTCTCACCTGCTGGGGGACCCAAGCCTGTTTTCCCATCCCTCCCACCCCGTCATTGCCACCCACCTGCTCACATTTCAGTCCTCCCCCAGACTCCCTGGTGACCCAGCGGCCCTCGACTGCCCCCACAGCCCCCCTTCCCTTCCACAACATGGGACACAGCCAGCCTTCAGGGTGCCAGAGGCCCAGGGGGCAGGGTGATATCTGATCCGTGCTGCTCCGCCCCCAGGGCCGGGGTCCTGGCCCTTCAGGGATGCCCCACAGGGTCTGGGGAAGCATCTGCACTCGAATGTCCTCCCTGGGGCAGCAGCCAGGTGGGATCTCAGGGTCAGCGAAAGGATGCCTGTCAGTGGCCCCAGTGGCTGCAACTCTGTCCCCCTGCACCTCGGCCCTCTGCCCTCCTGGACCCGGAACTGACTCCAGAATCCAGCTCAGCATGGTGACTCTAGAGGTCCCCACTTGGAGTGGTGCATCAGGAGCAGCCACCCACCCTGAAAGCCCAGCCCCCCTCTAGACTGGAGGCTGCTGGTCAGAAGAGCTGCATGGCCAGGAGAGACGGAGACGCATGGCCAGGAGAGATGGAGCCCCGTTCTCAGCCCTGTCCTGGGCTCAGTCTATGAGAGAGGGAGGTCTGGGTTCCCAGATGGCTCAAGTCTTCTTGTGACTTGTCTGCCCCTTCACCCCCACTCAGCCTGGGCTTGAGGGTCCCAGTGCAGGGCCATCTGGTCAACCTTGGACAGTGTCCTCGGGCCTTGGCACCCGGCCCTGGTCTGAGTCAGGGCTTCCCGCCTTCCCCCCGAGACCTTGACGTCCCTTACCTGGCTCACGTTCTCAGGGCCCAGAGTAAGATAAACCATGTTTGTTTTCCCAGGGAGGAGGGACGGACACGGCATTTTCCTTTTTTCTGCCCAGACCTGTCTTTCACGGGCTTCCGTGCCAAGGAACAAGGCTGGCTCTGGGGACCCGGTGACTCAGGCTCTTCCAGGGACCCGGAACCACCTGGAACCTCAGTGAATGAGATCCTGGATTAGTGAGAGCAGGGTACACAGTGGCCTTTGTCACCACAGGACTCTGTCCTCACCCTGCCCTGCAAGAACGCAACCTGCACTAATCCAAGGGGGCAGACCCCACTCTGGGGGCAGGCTGTCCCTGTGGAGGGCCTCTGCCGGCTCCCCTCCGTGCACCCTCACTGAGCCGCAGTCAGGGCGGCGGGCAGGGCTCTGCCCCTGGCCGTGGGTGCCCGTGGCAGAGCGGTGCTGGCCATGGTCAGGACTCAGTGCATAGTTGTTAAAGGGGTCCCACCCACAGCCAGTCAGTCACATGTCCCCTGTAGCCTGACAGAAAGTCCCTAATCCTCTCCATCAGCCAGCCAGACGGGCGAGTCTTTTGGTGGACGATGGTTGCGCTGGTGTGACAGCTAGGTGTTCTTTCCTTCCCTCCCCCTTCCCTTGCCCTTCCTCTCCCTTTCTTTCTCTCTCTTTCCTCCCTTCCCCCTCCCTCTCTGCCTCCTTCCTTCCTTCCTCTCTCTTTTAACTCTTACTGACCCTCGTGTCACATTGCCAGGTGCCACATCACGTGTGACACTGTGCCAGGCTGCAATGCTCTGGGACAAAGTGTTAGGCTCCATCATCTCACTCAGCCCCTCAGTAACACTCAGGTCCCCAAGTCATGGTCCCACCTACTGTGAACATTCAGCATCTTCGTACCCAAACCCAGCATGTCTCCAGTGTGTGTGTGGTGGGGGAGGCCACACCCCCCCATCCGAGACGGCACCCTGTAGCTGCCTACCCCACGTGCCCAGGTGAGCTAGGGCCCCAGACGCTGGAGGAGCCTCGACCACCCCGCCCAGGGCAGCCCCAGCCCAGGGAGGAAGCTGACTCTTGGCGTGTGTGCAGGTCTGTCCTGTCAACCCCGGGCCTGAGGTCTGAGCCTGCAGGGTGGGGTCCCTGAGGCCCAGGTCAGAGGACAGTGGGGGCGACATTCATAGTGTTGGGATGAACCCTCTTGTGGTTGTCTTCATGGTGGGCACCATTCTCATCATCGTCGGCTGCAGGTCGAGTGGAGGGGCTGTGGGCACCTGTGCTCAGCTTGTGCAGATTCCCCACAACACAGCCGAGGTGTTTGCTTTGTTGTCCTCTGTTTCCTGAGACTGCTGCAGCAAAATGCCATAAACCACGTGGCTTAGAACGGCAGACATTTATTCTCTCTCAGTTTTGGAGGCGGATGTCTGAAATGAAGGTGTCTGCAGAGCTGTGCCCCCTCTGCAGGCTCTAGCAGAGGATCCTTCCTTGTCTCTTCCAGCTTCTGGTGGCCCCAGGTATTCCTTGACTTGTGGCCGCATCGCTCCAATCTCTGCCTTCTTCCTCACAACCCCCTCCAGGACTGAAGTCATGAGCTCTTATGCTGGAACAAGGGTTGGCCTGAGCACAGGGCTGCCTCTGGACCCCACATGCTCTGAGCTGACAGGGGGTTTTCACCCATGGATCCATGTGGAGAGATAACCATTCTCTCCCCACTGCACACTAATCCCTGGGGCCTTGATGAGCCTTTTCTCCCAGCTCTCCACATCATCTGGCAGGATCCCAGCTTCCCAGGTGTCCCAGCCCTCTGGGATGGAAGAACCAGGGCCCCCACAAAACCCTATGGCCAGCTGTAGACCCAAGGAGGCTGGGCCTTCAAGGCACACCCTTTTCTGTGGTATGGTGCAGCTGAGCATCAATGGTTGAAAAGACTGATGTGAAGTATCTTCTCTGATCACAGTGGAACGAAACTAGAAATCAACAACAGAAGGAAAACCAGAATATCCACACATATGTGGAAATTCAACAACGCAATCTTAGGCAATCAATAGGTCAAAGAATAAACTGCAGTGGAAATTACAATAAACTTCCAGACAAATGAAAATAACACAAACATAAAATAGCACTGAAAGTTAAGTGGTGCAATGAAAGCACCGCTCAGAGAGAAATTCATAGTCGTAAACACACTCATCAAAACAGAACAAAGATGTTGTGACAGGGATCACAATGGAAGGTCCAAGGCAAAGCTGGAAAACAACGTAGAACAAAATTCAAACTCATAAGAAAAAAAAACAGACTTACTGGTCTGACAGAGACTGGAGAAGCCCCGAGAGTATGACCCCCGGACGTGCTTTCAACTCAGTAGTGAAGTCACTCCTGAGGTTCGCCCTTCAGCTAAAGAATAGACAGGGCTATAGAACAAACAATAATACACATGGTTCAACCATATGTTGTTATGTTGTTAGGTGCCATCAAGTCAGTTCTGACTCATAGCGACCCTGTGTACAACAGAACGAAATACTGCCCGGTCCTGCGCCATGCTCACAATCCTTGTTATGCTTGAGCCCATTGTTGCAGCCACTGTGTCCATCCATCTTATTGGGGGGTCTCTGTCTCTTTTGCTGACCCTCTACTTCACCAAGCCTGATGTCCTTCTCCAGGGACTGATCCCTCCTGATAACAAGTCCAAAGTATATGAGACGTAATCTCACCATCCTTGCTGCCAAAGCGCGTTCTGGTTGTACTTCTTCCAAGACAGATTTGTTCATTTTTTTGGCTGTCTGTGGTATATTCAATATTCTTTGCCAACACCACAATTCAAAGGCATCAATTCTTCTTCAGTCTTCCTTATTCATCGTTCAGCTTTAGCATGCATGTGAGGTGATTGAAAACACCATGGCTCGGGTCAGGCGCACCTTAGTCTTCAAAGTGACATCTTTGCTTTTCAACACTTTAAAGAGGTCTTTTGCAGAGGATTTACCCAATGCAATGCAACTTTTGATTTTTTGACTGCTGCTTCCATGGGTGTTGACTGTGGATCCAAATGAAATGAAATCCTTGACAACTTCAATTTTTTCTCCATTTATCATGATGCTGTTTATTGGTCCATTCAGTCTCGTATAAAACCATGTATATGAGATTAAATGGGCACACCAGCCCAGGGGCATGGACGAGAAGGCAGGAGGGGACAGGAAAGCTAGATGAATGGAAATGTGGAAACTAAAGTTGAGAAGGGAAGAGTATTGACACGTCATGAGGTTGGCAACCAATGTCACAAAACAATATGTGTATTGTTTAATGAGAAATTAATTTGCTCTGTAAACCTTCACCTAAAGCATGATTAAAAAATAAATTAATTTAAAAAAGAAGAAGGAAGATCCACAACCAATAATTTAACTGTACACCTTAAGGAATTAGAAAAAGAAGAGCAAAATAAAGCTAAAGTTAGCAAAAGAAAGGAAATAATAAATGTCAGAGAGGAAATTCTATTCTCAGAGGAAACAGAAAAAACAGTGGAGCAAATCACTGTTTCCCTTGGTGGCACAACTGGTCCAGTGCCCAAATACTAGCTGAAAGGTCGGTGGTTTGAATGTACCCTGAGGTGCCTCAGAAGACAGGCTTGGCAATCTGCTTCTAAAAGTTCACGGCCTTGAAAACACTATGGGGTAGTTCTACTCTGCACACATGGGGTCACCATGAGTCAGAATCGACTTGATGGCAAACGACTGCAACAAGAAGAGAGAACCAACAAAACCAAAAGTTGGTTCTTTGAAAAGATCAATAAAATTGACAAACCTTTAGTTAGATTGACTAAGAAAAAAGAGAGGACTCAAATACTAAAATAAAAAATAAAAGTGGGAACATTACTACTAATTTTACAGAAATAAAAAGGATTCTAAAAGAATATTACAAAAAGTTGTATGTCAACAAACTGGATAACCTAGATGAAGTGGACAAATTCCTAGAAATGCACAGACTACCAAAACTGACTCAAGAAGAAACAGAAAATATGAGTAAACCTATAACAAAAACCTCCCAACAAAAAAAAGCCCAAGACCTGATGGCTTCACTGCTGAATTCTAAACATTTAAATAACTAATAACTGATCCTTCTCAAACGCTTCCCGAAAATTGAATTCATCCTATGAGGGAAGCATTACCCTGATACCAAAGCCAGTCAAAGGCACCACAAGAAAATAAAAAAAACAGGTATGCCTTATGAATATAGATGCAAAAAATCCTCAACAAAACATTAGCAAACCAAATTCAGTATCATGTTAAAAGGATAATACACTGTGATCGAGTGAGATTTAGGCCCAAAATGCAAGGGTAATTCAACATACAAAAATCAGTCAATGTAATACACTACGTTAATAGAATGAAGGAAAAAAAAAAAACCCACACTTGACAAAGTCCAATATCCTTTCATGGTAAAAATATTCAGTGAACTACATCCATAAGGAAATTCCTCAACCTCATAAAGGCCATATATGAAAAACCCACAACTAACATTGTACTAAATGGTGAAAGACTAACAGCTTTTCCCTTAAGATCATAACTGAGACAGGGATGCCCACTCTCACAACTGCTACTCAACATTGTACTGGAAGTTCTAGCCAGAAAAATTAAGAAAAGAAAAAGGCATCCAAATTGGAAAGGAAGAAGTAAAATTATCTCTGTTTGCAGATGACTTGATCCTACATGTAGAAAACTCTAAAGAATACACACACACACACACACACACACACAAACATGGTAGAGCTAATAAAAAATTTCAGCAAAGCTGCAGGATACAAAATCAGTATGCAAAAAATCAAAAGCATTTTTATACATATTGTGATGGTTAAGGTTGTCTGTCAACTTGGCTGAGTCATGCTTCTCAGTGCTTTGGCAGTTATGATATAGTTTGGCAGTTATGTAATCACCTCCACGATGAAATCTGCTATGAGCAGCCAATCAGTTGAAAGGGAATTTCTTTGGAGGTGTGGCATGCATCCCATATACATGGACTTTCTGGCAAAGCTCTCTGGCTTTTGCTCGCTCTGGATCCTGCATCGGGCTTGTCATCATCTGACGTCAGGTTCTTGGGACTTGAGCTAGCAGCTTACCTACCGATCTTGAGATTTGTCAGTCACCGAAGCCTGCGAACTTGTGGCTTCCTGCTGTCTGACCTGCCTGTCTTGGGTTTGTCAGCCCCTGCAGCTACAAGAGTCAGGAGAAGCCTGCAGCCTGATGACTGACCCATGGTCTTGGGACTTGCCAGCCTCCACAACCTTGTGAGCCATTTCCTTGAGATAAATCTCTTTCTCTGTCTCTCTCTCTATATAAAGATATATGATTCACTGGTTTTGCTTCTCTAGAGAACCTAGCCTAAGATATTTGGTACTGAGAGTGGTTCTAGAGAAATAAAACTGTAAGGATGAGTTTTCTAAATTGGTTCTCAGTTTTGGTTAGTCTCAAAGATGTTGAGCACCCAGCTTCCAGTAGTAAAGAGGGTACTGTTAATCCATGGTATGAGGTGCAAGGCTCTGGGTGATTGCATGTTTGATACTTTCGTACAATTTTTTCAGAATGAGAAGTATAAGGAAGCAGGTTAGTTGGTCCTACTTTTGTTAGACAAAGCGGTGAAAGAAAGAGATGAGCTCACAGCTTCAAGGTCACAGCTCAAGCACTGCATAAAAGACCTCAAAATTGCCACTTGTGCTCTAAAAGAAAGCTTTATTTCTTGTAGTAACAAGGCGGATATTGCCAAAAATCAGACCCAGAGTCTGGTCGTAAGAGTGGCTGAATTATAAAGCCAACTGATTTCTCAGTCTCAAATGGTGTCTGAAGTTAAAGTGACGGCATTGAATGGGAAGAAATGGTATCCTGAAACTTGGGTTGGGGTCATATGGGCAGATAATCAGAAATCTGGGGACATTGAGGCCTGTTGACTCACTCCTGCCAACAAAATCAACCCTCTCACTCCTATCTGAAGAGATGACTTCATCTTGGTCTTCTAAACCACCCTCGCCAGTAAAACCTTTAGCCCCTCCACCCTCATCTGATGAGATTAACACAGATGTATCAGAAGAGCCTTTCAGTCATTGCCTGGGGCATTGCCTGAGGCATATGTCTTACAAGACATTGCTGAATGTTCTCAGAACACATCCCCACCACCCGTTTTTGCTTCTAGACCTATAACTAAACTTAAGTCCCAGTGAGCCCCAAAAGGTGAAGTGGAAAGTATGACCCAGGAGGAAGTATGCTACACTCCCAAAGAAAGGCTTCAGTTTTCTAATATGTACAAACAGAAACCTGGGGAATACATGTCGGAATAGTTATTAAGGGTATGGGATGATGGTGCAAGGAACATAAAGTTGGATCAGCTAGAGTGAATGTGTCAGACTCACAGACCCACACATGGAGTGCCCAAAGGACACAATTTTTACCACAATGGTGAGGAACAAATTTGTGAAGGGAGCCCCAGCATCCTCGAAGACTGCTGTGATTACTACTTTATGTAAGTCAGATTTGACAATGGGAACTGCTCTAACCAAATTAAAACATCTGACTATAAGAGGGCCGATTGGACCCCATGGTAGTAGGAACCAAGTGGCAGAACTCAATCAACAAAGACAAGGCGGGCAAGGTTACCATAATGGACATCAGAGTCAAAGCAGTAATCAGAATAGTCAGACTCATAAGGACTTAATGGCATTGGCTACTTAGTCATAGTGTCCCTAGTAGTGAAATAGATGGGAAATCTACTAAATATTTACTTCATCTGTACAAACAGAAGAATTCTAGGCCAAGCGAATGGCAGCCTAACTCTAATCCCTAGAATAGAGAGTCACAGCCCCTCAGTCAATTCCCAGACTTGAGCCAGTTTACAGACTCACAAACCCTTGAAAGAAGCAGAGGCTGGATACCCTTGAGGAAGGACTCCACTACACTGCCAAAAATTTATGCTGTTAATCTTTCTCCCAGCCTTACCCAAAGGAATCTATAGCATTTTATGGGAGTGACTGTTCACTGGGGAAAAGGAAATAATCAGACATTCTAGGGATTACTGGATACTGACTCTGAATTGACAGTAATTCCAAGAGACAGAAAACATCACTGTGGTCCACCAGTCAGAGTGGGATTGTATGGAGGTGATGTTATTAAAGGAGTCTGAGCTCATATTCATCTCACAGTGGGTACAGTGAGTCCCCACAGCCATCCTGTAGTGATTTCCCTAGTTCCAGAATGCATAATTAGAATAGATATACTCAGCAACTGGAAGAATCCCCACTTCGGATCCCTGACAAATGGAGTAAGGGCTACTATGGTAGGAAAAGCCAAGTAGAAGGCGTTAAAACTGTCCCTACCTAGGAAAATAGTAAACCAAAAGCAATACCACATTCCTGGAGGGACTGAAGAGTTAACTGCCACCATCAAGGACTCAAAGGATGCAGAGGTGGTGATTCCCACCACACCCCCATTCCATTTGCTTATTTGGCCTGTGCAAAAACAGATAGATCTTGGAGAATGACAGCAGATTATTGAAAACTTAACTAAGTGGTGGCTCCAATTGCAACTGCTGTTCCAGATGTGGTTTCATTGCTTGAGCAAATGAATACATCTCCTGGTAACTGGTATGCAGCTATTGATCTGGCCAATGCATTTTTCTCGAATGTGATTTTGGAGGAGCACTGCTATGCAGTTATTGATTTGGCCATGCCTTTTTCTCAAATATGATTTTGAAGGAACACCAAAAGCAGTTTGCCTTCAGCTGGCAAGGCCAGCAATACACCTTGACTGTCCTACTTCAGAGGTATATCAACTCTACAGCCCCATGTCATAATTTAGACCACAGCGACCTTGATCGCTTTTCCCTTCCACAAGATGTCACACTGGTCCATTACGCTGATATTATATTGATTATACCTAGTAGGGAATAAGTATCAATGACTCTAGACTTATATTAAGGCATTTGTGTGCTAGACGGTGGGAAATTAGTCCAACAAAAATTCAGGCACCTTCCACCTCAGTGAAATTTCTAGGGGTCCAGAGATGAGGGACATGCTGAGATAGTCCTTCTAAAGTGAAGGATAAGTTGTTGCATCTGGCCCCTCCTAAAGCTAAAAAGGAGGGACATTGCCTGGTGAGTCTCTTTGGATTTTGGAGGCAGCATATCCCTCATTTTGGTGTGCCACTCAGACTTATTTATCAAGTGACTCAAAAAGCTGCTGGTTTTGAGTGGGGCCCAGAATAAGATAAAGCTCTGCAACAGGTTCAGGCTGCTGTGCAAGCTTCTTTGCCATTTGGGTCATATGATCCAGCTGATCCAATGGGCTTGAAGTATCAGTGGCAGATAGAAATGCTGTTTGGAGTCCTTGGAAAGCTCCTATTGGTGAATAACAGGGCAGACACTTAGGATTTTGGAACAAAGCCCTACCATCCTCTGCAAATAACTACTCTCTGTTTGAGAAACAGCTTTGGGTTTGTTACTGGGCCTTAGTAGAGACTGAACGCTTAACCATGTGTCATCAAATCACCATGCGGCTTGAGCTGCCCATAATGAACTGGTTGTTGTCTGACCTACAGAGTCATAAAGTTGGACGTGCACAGCAGCACTCCATCATTAAATGGAAGTAGTAAACATGAGATTGGGCCCAAGCAGGACTTGAAGACACAAGTAAGTTGCATGAGGAAGTGGCCCAAATGCCCATGGTCTCTACTCCTTTCACAATACCTGCTCTCTCCCATGGCCTTATGGGGAGTTCGGAATAAATTTAACCAAGGAGGTGGAAGAATTATACCCTGAAAACTATAAAACATTGTTGAAAGAAATTAAAGAAGTCTTAAATAAATGGAAAGACCACCTATGTTCATGGATTGGGAAATTCAATATTATAAAGATGACAATACTACCCATAGCAATACAGATTGCATGTAATCCCTACCAAAATTTCAACAGTGTTCTTTTTTTTTTTCCCAAAAATATAGATAAACCCAGCCTAAAACTCAAATGGAATTTCAAGGGGCCCTGAATAGCCAAAACAATATTGAAAAAGAAAAACAAAGTTGGTGGATTCATACTTCCTGATTTCAAAACTTACTACAAAGCTGCAGCAATAAAAGAGTGTGGTATTGGCATAGGATAAACATATACACCAATGGAATAGAATTGAGAGTCCAGAAATAAAACCATACATATATGGACAATTGATTTTCTACAAGAATGTTAAGAATATTCAATGAGAAAAGAACAATCTCT
Organism: Trichechus manatus latirostris; assembly: GCF_000243295.1. NCBI lineage: Eukaryota > Metazoa > Chordata > Mammalia > Sirenia > Trichechidae > Trichechus > Trichechus manatus. Next base: position 1,169,649 of record NW_004444180.1, read on the forward strand.
TCAACAAATTGTACTGGGACAACTGAATCTCCACATGCAAAAGAATGAAGTTGGACCCCTACCTCACACCATATGCAAAAATTAACTCAAAATGGATCAAAGACCTAAATCTAAGAGGCAAAACGATAAAACTCTTAAAAGAAAACATAGGGGAAAATCTTCATAACTTTGGATTTGGCAATGGATTCTTAGATATGGCACTAAAAGCACAGACCAGGAAAGAAAAAATAGATTAAATTGGACTTTATAAAACTTTTATTCTTCAAAGTACACTATTAAGAGAGTGAAAAGAAGAGAAATATGGGAGAAAATATTTTCAAATCATATATCATATATCTGATAAGGGATTAATATTCAGAACATATAAAGAACTCTTACAACTCAACAACAACAACAACAACAACAAAAAAACTAAAAAAACAGGCAAAGGATTGCATAGCTATTTCTCCGAAGAAAAAATCCAAATGGCCAATTATCACATGGAAAGATGCTCAACATCATTAGCCATCAAAGAAATGGAAATCAAAATCACAATGAGACACTTCTTCACACCCATCAGGATAGCTAATATTAAAAAAAAACACATACACAAAAAATTAAAAACAAAATAAACAAATCCATAAAATAAAAGGATGTGGAGAAATCAGAACCCTTGAGCACTGCTGGTGGGAATGTAAAACGTGCAACTGTTGTGGAAAATAGAATGTGGTTCCTCAAAAAGTTAAACATATAATCATCATATGATTCAGCAATTCCACTTCTGGGTATATACCCCAAAGAATTGAATGCAGAAGCTCAAAGAGATACGGCGTACCAGTATTCGTTGAGGCATTATTCACAGTAGCCAAATGGTGGAAATAAACCAAGTGCCGATCAACAAATGAACGGATAAACAAAATGTGGTTTACACATACAATGGAGTATTATGCAGCCATAAAATGGAATAAAGTTCTGATACATGCCACAACCGCTGTGCTGGGGTGCGTGGGGGAGGTGTGGGGATATCCAGTGTCAACACCCTAGAGTCTGGTCTCTAGGCTCACACCACCTCCCCTGAGGGCTTCCGTGAAATAGCCATACTCCCCACACAGTCTCTCCCCAGCCATGTCCCCTGTTGTATTTCATTCCTAGTGTTTGTCACCCTTGACTTTGCCACCCCTGACATTGTCACCGCTGACATTGTCACCCTCTGACATACCCACTGGATACTGTGAGCTAGTCCACCCCTTGCCTGTCCTCTTATCGCCACCGTGTGGGCTCCTCTGGGTGTGGCCACCCGCAGATAAGCAGGTGAGCCCCGAGCGTGCCCCAGGTGTGTCAAGTCCTGTTATCACAGCCAGGATGTTGTCTTAGGTGGGGCCAACCAGCAGGCTTAGGTGTGATGGGTGTGCCCAGTTAGAGCCCCTCACCCAGACAGATCCAGGGGTCTTACAGTGACACA
>NW_004444180.1:1171455-1180520 GCF_000243295.1 Trichechus manatus latirostris
GCTAGTCCGGCAGGATGGGAGAGGGGCTGAGGCCCCAAGACTTGGGGTAGCACAGGGCAGTAGCCCTAGGTTCCTGGGAGAAGGTGGAGGAGCCGGGAGCACAAGTGGGCACAGACCCACAGTGCCGGCCTCTCCCCGCTGCCCCACCCCAAGGGCCACCGCACCCAACCTCACCCAGACCTGCCTGGCGTCCCCATGCCGAGGCCCGCCACAGCCTGGGACCCCTCCCTCGTCACTCCCATCACTACTTACGGACCTCCCACTCCCACCAACTGCCCCTCTTTGCCTGCTGAGCGACCCTGTACTGTCTTTGCTCGAGCCCCACCTGCCATGCCCTCCTGGCTTCTAGCCCCACATCCAAGTCCTGTCCAGCACTCAAGCCTTGGCTTGAACGCTCCCTCAAGGAAGCCCCGTATGGCCCTCAGTGAGACATGGAGTCCCTGGAGTCTGTCCTCATCCCTGCCCCTCAACACTGCAACCACAGATGGACTGGAGGGTTCCTGGAGTCAGGCTCCAGCGGTCTGTGCCCCAGTGGCCCCAGGTGGTGGGCCTGAGCCCCAAGGCTGGCCTAGAGCCAGGGCAGGCCAGTGGGCAGGCAGCTGAAAGGCAAACACCCCTTTGTCCACCAGCTCATCTTCTTCATGAGGCTCTCTGGAGACAAAAGCCTGCTGGCGCTGAGGGGCCCCCAAGCCAAAAAACCCCCCAACCCAGTGGGCAGTGGGGAGGGTGCCTGGGCAAATGCTCAGGTATCCCCAATACCTCTCAGTCCCTGGTCCAAGGCAGGAAGGGCAGTGGGGTCCAGAAGGTGGTACCTGGCTCTCCAGCAGAGCTCTGGTCCTTGGCAGCCCTGGCCAGTGGTCTGAGTCTCTCCAGATCTCAAAGGTCCCAGGGAACCTGCTGAGGGGCACTGGAGAGACAGCCCAGGCCACTCTTCCCACAGTGAAGCCTCCAGACCCACAGCTTGGTGGGGCCAGGTCAGCGGCAGGACTGACCCTGTGATCAGGCTGAGGTTTCTCCCACGGCCCCTTCCTTCCTCTACAGCTCAGCTGAGTGCTGCCACTGCCCCCACAAAGCCAGACGGACGTGAGCCCTCCCTCCTGTGGACTCTAGGGGACCTATCCCATCTCTGCTTTTGTCACATCCACCCCAAGTCACAGCTATGCATTTGTTGTCTTTTCCCCCCAACAGCCTCAGAGCTCCTGCAGTATGGGGACACACAATGGGGACGCACCTGCAAGACTTGAGTTAAGGAGCTAGAGAATGTGGGGCAAAATGGCTGACTCCCAAAGTTGGGAGTTAGAGGGTGTCCCTAGCCATCTAGCTGTCACTCCCCAGCCATGTGGTCTTTCTGGGTCAGTTGTTGTCCAGTGTCTGCTGTATGCAAATCAGATTTTCCTCCGTGCTCCCCGGGAACCATGCACCACACTGGCTCTTAAGCCCCCCCACCCCCGCCTTCTCCTTTAGCTTCATTCTTCTTTTCTCTGCATCCGAGCCCACATGTCTTCATCCATGCTGGCATCTTCTTGCCCCGGCTGAAGGAAAACCACTCCACACCCTCTCACCCCAGCCTGCATGTGCACGTACCTGAAGAGAATTCTGACCTGCCCTCCAGGCCAGGTCTACCTTCTCCATGGAGTGTTTACCACCTTCTTCCGCCATCTTCTTTCCCTTTGATCCCTATCATGCTGGCTGCTTATTTCTGAGACATTCTGTACCTAGTCGCTATTATTCACGTGCTTATTCCATCTGCACCCTCCTCAGGCCAACCCCAGCCCCCGCCCCATCAGACTTTAACCCTCTGAGGCCCATAGCCTCCTTGGCATGCCAGCCTTCTCACCCATACACCCAGCTCTCAATTTACTCAAGATTAATTTGCCTATCTGGGAAATTAAGATATAGAGAAATTAACATTGTTGACAATATCCTTGCCCTGATTGTGAACAGCATTCAGTTTTGCCCTCTGCCACAGCACCTGGAAATGCTCTTGATGGTAGTGGTGGCTCCACTAGCTTCAGATAATGCAGAAGAAGCTTCAGCCAGCCCATATTGGACATGCAATGTGAGCCTGCAGTAAACCATTGCCATTTTGAGTCACACTGACTGATATGCTAACCAGTAGCCAAGGAACCAGTAGAACCCACAGCTCTTATCTATTGAAAAGTACCAGAGGCCTGGAGAGACCACTTCTAAGCAAGAAAACTACAAACAAAATGAACCAAGGTAGAGCCTATGAAAATCTTTTCATGAGCCACTAGACAGGAAACATTTCTCCTGAGAGGCAAAGGAAACACATAGTTGTGTTAAAAAAAAATAATTATTACAGGGAAACAAAGTATGTTTTAGGAAGCATGAATTTATATTACCTATTAATTCAAGAAAACAATGACCCAGTGAAACAAGAAGAGAGGATGAGATTAAAAAGGCTACAGGTAAAAGAGGAGTGGACTGATGTCAGGCAGAGATGAGAAGGAGACTAGATAACATAAGGAGAACTGCTTTAGGAGAAGTAATAGTTGTACTAACATCAGTAAAGAACAAAAAAACACTGCATAAAATTGAATAACTAATGTGGCAGACATCAAAAGTGCTTTGAGAATAAGGAAGAAAAGGACAAAAAGGAAATTCCTTCAGTGTTTGTGGGTTGGCTCATATCACACAAACCCACTTGCCATTAGCAACTATAGACTCTGGACAAAATAGAAAAGAGGACCATTTAAAAGACTGGAGAGCAATCAAAAGTAGACAGCAATCACATAGAATACAACTTTTGAAAAAGGAAAATAAGAAATGATACACATGTAGCTGGATTTCCCCCCAAAGGCCCTCCTCAGTTTGCAGGCACACAGGGGATTTAGTGCAAGCTGAAAGAAGTATGCCTGCTGGTTGAGAAGTCTGAGATCTAAGCTCAAGATTGTCAGAGAGGCTGGACATTAGGAAGGAAATTCTAGAAATAATGTAGCCATCCTAATGGAAAGAAACAACTGGAAGGCTAATAGATAAGAGCATGGGAACAGAGTTTGGAGTTCAAGTTTTACCAAGTTAGAGCACCTTGCTAAACACCTTGAGTTTTCCACTGAAACCCCATAACAGCTATGCCTTAGGAGTAAGGACCATATCCCATGACTAAGGGCTAAGCCCTAGGAATAAGAGCAAAACTGAAAGAGACCTAGATAACAAAGCCTAAGAAGAAGCCTCCTCAGGATCAAATTGATCCACCAATAATTTAACTGCCTGCTAGAATAAAACCTAACACTCTCCTGAGAAAGAAAATAGAATCAGAAGTCTCTATATTATACACAATGTCCAGTTTGCAATAAAAATTACTAGATATGGTAATATGACCCACAATCAAGAGGAATAAAACAACCAACAGAAACAATCTCACAGAAATCCATATATTGGAATTAGCAGATAAATACTTTGAAGTAACCATTATAAATACATTAAGTTATTTACAGAGGAAAAAATAATAGTAAAAAGGTGGGAAACTTCAGGAGATCTATGAAAACCTTTAAAAAAAAACCACATAGAAATTCATAAAGTGAAATAAAACATTATCCACAGTTAAAAAAAAAAATCATTCAGTGGGCTTAACGGTGGATTGGACACTGCAGAGGAAAGCATCAATGGACTTGAAGACAGTTCAATAGAAATTATCCACACTGAAGAACAAAGAGAAAACAGATTGAAAAAAAAGTAGCCTCCATGACCTGTGGGATATCAAGTGGTCTGAGAAGATGGGATACTACTTTTGAAGGAAAGAGGAAAATTGTGGGATACTACTTTTGAAGAAAAGAGGAAAATGGGGGTAGGGAAAGAAAATTATACCTACACACATGATAGTCAAACTGTTGAAAACAAAAAGTAAAAGAGAAGTCTTTAAAGAAGCCAGAAGAAAATGACATTACGTACAGTGGAAACAAAGTGGTGGCTCTAAATCCAATCATATCAAAGTTTACATTAAATGTAAATGGATTAACCATTCCAATTAAAAGACAGGAGTTTTTAGACTGCATAAAAAGCAAAACACAATGTATGCTGCTTACAAGAGACATCTTGTGAATATAAAGACACATAAAGGTTAAAAGTAAAAGGATGGAAAAATATAATGCCATGCAAACAGTAATCATAAGAAAGTTAGAATGGCTATATTAATATCACAGAAAGTAAACCTCAAACCAAGGAGTGTGACCAGAGATTAAAAAAAAAAAAAAAAGACAATTCCTAATGACAACAGGGTTACTTCATCAAGAAATCATAACAACGTTAAATGTGTTTTCACCTAATAACAAAATTCAAAATACACAAAGCAAAAATTGATAAAACTAACTGAGAGAAATAAATTGGATATTTTAACCCCTGGCCGTTATATATAAAACAGACGTGAGAAGATTCTGAAAGGTAGAGAAAGGCAGACGACCTAAGGACCTCAGGACTTAAGGAACGACATAGTGGTAAGTCTCGTGAGTTTTCCTTTTCCCTCATGCATCCCAGACTTGGAGCTAAAGAAGCTGGCAACCTGGAAACACCAACTGGTGCAGAAAACAAAGCCTTACAAAAGCTGCTCTTTCTATCCAAAGGACCAGGAAATGGGCAACCTAACAAGACAGAAAACATTTAGGCAGTAACTGCTGTACTCCAGCCAAATACCACAGAAAAAATCATGGCCCAACCCTCACCCATATTAGCAAAAGCTGAATGGGGAACCCAGACTTCCACCCTTGCCAAGTTGTAACAAGGAACCCCAAACTCTCTGCCGGGGAGGTTGTCAGGGAAGACTGAGTAGGGAGCCAGGACTTTCCTTTCTTCTGGGTGATAACAAGTTCTCTCCCACGCCCACTGCCGAGTCCACGTGAAGAGCCTGGACTTCCACCCCCACCCAGCAGAAACAAGACATTTCCCATCCTTGCTGCTAGAGTGCTGTCATAGGAAACCTAGTGGAGGGTAAATACTTTCACCACTGCCCAGCAGTAATGAGGCCACCCCCTACCGTGGTGTCAGTGGAGGCTATATGGGGCTCAGTAAAGAGGCCCTCCTACCCTTCCAAGCCAGGGAGGCATCAGTGGAGGCTTGGTGGGGAGCCAGAACTCCCACCTTACCAAGAAGCAATGAGGAGACCCCCACCTTGAATGCCAGTGGAGTCTGAGTGGGGAACCTGGACTTTTACCTCCATCTAACAGTTCAAATCCACCAGCTGCTCCTTGGAAACTCTATGGGACAGTTCTACTCTGTCCTATAGGGTCACCACAAGTCAGAACCGACTTGATGGCACAGGTTTTTTTTTTTTTTGTTAACAGTAATGAGATGGTGCATCCCCTTTCTCTCTTGACAGAGCTGTGTCAGAGGAAGCTAGTAAAGCAGAAGCTTTAAATAAGATCGAGACTCTCAAAATACCCAAAATGTCTAGGTTTCAATGAAAAAATCACTCATCATACCAAGAACCAGGAAGATCTCAAACCGAATGAAAAAAAAAAAAAGAAAATCAATAGATGCTAACACGGAGATCACAGAGATTTTAGAATCATCTGAAAGATTTTTAAGTGACCATCATAAAAATGCTTCATTGAGCAATTACAAGCATACTTGAACAAACTTTAAAAACAGAAAGTTTCAGTAAGAAAATAGAACATCTCATCAAAGAAATAGAAAATATAAAGGAGAACCAAATGCAAATTTTAGAACTGAAAAATGCAACAACTGAGATAAAAAACTCAGTGGATGGGCTTGACACCAGAATGGAGAAGACATAAGAAAGAATCAGTGAAGTGGCAGATACAACAACAGAGATTAACCAATCTGAACAACAGAGAGAAAATAAACTGAAAAAATAAAAAAATAAGCAGGGCCTCAGAGACCTGTGGGACTATAACCAAAGATCTAACATTTCTAACATCTAAGTCCCAGAAGGAGAGAAGAAAGAAGGCAGGGCTGAAAAAGTACTCAAAAAAAAAAAAAGGCTGAAAGTTTCCTAAATTTGGCAAAAGACATAAACCTACAGATTTAAGAAGTCGAGTGAACCCCCAAAGAGAATAAAACCAAAGAAATCCACACTAAGACATATCATAGTCAAATTTCTGAAAACTAAAGACAAAATTTTGAAAGCAATGAGAAATAAATGACACCTTACCTATAGGGGAAAAACAATTAGAATGACAGACTTTCTCATCAACCTCTCTCAGAAGCCAGAAGAAACTGGCACAACATTTTTTCAGGTGCTGAAAGAAAAGAGCTATCAACACAAAATCCTGTACTCAGTGAAAATATCCTCCAGGATAAAGGGGAAATTAAGGCATTCTGAGATGAAGGAAAATTAAGAGAATTTGTCACCAGCAGATTTACTCTAAAAAATGGCTGAAGGAAGTTCTCTAAACAGAAACGAAATGATAAAGAAGGAACCTTGGAACACCAGGAAGGAAGACAGGATGTGGTAAGCAAAAATATAGGTAATACAATAGGCTTTCCTTCTCCTCTTGAGCTTTCTAAATTATGTTTGTTGGTTGAAGCAAAAATTAAAACATTGCCTGATACAATTCTACATGTCTGAAAAGGACACATTGAAGACAATTACATTGTAACAGGAAGTAAAGGGAGGTAAGTTTTCTACACTTCACTCAAAACAATAAAATGACAACACTGAGGCTGTGGTGTTATGAATATATAATGTAATACATATAGCAACCACTAAAAATGTTATACAAAGAGATATACTTAAAATTACTGTAAGAAAAAAAAAAAAAACCATTGCCATCAAGTCAATTCAAACTCATGGTGACCCCATGAGATAAATCAAAATAGATTTCTAAAAATGTACAAGCAATCCACAGAAAGGCGGAAAAAGAAAAAAAGAAACCAAGAACAAAAAGAACAGAGAGCAAAAAATGAAATGGCAGTCTTAAGTCGAAACATATTAATAATTGCATTAAATGCAAATGGTCTACATACATCAATTAAAAGAGATTAGCAGAGTGAATTAAGATATGCTGTCTACAAGAAACTCTCTTCAAACATAATGACAGAAGCAGGTTGGAAGTAAAAGGATGAAAAAGATAACTTGTTCAAGCATTAATCAAAATAAAATCAGTTAAAGTAGACTTCAGAGAAAGAAAATTACCAGAGAAAGAAAGGGACACTGAGTAATGACTAAAGGCTTAATCCACCAAAAAGACATAGAAATTCTAAATAAATTCTAAACAATAACAACAGAGTTGCAAAATATATAAAACAAAAAATGATAGAACTAAAAGGAGAAATATGCAAATTTACAATGATAGCTGGAGACTTCAACATGCTTTTGCCAATACTTGATAGGACGACTAGACAGAAACTCAGCAAGGATATAGAAGAACTCAACAACACCATCAGCCAATGGGATCTAATCAACATTTACAGAACATTCTACTTAACAACAGCAGAATGCACATTCTTCTCAAGTGCCTACAGAGTATATACCAAGATAGACCTTATCCTGTGCCATAAAACACACCTGAACAAATTCAACACAATAGATTCGAACTAGAAATCAATAAAATCATAGATAACAGGAAAATATCCAAACACTTGGTAACTAACAACACACTACTAAATAATCCATGGGTCAAAAAGGAAGTCTCGAAATAAAAAAATATATTGAACTGAATGAAAATGGAAATACAACATATCAAAATTTGAGGGTCACAGCTAAAGTAGTGTTAAAAGGGAATTTTATAACCTTAAGTGCATACACTAAAAAAAAAGAGGAATTTTTCATTTTAAGAAAAGAGGAAAATCTCAAATCAATGATCAAAGCTCCCACCTCAAGAACCTAGAAAAAGAAAAGAAAAATAAACCCAAAGCAAGCAGAAGGAAGGCCATAATTTCAATGAAATTGAAAACATGAAAATAATAGAAAGAGTCTATGAAACCAACAAAAAAGATCAATAAAAGCAAGACTGATAAAAGGAAGAAAAAAAAGGAAATGACACAGAATTACCAATATCAGGAAATGAAATAGGGGAAATCACTACAGACCTTGCAGACATCAAAGGGATAGTAAAGGAATACTGTAAACAACTCTGCATGCATAAATTTGACAACTTAGATGAAATGAACCAATTCCTCTAAAAGCAAAAACTACCATAGCTCATCCAATATAAATAGAAAATTTGATTAGCTCTATAACTATTAAAGAAATTTATTTCAAAATTTTAAACGCCCCCCCTCCAAAAAAAAAAAAAAGTAAATAATTCTCCAGGCCAGATGGTTTCACTGGAGAATTTTATCAAACCTTTAAAGAAAAATTAACATCGATTCTATACAATCCCTTCCAGAAGATAGAAGAGGAGGGAACACATTTGAAAATTAAACCAAAATAATCAAACCCATTGCCATTAAGTTGAGTCCACCTCATAGAGACACTATAGGACAGAGTGGATCTGCCCCACAGAGTTTTCAAGGAGCACCTGGTGGATTGGAACTGTCAACCTTTTGGTTAGCGGCCGTAGCACTTAACCACTATGCCACCAAGGTTTCCATTTGAGAATAGAATTCAGGAACATATAGAAAGAATTACACACTATACTCAAATGGAGTTATCACGTATCTGATAAAGGACTTATATCCAGAATATATAAAGAATTTTCAAAACTCAATGATGAAAAAACAAACAATTCAACTTAAAAAACGTTTTTAACACACTTCAACAAAGAAGACATATGGATGGTAAATGGTAAATAAGTGTGTAAAAACATATGTTCAACATTATTAGTCATTTGTGGTTGTTGTTGTTAGGTGTTGTTGAGTTGGTTCTGACCCATAGCAAACCTACGTATGATGGAATGAAACACTGCCCAGTCCCTGTGCCATCCTCACAATCGTTGCTATGCTGGTACCCATCACTGCAGCCACTGTGTCAATCCATCTCGTTGAGGGTCTTCCTCGTTAGCCATTACCAAACCAAAATCAAACCCGTTGCTGTCGAGTCGATCTGACTCATAGCAGCCCTATAGGACAGAGTAGAACTGCCCCAGGGTTTCAAGGAGCAGCTGGTGGATTCGAACTACCAATCTTTTTTTTTTTTTTTTTTAAAT
>NW_004444180.1:1187055-1208643 GCF_000243295.1 Trichechus manatus latirostris
CTCTTTCAGTATTCTTACTCTGTTTGGTGTTCGGCTGAGTTCTTTATCTCTTCATTTGATGTTCTAGGGTTTCAGGATTGTTGATTCTCTGTCTGGCTTAGTTTTTCGGATCTTTGTTGTGGAGGGATGGCGTGGTGCTTCTGCCTAGACCGCCATCTTGCCAGAGTATCACCCGAACTACCAATCTTTTTTGGTTAATAGCTGAGCTCTTAACTGCTGTGCCGTCAGGATCCCATTACCCATTAGGGAAATGCAAATTAAAACCACAACAAGATACCACTACACACCTATTAGAATGGCTAAAATAAAAAATATTGACAACATCAAGTGCTGACAAGGATGCGGAGCAACTGGAACTCTCATACATTGCTGGTGTGAATGCAAAATGAGCGGGTCACTCTGAAAAATGGTTTGGTGATTTCTTATCATTAAAACATATACTTACCATATGGCCCTGTAATCCCACTCCTAGGTTTTCACCCAAGTGAAAAGAAAACTTAGGTTTACATAACAACCTGTATATGAAAGAAGACAGTCTCAAAAGGGCTACATACTGTATGATTCCATCTACATGGTCTTCTAGAAAAGGAAAAACTTGAAAACAGACCAGTGGTTTCCAGGCACTGGGGATGGGGAAACACAGGAACACAGGGGAAATTTTGGGGTGATGGAAATTGTATCTTGATTGTGGTTACACAACCATGTGTTTGTCAAAACTCAAAGAACTGTACATAAAGAATGGTGAATTTTACTGTATGTGAAAATGCTTTAATAAAAACGGAAAAATATACATGAAGCTAATACAGGAAAAAGCACAGAGAAATTAAGAAAATCCCAGTCATAGTATCACACCCCATGACAGGTCTAATAGGCAAAATAGATAGGTACACAGATAAAGAGAGGATTTGAATTATGTAAGGTTGATTTACTCACATATTTCAAACTTTGTTCCCTAATATATATCATATTGCTTCTTTTTTTAGGCATCCATGGACTAGTCATAAAATTAATCTTATGTTAGGCCATAAGGGAACCATAACGAATTCCATAGTTAAGAAATTATACACTGTACAGTCTCTGACAAAAATACAATGAAATACTGATAGCAAAATTTCAAACAAAATGAAATAACATAATCAGCTAGAGGGCTGGCCTGGTTAGAGCTGTGGTTTTTCCCCAACTTCCCCCTACCCCTCACCCTCCCTTATTCTGTGAAATGGACAATTGGGACCTCTCAGGGAATATAAATTTGTATAAACTGTGTGTTAGAGTTCAGGATCCCTCAAAATACATTGCTTTTCATAAGGAATTTGCCCTTAGATTTTCTGTGAAAAATAACAACAACCAAACCAGTTGCTGTTGAGTTGCTTTCAACTCATAGCGACCCCATGTGTGTCAGAGTAGAACTGTGCTCCACAGGGTTTTCAATGAGTGTAATTTTTTGGAAGTAGATCACCAGGCCTTTCTTCCAAGGCACCTCTGGGTAAATTTGAGCCTCCAACCTTTTGCTTAGCAGCTGAGTGCATAACTGCTTGCACCACCCAGGACTCCTAGACTTTCTATACACCCATTAAAAACCCATTGCTGTCAAGTCAATTCTGACTCATAGAGACTTTGTAAGACATAGTAGAACTGCCCCATAGGATTTCCAAGGCTGTACTCTTAATGGAAGCAGATTATCAGGACTTCCTCCCATGGAGCGTCTAGTGGGTTTGAACCACTGCCCTTTCAGTTAGCAGCCGAGTGTTTAACCACTGTGCCACTAGGGCTCCTTAGACTTTTTATAAGGGGTGTTAATTGTTTAAGCTGCCACCAAGATGTGGAATCTTTGGACTTGTCATGGGTAATTGTGATCATCTCAATAAGATACAGGAAAAAATTTAATATAATGCAACACCTGCAAACTAGGAAGAGATGGAACTGCCTCCATCTGATGAAAGATGTTTAGAAAAAGTCCTGCAGCATATACCGTACTTAATGGTGGGATATTCAGTGCTGCCCCAAAGGCTGAAAACAGATGTCTGTACTCACCACTGCTATTCAACACTGTGCTGGCGACTGCAGCCAAAGCAATAAGGCAATAAAAATAAAGTCACAAAGACTGGAAAGGAAGACATAAACTGTGTTCATTTGCAGATGTCATGACTGTGTTCATGGAAAATCCAAATTAGTCTGCAAATTATTGGAACTCTTAACTAAATTTAGCAAGGTTGATGGACACAAGGTCAGTGTATTCAGTTTCCTATGGCTGCTGTGACTAACGACCACAGACTCAGTGGCTTAAAACAGCATACATATACTACCTCACAGCTCTGGAGGTCAGAAATCCAAGGTCAGCCTCAAAGAGCCAACGTCAAGGTGTCTGGTAGGCCTGCTTCCTGCTGGAGCTTTTAGGTGAGAATCCATTTCCTTGCCTTTTCCAGCGTCTAGAGACCACCTGCATGCCTTAGCTCATGACCCCTTCCACCATCTTCAAATCCAGTGTTGGGGTGTCTTCAGATCTTTCTCTGTGACTCTGACTTTCCTTCTTCCCCCTTACAAGGTGTGTGTTTATGTGTGTTTGTATGTGTTTATATGGGTGTGTGTGAGTGTGTGTGTGTGTGTGTATGGGTTTGTGTGTGAGTGTGTATTTCTATGTGTGCTTGTATGAATGTGTTTGTATGTGTGTGTTTGTGCATGTGTGTCTTAGTTATCTAGTGCTGCTATAACAGAAATACCACAAGTGGATGGCTTTAACAAAGAGAAATTTATTCTGTCATGGTCTAGGAGGCTAGAAGTCCGAATTCAGGGTGCCAGCTCAAGGGGGAGGCTTTCTCTCTCTGTTGGCTCTGGAGGAAGGTCCTTGTCCTCAATCTTCCCCTGTTGAGGAGCTTCTCAGGGCAGGGACCCCAGGTCCAAAGGATGCGCTATGCTCCTGGTGCTTCTTTCTCCGTGGTATGAGGCCCCCATGTCTCTCTGCTCACTTCTCTATTTTGTATCCCAAAAGAGATTGACTTAAGACACAACCTAATCTTGTAGATTGAATCCTGCCTCATTAACATGACTGCTGCTAATCCCACTGCATTAACATCATACAGATAGGATTTACAACACATAGGACAATCACATCAGATGACAAAATGGTGGACAACTACGCAATACTCGGAATCATGGACTAGCCAAGTTGATACACGTTTTGGGGGGACACAATTCAATCCATAACAATGTACTTATATGGGTGTGTGTGTTTGTGTGTGTCTATTTGTATGTGTGACTATTCTGTGTGTGTATGTTTGTATGTATGTGTGCTTTTGTGTGTATGTTTGTGGGAGTTTGTGTCAGTGTGCATGTGTGTCAGTGTGTGTTTATGGATGTTGTGAGTGTGTCAGTTTGTGTACGAGTGTGTTTGTATGTGTGTGTGTTTGTGTGTATGTTTGAGTGTGTTTGTGTGAGCATATGTGTGTGCACAAGTGTGTTCCTGCTACTACAATGCCTCGGTTCCACTGTTCTGTGCATTTGCTTTTGGAGGAAGGCATGATCACTCCGATCGTACCCCCCAGGTCTGAGCACTGTGATCATGCCCCTGCATTTCCTTCCAGCAACTTCTACTCACATGTCTACAACCCTGAGCCCGTGAGAGGCTTGGGGTGTGCTGCTGTTCTCACCCAGGACTTGGGGCACACGTCTCACGGCGTTAGTTGCCTGGCTGCCGGCTCACCTGGCTCTCCCCTCCCTGGCTCTCTCTGGGTGGATGCCGCATTGCCTCTACCCTGCTGTGTTGGGCTCAGGGACAGTCCGTGTTGGGGCCGTGGTCCCTTCATCTGTTTCTCAGATGAGGCTGGGGCCCCGACTCCCTGCAGCTCTGAGTTCCGACAGGTGTGCAGCTGGGTCGGCTGACTTGATGTAGAGGTGAGCAGAGTCCAGGAGCTGTGTAGGGAGGGCATCCTAAGCCCCTCAGTTGGTGGACTCGATACCAAGACCTTGGCAGGGCCATGCAACAGCTCCTCTGGGCCTGGTGGCCCTGGCCGGCACCGGGCTGGACCTGCCCTAATCTGCCTGTGGGCCGTGACTCACATAGGTGTGCGCAGGCAACTGCAGCGGTACTTACCTGAATGCTCCTGTGATTTCCTGGGAAAAGTGAAGGGGCCCGCTGGACGGCGGGGGGTGGGCCGAGCGGCTGCCCTCAGACAGGAGGGGCCCTCCAAGGCCACTGGAGAGAGCAGCAGGCCCAGTGAGCAGACGTTGGGCAGCCCCGTGTCAGGGGAGTTTCACTTACCACTGAAGGATCTGACGAGGCCAGATGCTGCACGGGTGTTTTCTGGAGGTGGATGGGGGTTTGGTCCTGATGTTTATGGGTGTGATTTTATACTGATAGAAACAGGCTGAGCTGTGCTGATGGACACACAGCGCCCTCTGAACTGACGTCCATCTTTTGTCCTGAGGCTGGAGGCTCCGACGTATGCCGTGAGGCCCCGTCCCTGGGACGTGGGGACTGCAGCGCCCTCCAGGCCCTGTCCTAACGAGAGCAGGGTCCTGGAGCCTGGGAAGCTTTCTGCTTTTGGAGGGAGCAGCGGGGTTGCAGCAGCCTCTGAGGGTGTGTGAGACATCGGGGAAACTTAGGCAGAGGAGATGGCACTAGGGAGTGCCTAGGCTGCTGGGAGGCCAGAGGCACACAGCAGATCTCAGGGAGCAGTCTGTGAGTGTCACGGGTGGGTGTCCTGAGTGTCAGGGATCCTCTCGGTGATGGGACCAAGGGAGAGGGAGGGCTGAGGACCAACCTGGCCGGCAACAGCCTCAGCCTGTGAACAACCCTCCCCCTTCTCCAAAACTATCCGAGGTGCTCTTCACTAAGCGGGGGGCTGGAGCCCAGGAGGTATGAGGGCCCAGTGTGAGCTCGGGGAGACTGCAGAAGCCGCGCTGGAGCCGGGGATGAGGGGACCCCTGACTCCAAGCCCGGCCGACCCAACCTGCCCCGATGCAGACCAATAATTAAGCATTGCTGGGCGAGGGCTCGGTGCCTCTGACGAAGCCAGGGGCTACCCCTTCGGCCCGAGTTCTGGGTCCCGGGAGGAATTCCATATAAGCAGTGATTCAGAGAAGACAAACAAGCATGAAGGTGTTCCAATCAGTGCAGCCCTAAAACCAAATTTACTCTCTGCTCCCCTATCCGGGAGGGAAGTCTGCTCCGCCCCCACCAGCCAGAGGGGTTCCCTCTCCTGCAGCTGGCATCTTGGAGTGGCTCTCCCTCGGAACCCTACGGTGAAACAAGGAGAGGGTTGCCGCCTTCCTCTTATCACAGAAGTCCTTGGCTCGTAAATTCCACGTGGGCCTGCCCTTTCTGTCAACACAAAGATAATTCCTGTAAGCACAGCCCTGAACCCCGGCCAGCGCCCCAACACCCCCCACCCGCCAGCAGACCCATTTCCTCTTCACCAGCTCGGCGGGACCTACCTGTCTTTTATTATTCGATCACTCTCTATTTTTCCCAGAAATCCTGATTTAAAAAACCAAAAACCATACCCATTGCTGTCGAGTCTATTCCGACTCATAGTGACCCTGTAGGCCAGAGAAGAACTGCCCCATAAAGTTTCCAAGGAGAGGCTGGTGGATTCCAACTGCTGGCCTTTTGGTTAGCAGCCATAGCACTTAACCACTGCGCCTCCAGGGCTCCAGATAGTTACAGGAATTATCCCCCAACTGAAGTGTTCCTGGACTGTAGCCTCAGCAGTCCCAGCAGCTGAGCCCTGGTGGCCTGAGCACCCGACCTGGAAGGCTCTGCGCCGCAGCACCCCCATGCCAGACGCGATGGTGTGCCGGCATGTCAGCCAGGACCCTTCCAGAACAGAAGACGGAATCGAGGGGCACAGTCGTGGGTCCGTGGTCAGAGGAGCTGAGCTGGGAGGGGGTCTCAAGAGGCCTCCCCCCACTTGCCTCCTCAGGGCTGTGGGGGACGAAGGGTACACTGACCCTGCAGCCCTCCCCAGGGCAGAACCCACATGGGGTCCGAGAAGTGGGCAGGGCAGGCGTGTGTCCTGGCTCACCCCCTCCCCAGCTGCGTGGCCCTGGGCCAGTGGTACCTTCTCTGTGCCTCAGGTGCCTCGTCTGTAAAACGGGGTGGCTGATGTTCTGAGGACAAAGGAAATGAGTCCATGCGGCATTCTCCCAGCTGGCCGGGGAGAGCTCAGTGTTGGTGCTGCCGCCACCCTCGTGGGGTCTGGCCGCCTCACCTTCCCCGTGAGACTTTAGGGGTTTTCTTGGCCTCGAAAAGCTCCTGGGTCCTCAGTTGTTTACATGTTTGAACAATGTTCTACCTTGTCAGCCCTATGGCTGGGGTATCTTACCACATCTGGAATCGGGACATGTCTCATATCCGCTTCTGGTTCTTTGTGGTCAGAAAATAAGGGTGTAGTTTCTGCCCGAGGGTGGGACCAAGTGGTGAAGATAGTGTTAACCCACTTGGCTGCTAACAAAAGGCTGGAGGGTCAAGTCCACCCAGGGGCACCTTGGAAAAAAGGCCTGGCAATCTACTTCTGAAAGATCAGCCATTGAAAACTCTATGGAGCACGGTTTTACTCTGGCACAGTTGGCGCCGCCATGAGTCAGGTAACTGTAGTTCTGACTAGTGCCTGGGACCCGCCTGTCCGGCACAGGCTGCGTTGTGCCGAGTGGCTGGGATTGCAGATGGTACTGGTGGAGGTGGCAGCACTGGAACGTGACAGTCTGGGGAAGGGCTAGTTGGTGGCAGAGAGGCACCATGTCCAGGGAGCTGGAGCCGCAGGGAGCCAGAGAGGGTCGGAGGTCGAAGGTGAGAAGCTCCTGAAGTTGGGCGGCGTGGGAGCCTGTCACACGTCTGTTGTGTGCCAGGCCTCGGCGTCTCCTCGGAGTGGGGGCTGGGCTGGGCCCCTTGACCCTGCAGGGTGAGTCTGGTTCTCCGGGTGGCTTGGGCGAGCCCCCTCATCTTCTCCGTGCTCCCACCCTGCAGGCCCTCAAGGGGGTTCCGCATGGGGGCCTGGCCCCACCTCCTGACCACCCTGACTGGGCAGGCTCAGGTGGGACAGCTCTGTGCCCACCTTCTCATCCTCCCAGGGACATGCCAACCCCTCAGAGCCCTGAGGACCTGTCATGGGAACTAGGCGTGAGGCTGCCTGCCTCTCCCACTCCAAAGCCCCCCACCCCTCAGGCCCGTCTGCCCCTGGAAGAGGAGGAGGGCTGAGGAGTGGCTGCCTGGAGAGCTGCTGGGGAGGGCATGGCCTTCCTGGATCCTGCCGGCCAGAACTGGGCTGACCCCAGCCGGCCTGCATGTCACCTGGTCTGGGGCCTCAGGCCGTGCTCAGACGCAGGAGTGGAGTGACAGTTCTGGGGGGACTCCCAGCCCAGGTGGTGGTGTTGAAACCAGCCATCCCCCTCCCCTTTGCCTGGGCCAGTTACAGCCGGGCTGGGCCCAGGCGGGGTCAGGGCCAGGGTCAGCCGGGGGGTGGGGGGGTTAGGGCTGAGTCAGGGTCAGCCCAGGGCTGGGCCAGGCCTGAGGGCTTCACGTTCCTTGCAGCCAGTAGCCCCCACCTCCATTCCAGCCAGGGGTGTGAGGAGCTGGAAGGGAGAGGGGCGGACAGGGTGTTACTCAAGACAAGGAGACCCCCAGAGAGCTGGGCTGGGCTGACTTCACGGCACATCAGAGAAAAGAGCCGTCACCAGCAGCACTGCCAGCCAGAGCCTGGGTGGGGGTCCCCGGGGCCTGAGAGCAGGTGCAGGCCCACGCTTTGCACACAGAGGAAGGCTGGTGTGAGGCAGAAGGGGGGTAGCCATCTGGGGGTCCAGGTAGACCTGATGGACCATCCCTCGTCCCTCGGGGTCTGTCCCCAGCAGGACCCATGGCCAGCCTGTCTCACCTTCTCTGAGTAACCTCGGCACAACCAACCTTGACAAACAGGGGCTCCTTGATCCGAGTCAGGCCAGCTGGGGGTGGGGATGGGGGACGCTGGTGACATCACCTCAGTCTCCAGCTGCCCCTGGCCCTCCACATGCTCCCACCTCACGCAGCTACGCCTGGGTGAGGCCCCTTGAGGTGGACTTCCCACCCCTTCCAAATGAGGCTCCGTCTTGTTCCAGGCTCATGAGCCCAGAGGCCAATCAGATGGAGGGGGGCAGTCAGTGGTCGGTGGTCACTGAGATGTATGACCTCAGGACAGAAGGGGACAGCGAGGGCTCTGGGGCCATTGCCTGGGCCAGGCTGTCCCCTCCCTGAGCACGGCACCCACACAGTGCATCCTCGTGGAACAGCGAGCTTCTCCTTGCCTGTTTTCAGGTGGGGAAACCGAGGCTCTGGCCTGTCTCTTCTGGCCTGGGACGCTGCCCTCTCCCCCTACTGTCTGGGAGTCACTGCCTGCCTCAGTCGCCAGGCGAGTCTGCTTTAAGATGGTGCACCTGCTTCCCAGCAGCCCCCTCCCCCAGAGACCAGCAGCCCTGAAGCCCCATCTGGAGGTCCAGGCGCTTGCCGAGGCATCTGTCATTTGCCCGGTCACGTCTATAAGTGGCATCTGACAGTGGGCACGGGGAGGCAGGCAGAGGCCAGGCTTGAGGGCTAGGGAGGTCACAAGAAGGACCCAATTGGCAAATCAGACCCTGACTCCAGGCCCCTTCCCATAGGACCCCTGGAAATATGGGCTGGTCTGGCCCCAGGGCTGGGGGAGGCAGCAGGTGGGCTCATGTGTAGGATGGGGGCTGGGGTGGAAGGAGCTGTGATTCGAAGCTCAAGCCCATGGGAGACTTCAGACCACGGGAGCCCTCAGGCCACGAGAGCCCTCAGACCATGGGAACCCTCAGACCGTGGGAGCCCTCAGGCCATGGGAGCCCTCAGGTCACAAGAGCCCTCAGACCACGGGAACCCTCAGACCATGGGATCCCTCAGGCCACGGGAGCCCTCAGACCATGGGATCCCTCAGGCCACGGGAGCCCTCAGGCCATGGAAGCCCTCAGGGTGGGTGGGCCTCCCCAGTGGCGTCCCTAGGATTGGTGACTCTCAGTGCAGTAACTCATGGTGTCACCCCGCCATGGACCTCCTCCCATACCAGACTACCCAGAATCCTTAGTAATGTTTATTATTAATTTTAATCATAGAATAATATGTGATAAATACACTTGTAAATTGTTTAAATGTAATATTTGTTAGAGCGTATGAATACTAACAACAAAATTGTTTTGTAAAATCTTTCTACTGATGACATTATTAGCTACATTATTAGCTACATTATTAGCTACATTATTAGTTACATTATTAGCTACATTATTAGCTACATTATTAGTTACATTATTAGCTACATTATTAGTTACATTATTAGTTACATTATTAGCTACCTTATTAGCTACATTATTAGCTACATTATTAGTTACATTATTAGTAACTGAGCAGAAGCCTTTTTTGATTTTTCTCTTGTTTTCCTTTAACTACTACTTCATTCTCAAAAAAGTTATTCATATAGGTTCACAAATACTACTTACCACAATACTGTAGCTAAAACATCAGAAAATTGGACAAAATCAGCAACTATAAAAACACCGCCAACAACGAAGACAGCCGTGCTTGTAGCCCATGCGGACGGAACCGCGTGATTTGAAGCAGCGTTGTAATCGGGTAATAAAAACTGGAGCAGCCCATTAAAAAACCAAAATGAAACCCACTGCCATCAAGTCAATTCCAACTCCTAGTGACCCCATAGGACAGAGTAGAACTGCCCCATAGAGTTTCCAAGGAGTACCTCATGGATTCGAACTGCTGACCTTTTGGTTGGCAACCATAGCTCTTAACCACTGTGCCACCAGGGTTCCTGGAGCCCATTTGAAGGTTCAAAACATAAATTAGCACAGAGATTTTAGTCTTGGAGGTATATTGATACATGAAAGCCAGGCTTATGAAAAATATTTCTGTTCTTATAACTACAGGAATATTTTTATAAAAAATAATAAATTTCCGCTGAAACACCACACAAGAACTTCATAGACAGTCGTTTTGGTGTCACCCCCTCTGACAGTGTCACCAGGTGCACCCTGCACTCCCCGCACCCCTGTATAGTGATGCCCCTGGGCCTCCCTGGCCCCTGGGGAGGGTCCTTGGAGCAAAGGCAGCAAGGCAGTTCTGGGCCCTGCACCCCAGGGGGGCTCACCAACCCCGCCTCTGAGCCCGAAGCTCCTGGACCCCTCAGCACCCTGAGGCCTTGGCATCCTCACTGGCCCTGAGGGCACACAGGAAGCCATTAGCAGGGCTCAGAAAAGAGGCTGGGCTGTGTCTGCGACCAGTGGGCTTCCCAGAGGGGTGTTCCGGAAAGTTCCGGGAGCCCTGCCTAGAGCAGCAGCCTCCTTCTCACTCTCTGGGCTTTTAGGCCTGCCAGGCTGCTGCAGGTTCTGGCGGCCAAGGGCCCTCGAGAGCCCAGAAACCTCAGATGTTAGTGGGCGCCGGGCCTGGGCCTCAGCAGGGACTGGCCAGCACTGGATTTTCAAGGACGACGTGGTCAACCTGGTGGCCCATGTTGGGGGTTTCGGCACCCCAAGTCAGGTCCCCAGGACTCTCAGGCCAGGCGGTCAGCCAGCCAGGGCCCACAGTGGCCCTGCAGCGCTCACGGAAGACGTGCTGAGGAGGGCATTCGCAGACGCCTGGGGAAGTCTCACTGCCCGTGACTCAGCCTCCACCTCAGGCATGTAGGGTGTGCTCCCTGAGAAGCGCTGGCCACTGACTCAGAGGGTCAGGGGCCATGGTGGACCGGCCAGTGACGCAGGCCTGCGCCCCTCGTGATTCAGAGTGGACACAGGCTGGCCGGGTGGCTGCCACGGCCCTCCTCTCCTCACACCCCAATTATCCAAACTGCAGACGTCCATCACCTGCCCCTCGGGACCTGCCGAGCCCCTGGCCAGCTGGAGATGCCACGGCTCACACGCTGGCTCAGGACCTGCCCCCACCCCGGCCAAGCACCAAGGCTGGGCAGGAATCCCCAGTGCTTCCCGTCGGCGGTCACTCACCCTCCCCTGCGACCACTCATTCGTTCATCCGTTTGTTCACTCATTCATTGTCTCCTCAGCCCCCCACTCCATCCTGCCATGTGTCAGCTGACCTCCCTCCCAGCACCTGGGCCAAGACGGGGCAGGGGGAGGGGCAGCTCAGGAGGCAGAGACTAGACGACCCGAGTGACTGGGGTTGGGTCCAAGAGAGCCCAGAGCAAACGCCCCGGACCCCAGCAGTGCAGGGGCCGCCAGGACCTGCAGGAAAGGGTCGACCTCACCCCAGGTGGGGCCTCCTGGTCAGATCCAGCCTGTGGGCTGCAGAGCTGCTGACCTTGGCCAGGGTGTGTGACTGTTGGGAGGGATAGCTGAGTCCAGCCCTAGTTTCCCCAGCTGTCCAGATGAGGACCCCACTGCTCACCCACCCCTTATCTGGGGCAGACTGATCACCATACAGTGGTACCTTCTCCCCAGAGCCCATCAGCCAGAGGCTCATAGGCTGTTCTGAGCTGTGGCTGCCCTGAGCAGGGGCTGCCCTGAGCTGTGGCTGCCCTGAGCCTGGGCTGCTCTGAGCTGGGGCCAGCCGCATGGGCACTCCTGACTCCCAGCTCCCACAGGGCCAGGGCGGACCGAGCTGGCTTGCTGGCCGCCCATTGCTGGGCTGCACTGGGAGGAGGGGTCCTGTGGCTCAGGGTTTGCTACCCCCAGCCTGCTGACCACCACCATCCAGGGAGCAAGGGTCTGACAATGTCTCCAGGCCCTTGTCTTGGAGGTCAGGCTACAGGCCCAGAGAGCTGCCTGGGAAATCCTGGGGTGGGGGCCCGGAAAGAGGACGCCCTCGGACCAGGACTTAGGGGGCCCTCAGCAATGCTGGCCCCACCCGAACAGACCCGCCCATCCCCTGCCAGCTGCAGCGAGTGCCCACTGTTTACCTGGGCGAGGGGAAGGCACAGGCCCCGCCCTGCCCACCCACGTGAAGCGCTGGGCTGAGCCAGCCCCGGGGCTACAAAAGGCTCCTGCAGGCTCAATCCTCGCCTCACTGCTGTCCCTGGGGACTCTCCCCTCACCCACACCATGGCTGTTGGCCGGAGGAGGCTGGCCCAGCTCTGGGCTCTGGGTCTTGCCCTGGCCTGCGCCCAGCACACAGGTACGGCTCGCGCTGTCTGCCTCTTCCAGGACGGTCCCCAAGTCCTGGGGTGGCCCTGGCCCAGGTGGCCCTCACCCTGAGTGGGCCCATGAGGAGTCCTGCAGGCCCTGCCTGTGGCCCTAGCAGGCCTTTCATGGGCTGGGGGAGTTTGGGGCTTCAGGGTCTGGGACACCTTTAGGGCTCTGTGATGGGAAGACAGAGGCCAGGCTTCCTAAGCACTCCGCCTGTCCCTGCCAGCCATCCAACCTGCAGTGGCTGGCTCGACCATCCACTGGTGGCCCCGACCCTCCATCGGTGGACCCTCCAGTGGAGGCCCCGACCCTCCGTCGGCGGCCCTGACCCTCCAGTGGTGGCCCCGACCCTCCAGTGGTAGCCCCGACCCTCCAGTGGTGGCCCCGACCCTCCAGTGGCGGCCCCGACCCTCCAGTGGTGGCCCCAACCCTCCATCCACGGCCCTGACCCTCCAGTGGTGGCCCCGACCCTCCATCGGTGGCCTGACCCTCCAGTGGTGGCCTCGACCCTCCAGTGGTGGCCCCAACCCTCCATCTGTGGCCCTGACCATCCAGTGGTAGCCCCGACCCTCCATCTGCAGCCCTGACCCTCCAGTGGTGGCCCCAACCCTATATCCGAGACTCCGACCCTCCAGTGGTGGCCCTGGCTAACAGGGTCCAGTCCTCACGGGGCTCACTGCTGCTCATGGCCCTTCCCAAGCAGGCAGGTCAGAGCGGACACTCAGCCACCAGGGTCCACCTACCCCTTGGACCTCCCCAAGTGATCCCACCACCAGCTCACTCTCCACCTGGGCCACAGTGAGGTCTCCTGGTGGGTGCCCATCCTCGGTGGAGGGCGGATGTGAGGCCCATGTAGAACCTACGTTGTGAAGGTGACAAGGAGTCTCATGGGCCCCTATGGCCCCCAGGCAACCCATGGAAGACCCTTCTACCTGGGCCTCTGCTTCCCAGGGACACTGAGGCCAGGACAGGTGTGTGGTGACAGCGATTTTCCAGGAGGAGCTGCCCCAGGAAGGAGCCCAATGTTCCCGGGGTCCTGGCCAGCAGGGTGGGCACCGAGTGCTCGGCATGGTGGGGACCTCGGCACGACATGCCAAAATTCCAATGCCACAGCTGCCTCGGCCCCCACCCAGAAAGTGGGCATGTCCACTTGGCTTGCACTGTTGGCTCGAGCTCCCCACATGACCAAGGCTGGGAACTGCCTCCCCTCCTCGAACCTGGCCCCTCCCTGGGCCCCCTCTGGCCCAGGAGCACCCACAACTGACCCTCTCTCCCTGGGGCTGGCAACCCCTTGTCAGGGCCGCTCCGAGGCATCCAAGGAGCCCTGGAGGGATGGAGGGAGAGGGTGGTGGGCAGGGTCGGGCTCTCGGAGAAGATTGGGCTGTGCCACCTGGAAGGCAAGATTGGCTGTGTGGCTGGCCCAGCTCCCGAGGGGGTCCAGAGGGTCTCTGTCCTTGGCTGACCCATGTGGCTGCCCTCGTTGGGCCAGCCTGTGGCAGGAGAGGCAGAGAACACCCCAACAAGGACAGAACAGGAGGGATGGAGCCACCCTGAGCACCCTCACTTGTGGCCCCCAGAGTCCCACGCTGCTCAGTGTCCCCTGGAGCACTGATCACCTTCCGACAAGCTGCAGCTGTCTGAGGCCATCCCTACATCCCCCATCCAGGGCCCAGTGCATGGGAGACTCCCAACATGGATGGATGAATGGATGGATGGATGGATGGATGGATGGATGGATGGATGGTTGGATGGATGGATGAACGAACAGCCTGGAGACCCAAGGTCAAGGCAGAGGGGACCCTCTACCAGATGCTGAGCTCCCATCAGGGCCAAGAAGAGGGGAAGATCACAAGGGTCTCGGCTGAGCTGCCAGCCCAGAGGGACCCCGCAGGCTCAGCCTATGAGGACAGATACCCTGGTTGGCCAAGGCCCTGGCTAATCAGCACTGTGCCCTCACCAGAGCCCACTCTGTTGGCACAGGGGACCGGTTCACTACTGCCCATCCTTCAGCCACCCATTCCCCCTCCCACCCACCCTCTGGCTCAGGCCCCTCCCCTCCTCTTCCACAGGGCATGCCCACTACGGCTCCACGGACTCCAGCTATGAGTACTACACAGACAGCCCTACCTTCCAGCCAGGGCCAGGTGGTGAGTCTTGGTGCTCCATCCTGCCGACCCCCAACTCCACAGCTCAGCACAGAGCCCCAAGGGCCCATTCACTTTGGGTGCTTCCCAGCCAGCCCCCACCTGAGAAACACCCCCACACACCACCCCAGCCTGCTGCATGTGGCCCCTCTGTCCACGCTGATCTGTTGCTGGCCCAACCACACCCCTCTCACACCCTGTCGCACTCCCCTCGTGTGGCTGAGTGACCAGACAAGCTTCTCTCCCTGAGCAGGGCCTGTGTGTGCACTGCCACTGGTCTGCTGGGGCAACTGTGTGCCCAAGGTGTTTTCCCGGGGCGGGGCCACACTGCCCAGCTTTCCCACCCAGCCCCTGTGCGGGGCCCACAGCATGACCTTGGCCAAGATGTTGCCCATTTAGCTCGTGTCTCAGGGGCACACTAGTCTTCTCGGCCTTGGCGCCTTGGGGTGGGCAGGGCTGTGCACTCTGGGTGGTGAACGATCACTGGGCACTGTCCCCTGTGGCTGGCAGAGGCGGGTGCAGGGCAGATACAGTATATCTCGGTTTGCCTCTCCACACCTTGTGCCCAGGGAGGGGTCACCCAGGCTTAATCTCAGCACCCAGGAGATTGTCTTGAGCTGCCGCTGTTGACTCAGGCATTTTTGAGATTCCGGGCGCAGGGAGCCCTCAATGTGCAAACAGAACTTTCCAGGCCAGGCAGGAGTGAGGCTGACAGCCCTGGGGCTGCCTCCAGGTGTTGGCCGGGAGGGACTGAAGAGGCCAACCATGCCTGCAGAGGCCTTATCTGCTCCCACGTGTGTGCATAACGGAGCGAGTTGCTGGCACACTGCAGGACTGCCTCGCAGGAGGCGTGTGGGGCTGTACTTCACACACACCTGTCCCCGCAGGTGACCCACTCGGTGGGGTGACCATCTTCCCACCACTGAAGACGGTCCCTGTCATACGAGGTGGGTGAAACCTAAAGGTGCTGGGAGGGGACGGGCTGGGTTTTCTGTTCCCTCAAACCCGGAGGAGCCTGGGGCAAGGGGCCAGCTTTCAGGATCGGCACTGAATGAGTCTTCAGAAAAGGGCCCAGAATCCCTCATGAGGATGTTCCCATGGTCTCCTTGACCAAGCTGAGCTTCTCCGGATGCCCACTGGGGGCAGCGGCATGTCTGTGGGGACCCAGGCAGGTGGGCTGAGGACAGCCAGCACCCCGCCTTCAGAAAGCTCCTGCCGCTTCCCCCCAGCCCTGAACCCCGCGCACAACGGGCGAGTCTGCAGCATGTGGGGCAACTTCCACTACAAAACCTTCGACGGTGACATCTTCCGCTTCCCTGGCCTCTGTAACTATGTCCTGGCCTCCCACTGCCGCGCAGCCTATGAGGACTTCAACATCCAGGTGCGCCGCAGTCAGGAGGCCAAAGCCACCACGCCCAGCAAGGTTGTCATGAAGCTCGACGGCATGGTCCTTGAGTTGACCAAGGACTCGGTCCTGGTCAATGACCACCCGTGAGTCCAGCCCCCGGAAAGCCCAGGTGGCCGTGGGTGGGGACACCATTTTGCGGGGGACGGGATGCACAGAATCTTCAGCCTTAAGAGGGACGTGGAGTCATTGAAAGTCCCTGAGAGTGGGGCTGGCATCCGTCCTCCCCAGGCCTCCTGCGCTGTCCCATTCCCCCGCCCCGGAAGCCCGAGGACGCCTCGCACTGCCCCTGGGAGTGCCCCTTCCTTTGTCTCTTTGACATCAGAGCCAGCATCCCACATCCCTGTTCTGTGTGCCACAACCGGCACCACACATGACCACGTCTCCCACATCCCTGTCTGTATATGACTCCATGTGCCATACACCAGCACAGTCTGTGACCACGGTGAACTTGTCACACATGTGGCTGCAGGGACCCTCCCCTTACCGAGAGCACAGCCCTGCTGCTGGGGCCCCATTCTCAGTGCACCCCTCTCCTGGCGGTGCCCCCTCAGCCTGGCCCCATCTGCAGGGTCCAGCTGCCCTTCAGCCAGTCCGGGGTCCTCATCGAGAAGAGCAACATGTACCTGAAGGTGGTGGCCCGGCTGGGGCTGGTCTTCATGTGGAACCTGGATGACAGCCTCCTGGTAAGAAGGGGTGGAAGGATGGAGCCCCTAGCTGGGCAGGAAGCCACTCTTTCGAGAGGTGGAGACCACTGTGGGGAAGGCAGGTGTGAGGGTGGCCCCTTCCTCACCATGGGCAAGGACAGGGTCCAGACTCTAATGGAAACCATAGTCTGCCCTCCCCAACTTGGGGACCCACCTATGGGATGCCTCCTCCAGGGCAGGTCCAGCTTACAGCCTGGTGCCACCCCAGGAACTACCAGGTATGCAGGGGCTGTGGGAGGGTCTCATGGGCTGAGTGTCTTCTGTGAAAGTCCAGCCCCTCCTTGGGAATCTTGGGCTCCCAGACCCCATCTGTCCCTCATGTCCAGAGCGTCCATGGTGGGGACGGGCATCTGATGTCACCTCTCCTTTCAGCTGGAGCTGGATGACAAATACGCCAACCAGACCTGTGGGCTGTGTGGGGATTTCAATGGCCTCCCCGTCTTCAACGAGTTCCTCTCCAACAGTAAGCGTCCACGCTGTGCCCTTGCTCGGGCTGCCCAGGGAACCAGGAGGCTTGGTCTTTCAGGTCACAGTCAGACCTCTCCCAGTGTGTGCATGCACGCACACATGCACACACTCACACCCCGCACACATGTGCACACACACAAGCATGTACATAGATTCACATACACATACACGTGCACACATGCACACACTCACCACCCAGCACACAAGCACACACTCACAATCCTGGCACACACACATGCATGCACACATACTCATATACGTGCGTACGTGCACACACAGTCCCAGCACACACATGCACACCTGCAAGCATTCACATACAGGCACACACACTCACACATGTAGACCCATGCACACCTGCACAATTCTGCCACACGGAAGTGCCCTCAGTGCTGCAGGTGGAAAGCAAATTTCCCCCTCAGGCTCCCTTAGCCCACCCCTGGGAACTGGCCCGGTCTGTTACCGCTGGGTGAGGAGGGCCCTGAGCCCACAGGCAGCACCTGCATCGTGTGTTCTGCAGACGTCAAGCTGACCCCTACCGAGTATGGAAACCTGCAGAAGCTGGATGGGCCCATGGAGCAGTGCCAGGACGCTTCCCCCACGCCCACGAGGAACTGCACAACTGGCCTTGTACGCCTGGAACCAACCCTGGGGTGTGGTGTCGGGGAGGCCCACTCCTGCAGACATGGGGCTGAGGTGGTAGTGGGGGTCTCAGCCTGGGAGGTGGGACTGGGAATTCTGAGAGTCAGTCTGGTGGCCTCCACTCTTGCCCTGGACCAGGACTCAGCATGGCTTGCACTCCTGCCCCCAGGAGTTCTGCCAGGGCATCCTCCTCAGCCAGCCGTTTTCCGGCTGCCACGACCTGGTGAACACCAGCAGCTACATTGAGGCCTGCCAGCAGGACATCTGCCTCTGTGCAGACTCTGACCCCACCAACTGCTCCTGCCCCACCCTCGCCGAGTACGCACGGCAGTGCGTGCATGCTGGGGGGGTGCCCCAGGACTGGCGGACCTCCGATCTGTGCCGTGAGTGCCTCCCCTGCCCCGCTGCCCACCCATTGCCCTCCAGTCTCACACCTCTGAGGCAGGGACGAGCGTGACATGAACCCCATCTTCCTGATTGCAGCGGCCCAGGCGTGCCCCTTCAACATGGAGCACCACGAGTGCGGCCTGCCCTGCCCCAACACCTGCTCCAACCTCGAGCATGCCCAGCTCTGTGAGGACCACTGCATCAGCGGCTGCTTCTGCCCCGAAGGTGAGACAGCACCCCTCCCTGCTCCCCTGCTGGCCTAGTGCAGGCCCCCAAGAAACACAAATATGTGCTGGGTGCCAGGTGCCTGAGGCAGCCTGGGTCCCTGGGGTGTGAGGACACTGACCGGCCCCTCTGGGGCTGCGGGGGCTGGGCACGGCCCTGGTGCCCCGTCTCACGCTGCCCGGTCCCGCAGGGATGGTGTTGGATGACATCACCCAGAATGGCTGTGTTGCTGTGGACCATTGCTCCTGCACGTACAACGGGCTCTTCTATGCCCCTGGGGACGTCTACTCCACTGACTGCACCAACTGGTAGGTCCTTAGGGCGCTGCCCTCCATCCTGGGTGCAGCTGGGAAGGCCCCCGGGGGGCTGTGGCTGGTGTTGGCCCTCGTCTCCCATGAGGGAGGCTGGGTGCCAGCACTGGGGGCCCCTGGAAGCCAGAATCCACGTGGCTCTTCTCCCCCCTCAGCACCTGCTCCGGGGGCCGCTGGAACTGCCAGGACACCCCATGCCCTGGCACCTGCTCGGTTCTGGGGGGCAGCCACTTCTCCACGTTCGACGAGAAGCAGTACACGGTGCATGGGGACTGCAGCTACGTGCTGGCCAAGGTACTGCCCACCCAGGCATGGCCAGCATTCAGGGCTGTCTGTGCCAGCCCTGCCCAGCCCAGCACCATCCAGCCAGGCCAGCTAGTGAAGGCTTCAGGTCAGCACCTGGCCTTCCCGGCGCCAGCCCCGGGGTGGGGTCGCTGAGTCTCTGTGACCCTGGTCGGTGCCCTGACCCCTCTGTGCCTCGGCTTTTGTTTTTGATCTTGTTTTTCAGTTAATACACTTCATTTTTTAGAGCAGTTTTAGGTTTAAAGAAAAATTGCACACAGAAAGCATGGAGTTTCCATTTACTCCCTCCTCCCTGCAGTTTTTCCTATTAGTAACACCTTGCATTCCTGTGATACATTTGTTACAACTGATGAGCGAATGTGGATACATTGTATTAACGTACGTCCATAGTTTCCGTTAGGCTTCACTCTGTCACACAGTCCTGTGGGCTTTGACAAATGCACAATGCCATGTGTCCACCACTGCAGTGCCCTGCAGGATAGTGTCACTGCCCTGAAAATGCCTTGTGCTCCCCTGATCATCCCTCCTCCTCCTACCTGGCAACCACTGACCTTTTCACTGTCTCTATACCTGGTGCCGTCCAGGTGTCTCTGACTCATGGCGATCCCATGTGTGTCAGAGTAGAACTGTGTCCTATAGGGTTTCAATGGCTGATTTTTCAGAAATAGATCACCAGGCCTTTCTTCTGAGGTGCCTCTGGGTGGACTCGAACCTCCAACCTTTTGGCTAGCAGCCGAGTGCTTAACCGCTTGAACAGCCCAGGGACACCACTGTCTCCATTATCTTGCCCCTTCCTGAGGGTCCTGTAGTTGGCTCCCGTGTGGCTGTGTCCCACTGGCTCCTCTTGCCGAGCCATGTGCTCAGGCTCCATGTGTGCCTGGGGTCCCACCTGGGAAGGGGGTCCTAAAGACCCTTCCTCCCAGGTATTCTGAGATCTGTGTGAGCTACTCCGTGCCAAGTTCACTGCATGTGTTGGAATAGGGGTTTGTAGCGAGGGTGGGCAAGGTGGGAGGAGAGTAAGGACCCTGTGTCCTGCAGCCCTGTGACAGCAGTGCCTTCACCGTGCTGGCCGAGCTGCGCAAGTGCGGACTGACGGACAGCGAAACCTGCCTGAAGAGCGTGACGCTCAGCCTGGGTGGGGGACAGACTGTGAGTGTGCCTGGACCCAGAGGGAAGAGGGATGGGGAGGGCCCCTGTCCCCCACTTCTTCACAGTGTCAGTTACTCAGGGAACATCTGAGTGACTGTCCCCAGACTCTCTGTGAAATCCATTTCCCTGTCCTCTGACTTGAGTATTTTCATTCCTAATGAAACTCTCATAGAAAATGCAGGAAGGCAGGGTGAGTTCATCCCACCCCACAGGGCCTCCCCAGCAAAGGTCCCCCGACCTCCCTGAAGACACATTTCTCAGCCCCCACGGGGCCAGGTTTGGGGGCAGCAGGGACTGGAGCCCAGGCCCGGCCACTGACCTGTACTGTGCTCCCAGGTCATCGTGGTCAAGGCCAGCAACGAGGTGTTTGTGAACCAGATCTACACCAAGCTGCCCATCTCTGCAGGTGAGGGCTGCCTACCAGGCCTGCGCTGCCTAGGGGTCCTGTCCTTCACACCCCTCTGAAGCCCTGTCCTCTGTACCTGCAGCCAACATCACCCTCTTCAAGCCCTCGACCTTCTTTATCATCGCCCAGACCAACCTGGGCCTGCAGCTTGACATCCAGTTGGTGCCCACCATGCAAGTCTTCCTGCGGCTGGCACCCGAGCTCCGGGGCCTGACCTGCGGTAAGAGGCGCCGCCCCCTCCCCAAGTGCTGGGCCCCTTGCTGGCCGGGTCACCCCAGGGCCTCACACTTGCCCTCTGTACGCACCCAGGCCTCTGTGGGAACTTCAACAGCATCCAGGCAGACGACTTCCAGACCATCAGCGGGGTGGTGGAGGGCACAGCCGCTGCCTTCTTCAACACCTGGAAGACCCAGGCCTCCTGTCCCAACGTCAAAAACAGCTTCGAAGACCCTTGCTCCCTCAGCGTGGAGAACGGTACACACTTGCTTGCCCGCCTCCCTACTGGGTCCAGAGCAAGGTGACCACCCTCCTGTGCTTACAAGTCAGGGGGGCTCCCAGGGAGGAGCCCCCAGACACCCTCACAGTGAGGCTTGTCATGGGTCGTGTCTGTTTCATGTGGAGCATCCTGACATTTGGGTCATGGCTTCAGGGGAAAAGAAAGGCTGCAGGTTTCTATTTAACTTACGCTTGACCCCAACCACTCATCCCCTGGATGGGGTGGTGGATTCACTCTCTGCGTGTCCTGGGCTCCTTTCTCTCCCTCTGGTGACCCAAGATGCCAGAACACACCAGTGCATACAGAAGAGTCCGCATGGGCTCTGCGTGTCTGTCCACAGCGGCAGGGAGCATCTTGGGGGGCTGGCGGAGCAGCAGGACAGAGACAGCAGGAAGCCCACTGACATGACGACACCTCACCCGCATGTGCAGCCTTTGGTGTTGGCATCTTGAACAGTGCGAGTGACGCTGTAGGTCCAGCGAGGACCTATCTTGGGTGGTGAGGGTCTGAGCCTTCCACCTCCCTGTGTCCACAGAGAAGTACGCACAGTACTGGTGCTCACAGCTGACAGACGCCAAGGGCCCCTTTGCCCTTTGCCACGCCTCCGTGAACCCTGCCACCTACTACTCAGTAAGGCCCGCCCCCTGTGCCCCTCCCAGCTGAGCCCCCACCACTGGCTGTGAATCCACCTTGGGAGACAGGATAAGGCACTAAAGGGGGGAGGACGTGTAGGCAGCTGTGAGGGCCAGAGGTGACCTGCCCCTACCCCACGTGGCTCTCCTTGCCTGACTCCAGCCCTCCACTGGCCAAAAGCAGTAGAGCCTG
>NW_004444180.1:1209673-1212807 GCF_000243295.1 Trichechus manatus latirostris
CCCATCAACCCATCCACCCATCCATCCATCCATCCATTCACATGTTCACTGTGGTCGTCTCACACCTCCAGCCCTATACCAGGCACAGAGGTTCACTTTGAGGGTTCTGGCCAGTGGGTTACAGTATAACCCCTATACTATAGCTCCTGCTAGGTTATAGTAACAAAAGGCTTTGGTCCTTTAGGGCCTCAGCCCAGCCCATCGAAGGAAGGAGCCCCACACGGGGGGTTGGCTCTGAGATCCTCTATACAAGTCCCATAGCAGACACCTAGCATCTAGGGGAAGAGCTGGCAAGGACCTGGGGTGGGGTCCCGGAGGAGGCAGTGCAGCCCTGGTGGGAAAGACAGGGACTCAGAAAGGGAGATGCAGGGTAGAGAGCCTGGACGTGAGGCTGGAGCATGAGGTGGAGATGCTCTCGTGGGGGTCCCTAACTGACTCTTGCCCCCCAGAACTGCCTGTTCGACACGTGCAACTGTGAGAAGAGCGAGGACTGCCTGTGTGCGGCCCTGTCGGCCTATGTGCACACCTGCGCCGCCAAGGGCGTGCTGCTGCGCGGCTGGAGGGATGGCGCCTGCAGTGAGTGTGTGGTGATGCCTGGCCACTGGTGTCCCCCGGGGGTTTGGGCACAGACTCCATGCACCCCACCCCCACACTGGCCACTTGGCCCTGAACCTTGAAGACGAGGAGGAGGAGGGTGCAGTCTGGGGGTGGATCCCGGGGCTGGGGGGCAGAGATTAACTAGACACTGGGGCGCCTCGTGGGGACCCCTCTGAGGACGGCACAGCTCTGCGTCCACGAGGGTCCTGAGTCCCCTCTTCCTGGGGTCTCCACAGCAAAGCCCGTGACCACCTGCCCTGAGTCGCTGACATACCGTGACTACGTCAGCACATGCCAGCCCACCTGCCGCTCCCTGAGCGAGGAGGACGTCATCTGCCACATTAGCTTCGTGCCCGTGGACGGTTGCGTCTGTGCTGAGGACACCTACCTGGACGACTCTGGCAAGTGTGTGCCAGCGGCCAGCTGCCCCTGCTACTACGGGGGCTCGCCAGTCCTCAGCGGGGAGTCAGTGCACGACGGCGGAGCTGTCTGGTAAGAGGTCTTGGCTGGGCAGGCGGGCAAGTGGGCGAGTGGGGTCTGAGGCCAGCGTCGGAGCAGGGCTCTGACTGCACTCTCCTCTCCTCGAAGCACCTGCAACCAGGGGAAACTGACCTGCGTCGGAGGCCACACCCCTACCCCAGGTGAGCCCTGGGCCTTAGGATGGAAGGAAAGGGCAGCAAGCTCACATATGGGTTTGGGGACAACTGTCCCCTAAGCCCACCTGGCTCAGTGACTGTTGATCAGCCTCTCTGGGTCAGGGGTGGCTCATGCCCCCCCGGGGCTCAGCGAAGGGGGTGGGGGAGTGCACGCATGCCACACACGCACACACATATGCACACGCACTCATACCCACACAGATACACACAAGGACACCCACATGACACAAACAACACAAACACACACAGATTCACGTGACAAAACACACACTCACACGCACACACACACACGTGTGAGCACACAACACACATATGCGCGTGGGGGTTCAGCCCATGGAGGAGCCATGAGCAGTGTCACAGGGGCCAGGGGAGGAGGGTCGGCTATGCTGGGCCTGGAGAGGCAGAGGTGGGCACGGCCGTGGCAGGCTGGTGTGCCAGGCTGCCAGCTGCTGCCCCAGGGAACTTTGGTTTTCATGGGATCAAAGTTTCTGCTTCTATGTGCACTGTGGCCTCCACTTCCAGACATCCCACTGGGTTTCTGCCCATTTACAGGGACCACCTTTACATGAACAACAGCCCCACTGCCCCCGCTCCTTGAATGGGTTAAAGGTTAGGTCCCAGAGCACCTATGTTCTCGGTAGCTGGTAGTGGGGCACCCTGCAGAGTGCCCGGCCAGTGGGTGGGTCGGGTTGCCTGAATGGCACCCGTCCCCCCCAGTCTGTGCTGCACCCATGGTCTACTTCGACTGCCAGAACATCACGTCCGGGGCTGCAGGGGCCAGCTGTCAGAAGAGCTGCCATACACTGGACATGGCCTGTGTAAGTACATCAGCCCAGTGGTCCCTGCCTGCCCCTCGCACCTGCACAGCCCCTGCCAGGATCGGGGGGGCAAGGGGCCTCAAAAGCAAGCAGGACCCTCAGGGCCACCTTTGCCGCACAGCGACCTGCACATGCCCCACCCGGGGTGGGGGATCCTAGGAGACCCAGAGTGCCGCCTCCTAGGCTACCCTGCCCCTTGCTCCTGGGCCCCAGCACAGGTCGCCCAAACTGGGCAGGGCGGGCCTCCCACTGTTCCTTCTGAAGACACACGCTCTCTCTGGTCCCTGTCCCCGTTCACCCCGTACCTGGCCTCACCACCTTTGTGTTCGCTGCCCCTACAGTACAGCTCCCCGTGCATCTCCGGCTGTGTGTGCCCTGACGGGCTGGTGTCAGACGGCGAGGGCGGCTGCATCGCGGAGACCGAATGCCCCTGTGTGCACAATGAGGCCAGCTACACGGCTGGCCAGACCATCCGTGTCGGCTGCAACACCTGGTGCGCGCAGGGAGGCCTCTGTCCCGGGGAGGTGCATCTCGGCCCCAGGGGGTCCCTGAGGCGGGCAGTGTCACTCAGAAGAAGAGCAGACCCCCAGAAAGAGGTCCTGGGACACATGGATAGATTACTGGAACAGATGTCACCATGGCCAGTCTGGCCAGGGAGTGGGACCCCGTCTTGTCTCCTGGCATCCTGGTGCCCTTCCTTGGACTCAAAGGATGAACTCCAGTTGAGACCCCAGGAGTCAGGCAAGCCGGGCCCACAGCCCGGGTCCCCCTGAAGCCCTGACTCTGCCCCCCACCCCACAGCACCTGCAAGAACAGGATGTGGCAGTGCACCCAGGAACCCTGCCTGGCCACATGTGCTGTGTACGGGGACGGCCACTACCTCACCTTCGATGGGCAGAGCTTCACCTTTGATGGGGACTGCGAGTACACGCTGGTGCAGGTGTGCAGTGCTCAGCGGGCCCCTGCAGCAGCCCCCCCAGGGCTCAGCACCCCCCAGACTCAGCACCCACCCATCCCAGGCTCAGCACGCCCCCAGGCTCAGCACCCCACCCTAGGCTCAGCA
>NW_004444180.1:1213904-1221909 GCF_000243295.1 Trichechus manatus latirostris
ATCCCTCCCCTCAGGGCTCAGCACCTCACCCAGGCTCAGTGTCCCCCTGAGGGTCAGCACACACCCAGATTCAGTGCCCCACCCTGGGCTCAGCACCCCCCCAGGCTCAGCACCCCATCCTAGGCTCAGCATCCCACCCCAGGCTCAGCACCCACCCACCTTAAGCTCAGCACACACCCAGGCTCAGTACTCCCCCTGAGGATCAGCACACACTCAGGCTCAGCACCTTCCCCCCACCACTACCATGGCTCAGTGCCCCACCCAGGGCTCAGCACACACCCAGGCTCAGCACCCCCTCCAACCCACGGCTCAGCCCCTCTCCCCTGTGACTCAGCACCTCGCCCTGTCCCACTGAGTGCCCCATGGTATGGGGGTCAGTCTCCCACCTGGCCCCCTGGAAGGTGAGGGGACACCTGGACAGCCTCTTGCTCCCCCAGGACCACTGCGGCAGCAACAGCAGTGCTCAGGGCTCTTTCCGAGTCGTCACCGAGAACATCCCCTGCGGCACGACCGGCACCACTTGCTCCAAGGCCATCAAGATCTTCCTGGGGGTGAGTGGGGGGCGGGGCCGTCCTCGGCAGGGTGGGCGCGGGGCCGAGGGGGGCCGGGGACGACTGCACCTGGGCAGGCGTCCTGGCGGGCTCTGAGTCTCCGGCCCCCTCTCGGCAGAGCTACGAACTGAAGCTGAGCGATGGGAAAGTTGAGGTGATTGAGAAGGGGGCTGGGCAGGCAGTGCCCTACTCCATTCGCCAGATGGGCATCTACCTGGTAGTGGACACAGATGTCGGCCTCGTACTCCAGTGGGACAAGAAGACCAGCCTCTTCCTTAGACTCAGCCCTGAGTTCAAGGTCAGCTGACGCCCAGGACACCCTCTGTCCTCCCACCCTCCTGGGAGGGGCTGTCCCCTGTAGTGGGAGGCAGAGGACCCACTGGGAACGTGGGTGCTGCAGGGGGGAGAGAGAGAGAGAGACAGAGACAGAGAGACAGAGGGAGAGTTGGAGGAGCCTGAGGCCCGCCCCCAGAAAGGATTGCTAGGAGGTCCCTTTGCTGTTTCTCACAAGACCCGTCTCCCCAGAGAAGCCCACTCTCACCTCGTCCCTGAGACTCTGAGCTGACTCGCAGGGTGGCCACGCCCCCGCCCTGGTCTAGTCAGAGGAGAGGGGACCAGTCCCACACCCGGCATCCTCATCCCGCCAGCGTGAACTGGCACGCGGGGAAGGTGCAGAAGGAAAGCGCACTGCTCTCAGACTGGGAGCCTACGGTCTCCCTGGGGAACAGCATAGGCAGGGCCAGCCCAGGCTGAGCGGGGCTACACTGGGAAGCCCTTCCCCCTCCGTCCAGACCTCCGACTCCCAGGCCTTCCTGGGGGGCACCACGGCGCCCCAGTGGGGCAGTGGGCCCCTTCTTGGTCCCCGGGCCCATGCTCTCCACCCGCCCCCGTCTGCAGGGGAAGGTGTGTGGGCTGTGCGGTAACTTCGACGGCAACGCGGTCAACGACTTCACCACGCGGAGCCAGTCCGTGGTGGGCGACGTGCTGGAGTTCGGCAACAGCTGGAAGTTCTCGCCGTCCTGCCCGGACGCCCGCGCCCCCAGGGACCCCTGCACCGCCAACCCGTACCGCAAGTCCTGGGCCCAGAAGCAGTGCAGCATCCTCCATGGTGCCACCTTCGCCGCCTGTCATGCCCACGTAAGGAGCCGAGGGGACCGCGCCCGGCCCTGCCGTGGCCTACGGGGGAGGGAAGGGCCCAGGATGCAGGGAGGTGGGGGTGGGGTGGGGACGTGAGAGAGGAAGGGACAGCCATTAGGGTGGGAATCCGAGCAGCTCGGGACAACTGGAGCTGAGGCGACAGGGTAGAACAGCTGCAGAGTGCCCACCTGGGCCAGGAAAGCAGGTTTGTGGAGGGGCAGCCCTGCCAGCCACTGGGTCAGGGCTGCGGCACAGCCTCCATCTGCAGACGGGCTGAGAATGGAGAACGCCCCCGGCAGCCGGAAGTCCGCTGGAGCGCAGCACGTTGCTGGGGGTGGAGGGAGGTTTTGGGGTACACTGCTCAGCATGCTGACCCAACCGGCAGTTGTTGGGGTCTCGTGATCGCTCTCCCTGAGCTCCGGTGGACACCACGAGGCGGGGCCCTGACACCTCCCTCCCCTACAGGTGGAGCCCACCAAGTACTACGAGGCCTGCGTGAGCGACGCGTGCGCCTGCGACTCGGGCGGCGACTGCGAGTGCTTCTGTACGGCCGTGGCCGCCTACGCGCAGGCCTGCCACGACGCGGGCGTGTGCGTGTCCTGGCGCAGCCCTGACGTCTGCCGTAAGTCGGGCTCTGTCCGCGGTGCTGAAGGGGCAGAGGGAGGGAGGAGGGAGGAGGGAGGAGGGCGGAGGCGGGGCAGAGGGAGGGAGGAGGCGGGGCGGCGGGAGGAGGGAGGAGGCGGGGCGGCGGGAGGAGGGAGGAGGGAGGGGCGGGGAGTGGGGGGCACCTAGCTGCGGCATCGCCCAGTATGCCTGCCTGATGGTGGGGTGCTGCTGAAGGCCAGGCGCTGACCCCGGAGAACATTGTGGAGCCAGGGGTGCTGGCAGAGCCCCTTCCCAGCCCCCAGCCCAGATAGAGCCTGAGCCAGCTGGGGCGTAGCTGGGAAGCCCCTCCAACAGCACCCTTCGGAGGCCAGGGGGAGACTCCTGATTCAGTCCCCCTACCATGCCCCCATTCCCCGGGTGGGCACTCTGAGGCCCCCCCGAGACCATGTCCAGAGGCACAGGAGAGGGAAGTGGCTCCAGACCACCTGGAGGCCTTCCCAGACTCGGGGTCAGGGAATACTGCCCTCTCCCTGAGACTGTCCACCCAAGGTCACTGAGGGGACTTCCAGCCTTGGGCTCTGAGTCCAGTGGCCCCGCTGAGTGCCCCCTCCCGCCCCCAGCTCTGTTCTGCGACTACTACAACCCTCAAGGGGAGTGTGAGTGGCACTACCAGCCGTGCGGGGTCCCCTGTATGCGGACCTGCCGGAACCCCAGCGGGCGCTGCCTGCATGACGTGAGCGGCCTGGAAGGTGGGCCTCGGGCAGCCTGCAGGGCAAGGCAGGGGGCCCTGTGGGACCTGGGGGTGGGGCTGGGTCTCTGCACGGCAGGGGAGGGGCCCTCTGGGACCTGGTGGGGGGCTGGATTCCTGCAGGGCCGGGGGCTGGCCTGGAATCCTTAATCCATGCTGGAGTCTATCCCGGGTTGCTGCGACCTGAATTGGGGTCTGTCATGGGATTCCTATGATCTGGGGCCTGTGGCTGCCTACCACCCTGCACAGCCTTGCAGACGAGGCCCAGGGCAGGATGGGGCTGGGACTCAGGTCTCCGACCCCACAGGCTGCTACCCCAGGTGCCCGCCAGAGGCCCCCATCTTTGACGAGGATAAAATGCAGTGCGTACCCCAGTGCCGGACCCCACCGCCCCCACCACCCTGCCGCATCCGGGGCAAGGACTACCGGCCCGGTGCCTCCGTGCCCTCCAACGAGAACTGCCACACCTGGTGGGTCAGCAGGCAGGGTGGGCGGGGCCTGGAGCAGGCAGAGGAGGGGGGGCAGTCTCCCCCAACATGCCCCCAGCCCTAACCGTCTTTCTTCCACTCCAGCATTTGCACTGAGAATGGTGTGGTGTGTGCCTACGATGCCAAGGGTGAGTGGCGGGCGGCTCTCTGGGAGTAGGGGGTTCAGAGTTGCCACCGCACCCCACCTCCTGACACCTCACTGTCTGCTCCCTGCAGCCTGCGTCTGCACCTATGACGGGCGGCACTTCCACCCTGGGGACGTCATCTACCACACCGCGGACGGCACTGGCTCGTGCCTCTCTGCCCACTGCACGGCCAATGGCACCATTGAAAGGAGGATTGGCTTGTGCGACACCAGCACCGCGCCCACCACCACCTTCTTCTTCTCCAGCACCCCATACGGTAAGGCAGCACGTGGCTGTCGCGGGGAGTGGCTGTTCACAGAGCTTGTCCCCTGATCTGACCAAGGAGCTTCCTGCTGGACAACATTCACACCGGGCTCTGCAGTCAGAAGCATCCTCTGAGGAGTGGTCAGGGGCACAGGGATGACCCTGTCATCCTCTGCCAGTCTCCCTGCAGCTGCAGGAGGGCTGTGAGTCCCAGGAGTGAGGACCAGCCGAGTCAGGGGCCGGAGCCACGTATCCTGGGCAGCTTCTGGGGTTGGTCTAGAATTTGCAAGGACCCGGGACATGCACCTGCAAAGTCCTGGCCTGATCTAGTCCCACTGCTCACCTCACAAAAACACCTGACTGCTGAGTCCTCACGCTCTTTCTGATGGGGAGGTGTCATAGGGATCTCTGAGCTCTATCAGTGCCCCAGGAGCAAACTGGGGCACCTCCAAGCAAGGCTGTGAAGCATTGCCTGGGAAGTGCACTTCCCTTGAGCGAGAGCAGCCCACCAATTCATTCAACCCACGTGTGCACCACGCCTCAGGGAGTAGGCAAGTTCCTGCTCCCATTTAGCTCTGGTGATGGCAAGACACACAGACAGGCAGACGATGTGGCCCGGGTTCAGACATGAGGCAGACTGTGAAGGAACCAACAAGGCCCTACTGGGCGATGGGGAGGGTCTTCTCAAGCTGCGGCCCTGGCACTCGGCCTCTTACCTTCTTCCACCCACAGGCACCTCCCGTGTGTCCACAGTCAGCACAGTTACGAGCAACACCCTCTCGAGAGCCCCAGGCACCTCCTCTGGGTCCACAGTCAGCACTGTTATGAGCAACATCCTCTCAACAGCTCCAGGCACCTCGTCTGGGTCCACAGTCAGCACTGTTACAAGCAACACCCTCTCAACAGCTCCAGGCACCTCCCCCGAGTCCCCAGTGAGCACTGTTACAAGCAACACCCTCTCAACAGCCCCAGCCACGTTCTCTGGGTCCACAGTGAGCACCGTTACAAGCAACACCCTATCAACAGCTCCAGGTACCTCTCCTGGGTCCACAGCAAGCACAGTGATGAGCAACACCCTCTCGACAGCTCCAGGCACCTCCCCTGGGTCCCCAGTGAGAAGTGTTACAAGCAACACCCTCTCAACAGCCCCAGGCACCTCCCCCAGCCCAGGCTGTGGGGAGGTATGCCAGTGGACCCCATGGCTAGAAGTCAGCCACCCGGGGAGGGGAGTGGACAGTGGCGATTTTGACACACTGCAGAACCTGCGTGCCCACGGGTTCCGAGTTTGCCAGGCACCCAGGGAGGTGAAGTGCCGCGCTGAGAACACACCCAATGTGCCGCTGGAAGCCCTGGGGCAGCACGTGGAGTGCAGCCGGACAGTGGGGCTAATCTGCTACAACAAGGACCAGCCCTCAGGGCTTTGCGACAACTACCAGATCCGCATTCTGTGCTGCTCCCCAGCGCCCTGCTCCACCACCAGCCACAGATCAGCCTTAACCTCCACTTCTGTCACATCCGGGACAACCCAGACCACAGCCAAGCCAGGGACCAAGGGGATCTCCTCATCAGAGGGGCCGTCCACAGCCACCTCAGGGTCTGTGCACACAGCTAGCACCACCCTCTCTACAGCTAGCACACCACCTGCCCCAGGTACCTCCACACCTATCAAAACAAGTCTCTTGACCCCCAGCCCAACACCGGAGACAACGGAAACAACATCCTCCACTGAGCCCAGCACAGTTGCTTGTTTACAAGAAATGTGCAAGTGGACAAAGTGGCTGGACGGCAGCTACCCTGGACCTGGCAGGAACGGTGGTGATTTTGACACTTTCCATGACTTGAGAGCCAAAGGCTATAATATCTGTGAGCACCCCAAAGAGGTGGAGTGCAGAGCAGCATGGTACCCAGATGTGCCGCTGGATGAGCTGGGGCAGGACGTGATCTGCAACACAAAGGTGGGGCTGCTCTGCCTGAACAAGAACCAGCTGCCTCCGATCTGCTACAACTACGAGATCCGCATCCTCTGCTGCGAACTTGTGGACGTGTGCAGAACAACAACACGTGTGGTGCCTCCAACTGTCCTTACAACTGCCACAACCCTGGTTCCTACAACCACTCCTACCTCTCAACGCACAACCACCACATCTGTTTCAACCACCTCAACCCCTGTCCCTATAACAAGCTCAGTCCCTGTCCCTAGAACCACAGTCTCTGTTCCTACAACAGGCTCAACCCCTGGCCCCAAAACCACAATCCCTCTTCCCACAACCACAACCACTGTCTCCACAACAACCACAATCCCAGTTTCTACAATGAGCTCAGCCTCTGGCCCCAAAACCATTCCTGTTCCCACAACCACAAAACCTGTCCCTACAACCAGTTCATTCCCTATCACTACAACCACAACCCCTACTTCCATAACCACCACAATCCCTATTCCTACAACCAGCTCAACCCCTGTCCCTACAAACACAATTCCTGTCGACACAGCCACAACCTCTGTCCATACAATGAGCTCAATCCCTGTCACTACAACTACAACCCCTACCTCCATAACCACCACAATCCCTGTTC
This sequence comes from Trichechus manatus latirostris, assembly GCF_000243295.1. Classification (NCBI taxonomy): domain Eukaryota; kingdom Metazoa; phylum Chordata; class Mammalia; order Sirenia; family Trichechidae; genus Trichechus; species Trichechus manatus. The sequence continues at coordinate 1,220,398 of NW_004444180.1, forward strand.
CTACAACAAGCTCAACCTCTGTCCCCACAACCACAAGCCATCTCCGTACAACTACAACCCCTGTCCCTAGAAACAGGTCAATCCCTGTATCCACAACCACAACCCCTATCCCTACATCCACAATCCCTGTTCCTACAACCAGCTCAGCCTCAGGCCATACAACCATAATTCCTGTTCACACAACCTCAATCTCTGTTCCTACAACCACCACCTCTCTCCCTACAAATAGATCGAGCTCTCTCTCCACAGCCACAACACCTGTTCTGAAAATGACAACCACAGTCCCTACAACCAGTTCAATCCCTGTCAGTACAAACACAACCCCTCTCTCCACAACCACCACAATTCCCGTCCCTATAACCAGCTCAATTCCTGGAACTACATCCTCAACCCTGGTCTCCACAAGCACCACTATCCTTATTCCGAGAACCACCTCAACTCCTTTCCACAAAATGAGAATCCCTATTCACACAACCACAACCCCTGTCTCCACAACCACAGTCTCTGTCCCTACAACCAGCTCAAACCATATCCCCACGGCGACAATCCCTGTCCATACAAGTACAACCCTCGTCCCCACAAGCACAACCACTGAACCTACAACAACAACCCCTATTCCCAAAACCATAATCACTGCCCCTGGAAACGCCACAACTCCAGGCACCACACATGTGACTGCCTCCAGCTCAACAGCAAGCACCACGTCTGTGTCGAAAACTTCAAAACCTGTGTCTACAGGCAGCTCAACCATCCCTACAACTCCAACTGTCCCAACCACTCCTTCCCCTGTGCCTGCTACCACAAGACCTGTACCAAAAACCACAACCTCTCTTCCTATAACCACAAACTCTGTTCCTACAACCACAACCCCTGCCACAACAGCCACAACGCCTATCCCCAAAACCACAATCACTGCCCCTGCAACCACTCCCACCCTTGTTTCAACATACACCACAACTCCTTTTCCTACAACTACTCCCATTCCTCTGTCTACAAGCACCTCAACCACTGTTCCTGAGACAACCCACTCCCAAACCATCCCCATCACCTGCCAGCAACAGTGCACATGGACCAAGTGGTTTGATGTTGACATCCCATCCCCTGGGCCCAACGGTGGAGACGTGGAAACATATGACAACATCATCAGACACGGAGAGAAAGTCTGCCACAGGCCCGAGGAGATCACGAAGCTGGAGTGCCGTGCACAGAATCACCCCATGGTAAGCATCGAGAAGCTGGGGCAGGTGGTGGAGTGCAATTCCGACGTGGGGCTGGTGTGCCAGAACCGGGACCAGACGGGGACGCTCAGGATGTGCTTGAACTACGAGATCCGTGTGCTGTGCTGTGAGCTCCATTGTCCTCCTCCAGTCACCTCCACATCTCCAGGTACCTCAACTGTCACTGCCAGCAGCTCAACAGCAAGCACCCCATCTGTGTCGACAACCTCAAAACCTGTGGCTACACGCACCTCAACAGTCCCTACAACTACAAGTGTCCCAACCCATCCTTCCC
>NW_004444180.1:1223713-1223915 GCF_000243295.1 Trichechus manatus latirostris
GCAACCACTGAACCTACAACCACAACCCCTATTCCCGAAACCATAATCACGACCCCTGCAAACTCCACAATTCCAAGCACCACACCTGTGACTGCTTCCAGCTCAACAGCAAGCACCACGTCTGTGTCAAAAACTTCAAAACCTGTCTCTACAGGCAGCTCAACCATCCCTACAACTCCAACTGTCCCAACCACTCCTTCCC
>NW_004444180.1:1237169-1238280 GCF_000243295.1 Trichechus manatus latirostris
CTTCTACCAGGACATCGCTCAGCCCTGTGACAAACTCCACCACGGTGTGCTACTGTGTCGTGGATAAGAAGTTCTACCCTGCTGGTAGGTAGCAGCTCTGTTTGCGTGTTTGGTGTATGCTAAGCCTGGTGTGAGTGTCCCGTCAGAGGAAGCCAGATCTGAAGGGGATAGAAGCTGGTCCTTACTCCTCTTGTAGCAGGCGCTGGGTTGTATTCAAGAGTAGCAGCTCTCTGCCCTGCTTGCCACTTCCCTGTTTGCGACTTCATTCCCACTACCACCATCAGAGGGTGACAAGAGTCCCCCTCCGGGTTGCTGTCCCCAGGGAGGATGCACCTGGTGGACAGGAGAGGTTGCAGTGCTCCTCCAGTGGGTGGCTCCCTGAGCTAGCCCTGAACCACCAGCATGGTCCTTGTCTTGCAGGATCCATCATCTACCAGAAGACAGATCTGGATGGGCACTGTTTTTACTCCCAGTGCTCGCAGGACTGCCACGTGGTCAAGAACACCAGCAGTAACTGCCCACCCACCACACCATCTCCCACGCCGGCGACTTCCCCTTCATCCGGGTGCTCAGATCTGGTTCCTCCAAGAAAGGTAATCCCATCTTTCCCCCTTCTCCTGAGGAAACGGTAGTTGGGGGCTCATGGTCCAGGGGCTCAGGGGTCCATGCAGGAGACTCAAGCATCCTTCTGTGGGCACTGTGAGTCCCTATGGAGGGCAGAGACAGGGAGCCGATTCTGACTGACCAGGAGGTGTCTCAACCTGGGCTTCGCGGTGCCTGCCAGGCACTGGGGGTGTGGGCCTGGATATGCGCCTTTGCTGGGATCGAGGAGACCAGGACCCCCAGGGGGTCCTCGATGCTCTGGACCAGCTGAGGAGGCATGTGGGAGGTTGAGACCGAGGCCCAGGAGTGGTGGCCAGGGAAGCTCACGTCTGGGGAATAGGATGGGAATGGGGGGCAGAGAGAGGGTCACCTTCCACACATCAGGGACTCTCAAACCAGCAGGGCCCGGGAGCCCCACTGAGGTAGGAAGTGGCTGGCCTGCTGGGGTGGAGGGAGGCCGGAGCGTGAACGGGGGCCCTGAGGGCACAGTGGATTCCATTCCCCCCCC
>NW_004444180.1:1239443-1241168 GCF_000243295.1 Trichechus manatus latirostris
GACTTGTCCAGATCATCTTCAACGACAAGGAGGTCCGTCCCGGCTTCAGGAGCAACGGTATCATCGTCTCCCAGGTTGGCATCAAGATGTACGTGAGCATCCCCGCCATCGGCCTGCAGGTCATGTTCACCGGCCTCATCTTCTCGGTGGAGGTACCCTTCAGCAAGTTTGCCAACAACACGGAGGGCCAGTGTGGTAAGCAAGCCCTTCCCCTGCCCTGACCCCTGCCCTGACCCCTGACCCCTGCCCTGGCCCCTGCCCTGACCCCTGACCTGACCCCTGCCCTGACCCCTGAGCCCACCCTCAGGCATCTGCAGCAATGACCAGAAGGATGACTGTAGCCTGCCGGGAGGGGACGTGACCACCTCCTGCTCCAAGGCGTCCAGCCACTGGAAGGTGACCAACCCCGACCAGCCACACTGCTACGGGCCGTCCCCAACCCCCCTGCCGACCACCTCGAGCAAGCTCCAAACCAGCCCCACCCCGTGCCCACCAGCGCCCATCTGTCAGCTGATCCTGAGCAAGTAAGACCCCAGGTGGGAGAGGCCAAGGGGTGGGGGGGCAGGGGCTGCTGGAGAAGGATCTGGGGGCAGAAGGTCAGGGCTTGGGGCAGGTTGCTCTGCAGCAGTGAAGGGCTCATCCATGTGGCTCCCAGTGGAGCGGGCAGTGATGGGCACCTCGGGCTCAGCGGGGCTCTCCAGCGGGTCAGCCTCTGAGGCTCTGTCTGCTCCTAAGACATTGCTCTGGGCATGAGAAATTGCGGCCAAGGGGTTTGCAGAGCTAAGGACACCAGTGGAGAATTTGCAGAGACACACTGTGCCACAGCCAAACGCCTGGCCTGGCACTGGAGAATTGGTGTCCTTGTCTCGGCCAGGTGGGGGGGTCCACAGTCCCCAAAGGGAGGCATCATGTTGGTTAGGGCTCTGTGTCTGGGAGCCCTTGCTGCCGAGCCAGCGGGTAGCAGATGTGAGGCAGGCAAGGGCTGCACCCACACCTCCTCTGTGTCCCCAGGGTCTTTGAGCTGTGCCACAAGGTCATCCCCCCGTGGCCGTACTACGAAGGCTGTGTCTTCGACCACTGCCACATGAGAGACCCAAAGGTGGCATGCTCCAGCCTGGAGATTTATGCCTCTCTCTGTGCGTCGGAACACGTGTGCATTGACTGGAGGGGTCGCACCAACAACACCTGCCGTGAGTGTCCCCCCTCGCATCTCTCCCCTCAGGACGCCCCGCCCAGGTGGGGACAGAGGCGCTGGGTGACCATCAGTGGGCAAGCATGAGTGGGCAGGGCGGGCTTCCTGGAGGAGGTGGAGGAGACCACTGACCCCCAGGGAGAGAAAGAAGCAGGCAGCCTCTTGGGGCGCCCTGGCCTAGGGTGCAGGGCTGGCGATCTTGGGCTCTGGCAGGATGGGACCATTCAGGCAGGTGGGACAGGTGAGGCCAAAACAGCAGGCAGGCAGAGCTGCAAGGACGCAGAATCTGGGTTGTGGGTCTAGACTGACAGGTGGCTGTGGATGGTCAGTGTGTGGGCAGGAGTGAGGCTCTGAGGCCACACCTCGATTTGACCCCAGACTGCGCCCCCAGACTCACGGCGGCCTTCTCTCTCCTCGCAGCTTTCACCTGCCCTGCCCACCAGGTGTACCAGCCCTGCGGCCCGGTCAACCCTACCTACTGCTATGGAAACAACACTGCCGTCCCCCTGTGCGTACCCCCCACCCCTGGCCCC
>NW_004444180.1:1243621-1251091 GCF_000243295.1 Trichechus manatus latirostris
CGGTGGGTCAAGTTAGGGGCGTGGAGCAGGTCAAGGTGAGGGTGGGGTTTAAGGGGTGCAGGATGAGCAGGGGTCCTTACAAGGCAAGGTCTGGAGGCCTGTTTGTTCCTTTCTGAACAGTTTATGATGTCTGTGTTGTCAACGGCAGTTTGTACCAGGTAAGCATCAGCCGAAGGAGACCTCTCCCAACAGGAAATAGAGGCCCCCTCTCATGTGGCTTCTCTGGGGACCCTGACCTCAGAGAAGTGACTTCTGAGCAATGGTGGGCTCCACCCCCCACCAACCCTGACCAGAGCCTAGGCAGCCAGGCCACCTGCATCTGCAGGGCGAGCCCCCCCACCACCCCGAGACTGTGTCCCCGTTGACACCCACCATGGGGCCCAGCTCCTGGCTCTGTCCACGAGGGTGGCGCCCAGGGCTGCCATCTCTGGGCCAGGAGGTTCACCCAGAGGCTGGTCCACCTGGTGGGGGCTAGGAAAGGGGGAGAGAGGAGGGGTTACCCTTCCCACGACCTTGCTGATGCCCACCCTTCTGGGACCATCCCCAGCCCGGCGCCGTGGTCTCCTCGGGCCTGTGCGAGACGTGCAGGTGTCAGGGGACCGACGACCCTGAGACGGACCCATTAGCGGTGATCTGCGAGATCCAGATCTGCCAGAGCAACTGTCCTGTGGTGAGTGCACCCCTCCTCCCCCTCCCCCCTCTTTCCATCCTCGCCTCCCTCCAGCTGAGTTCTGGGGAGACCTTGGGGCTCAGGCCGCGCGTTGCTGCCCCTGCAGGGCTTCCAGTACCGTGTGCCGGCCGGACAGTGCTGTGGCTCCTGTGTGCAGGTGGCCTGCGTCATGCACACCAGCAATGGCTCCGCCCACCTCTTCTACGTGAGTAGTTGCCGCTGCCTGGGGCAGGGTGGTGTGCCCTGGCGGGGGACTGGGGCAGAGCAACCCCCACCCATCCCCAGAGCTCCAGGGAAAAGACCTGGGGAGTCCTCAGGGTACTAGGGTGCGTGGGCAGATCCCGGGGGGCACTGGGCGCTTGGGGAGCCGGGTTGAAAAGCTTTTGCCTGCAGGACCAGGTGGTGACCCAGTACAGGCTACACCGTAACTAGCAGTCCCTGAGGCAGGGACACTGCCCCCATCCGCAAAGCCCTTCAGAGGCCGGGGAGCCAGCTTGCTCTGCCTCTCGCCCCCCGGTCACCGGAAGCGTGGGGGCGGGCAGGCAGATTCAGCGGGACTCCAACTCTGCCCGGTGGGCGGGGCGCTCACTGTGGTGGGCGGGGCGCTCATCGGACCGGGCCTCCTTGCAGCCCGGCGAGACCTGGTCGGAGCCCGGGAACCCTTGTGAGACACACGAGTGTGAGAAGCACAAGGACGAGCTCGTGGTGGTGACCACGAGGAAGGCGTGTCCTGTACTCCAGTGTCCTCAGGTGCGTTCCTGAGCCCATCTGCCCACTTCACCAAGAGCGGACCCAGCTAGCCGCTAGCCACGGGGACCGGGTGGGGTGCCGCGGACCACTAGGGCAGTGCCTGTGGGAGCCTGGCCTGGTGTCGGGTCCCCTCATTTCTGGCGAGCTTTCCAGTGGCCTCCCCGGCACTCACTGCGCCCACCTTGTCCACACAGAACGAGGCCCTGCCTGATGAAGATGGCTGCTGCCTCTCCTGTCCCCAGCAGCCACCCCAGAACAGTAAGCTCCGCGTCTGCGGGTGGGGCTGGTCCCGGGGAGGGCCAGGGGCAGCGGGCAGTCCTAACCCTGCCCACCTTCCCCCCAGCTTCCACCTGCGCCGTGTACTACAAGCAGGAGGTCGTCCGGGATGGCGGCTGCAGCTCCACCCAGCCTGTGCGCCTCGCCTACTGTCAGGGCAACTGTGGGGACACCACCTCCATGTATGTGAGCACCCCCCAGGCTGCACCCCTCAAACCTCAGAGGGCCCCGCAGGGCAGTGTCAGGGGCGTGTAGACAGTGGGGCGCCATCAGGGCCACCGGGGATCAGGAGGCCTAGGCACAGGAGGGGGCCCATGAGGAAGAAGGGGAGGGCATGGGGCTCTGGAGGGTGTAGCTAGCGGTAGGCAGCCGGGTCTGAGACTGGACTGAGAGCTAAGAGACCAACAGCCTGTGTCCTGTTTCAAATCATACTTCGCTGTTTACTGAGACTCTGGGCCTCAGTTTCCCCACTGGCGATTTGCGGGAGCAAGCTGTTGAGGGCTGCCTCTGCTTGTCTCTTCCTGACCCTTCACTGGCAGCTTGAATCCACCCTTGGTGGGAGCATTTACACCATGGCAATTGGCAAATGCTGTAAATCACGAGTTTGATTTTGCTCTGCTTTCTGGAGAGCCAGTTGTTAAACTGACGCCATTGAGAGCTTAGCGTGAGGCCTGGTACACTGCAGTGGGCGTTTGCTGGGGGCTCCGCAGGGCGGGCTCGGGCGGCTCCCGGTGGCAGCTGGTGCTAAGTGGCCCCTGCCCACAGGTACTCCTTCGAGGCCAACATGGTGGAACACAGGTGTAGGTGCTGCCACGAGCTGCGGACATCACTGAGGAATGTGACTCTGAGCTGCCGGGACGGCTCTACCCGGGCCTTCAGCTACCACCACATCGAGGAGTGCGGGTGTGTGGGTCCGCGGTGCGATGCGCCGGGCAGCTCCAGCCACTCAGAGTCAGAGCCCGAGCAGAGTGAAGAAGAAGAACGCTAGGAGACAAGGAGCGGGGGCCAGAGCAGAGGGCCAGCGCCAGCCGCCACGGTGCACTGGCCGGGCCACTGTTGCCAGCTCTCACCACCTCCCTCCCGGACACCAGGATTCGGACGGCCATGCATTTCCTCACCTTTTCAGCCTCCAAGACCAGGGGAACTGGAGTCCCTGTCCACGGTGACCAGAATCCGGATCCATCGCCCACCCCACCTCTTTCTCTCAGGGGTGAGGGTTGCCACCTGGGCTGCACCCCAGCCACCTGAGCTGGCCACAGCCCTACCTGCCCGTGGGCCCAGCCTGGGGCGGCTGGGGCACCTCTGGCCTTGGGTCCGGTATCATAAAGGGGTCCCATCAATGACAGTCACCGTGGTGGTACCTGGACGCTCCCTTGGACATGGCCATCAACTGCACACCTGGCCACTGGGAGGCAGAGCTTCATGCTCCCTCGGCCCTGGGCCCGTGCCCCCCACCCCAGAACACTTGGTTTCATAAATACTCTGAAGCATTTTGCAGTTTATGACTCTGTGCGTTTTTTTAGCGGGTCAGTACACCCAGGGACAGGGTGGGGCTGGCCCAGGGCGAGGGGAGGGCTGGCAAGCAGCGGTACCTGGAGCGGAGAGGCCAGCAGGTGAGCCTAGCCTGACCCTGTCTGTGCTGAGAGGAACCTGATAGGCCTGGTGGGGGGGGGGCCTGGCAGATGGGGCAATGCCGGCCACCTGGAATGTCCTGGGGCTCAGGGTCCTGCCCACACCTCCTGTTGCTTCTCTCTGGATCCCAGAGGGACTCAGGGGCACTGTGGACACCGGGTAGAGGGTGTGGAGGGTCCAGGGATGCTGGGAGGCTTGCAGATGGGCACACAGATGCTTTCCCAGGACATGCCAAACCCCTTGTCTCACAAAGGGGAAACTGAGGCCCAGAGAGAGGGGGCTTGCTGGAGGTCAGCCGAGTGGACACAGGAAACTGGTCTCGTGTCCCCTAGGCTGGTTGGGCAGTTTCCCCCCTGAGGCTCGTGGAATTAGATGTCCATTGCCCAATCCTCACACTGCCTAGGTTAGCCAGCAGAGCTTGGGGGTGCGGTGGGGCCCCCTGGGGCAGGGGGTGGAGTCTGGGATGGGTGGGGGCGGGGTCTTGGGCGGAGCCTGGGGTGGAGCGGCACCAACACTCATTTACTATAGGGCACCCGTGCTCTCTGCGGCCACCAGTAGGGGGCAGCACAGCCAGCACCCCACAGACTCAAGCTGGGGCCCGAGGTTCTGGCTGCTCAGTGGAGGTCCCAAGGGCCCCTGGGGCCGCAGCTCACGTCCAGGATGGCTGGGTCTCACCTCAAAGCCACCCACCCCCATAGGCACAGTGGAGCTGAAGCTCAGAGAGAAGGGGCCGCCCAGGGTCTCAGGGCCACAGGTCCCCGGGGGGCAAGTGAGGACAGCCCTTTACAGCTTACACCGCGCAGCATCCTAGAAGGTCTGGATGTGGCCGATGGGCCTTTGCCCTCTCCAGCCCTTTCTGCCCCCACACTGAGGTCTGCAGAGCGTTGCTTAGACTTCCCCACCCTCTCACTGGAGTGGAAGGACAGAGGCCTCCAGATGGACAGCTGAGTCGGGTCCTCCCAGGGAAGCTTGCTGCTGACTGGTCACCTTGCTTGCCCAAGGGCAGGTGGGGGCACTGCCAGTGCAGGTGTGGGGTGCCTGGCTGCTGGGGGTTGTGCCCCAAACGCCCCAGTCCCCAAGCAGTTCAGCCCCTGCTGCCTGGCCAGCTCTGCCATTGGCTCCGGCCGGCTGTGGCCAGTGGGAGCTGCAGGAGGGAGGCTGGCACCGCCTGTCAGGGGGCCTTGGGGCTCCCCAAGGGCAGTGATCAGGAGCTGGGCACTCCAGCACCAGCGGGCACGACCCCGTGATCCTTCGACACTGCCTGGCAGGGAAGCCTACCCTCAGTACTCACAGTCAGATGAAAAGCCCAGGCGAGCCCCTGTGGCCAGGGGTCACCCACAGTGAGGTGAACGGAGTCACTCGCCACCCGCCCTGGCACACCCTCGAGCTTCTCTAGGAGCAGGAAGTCCCTGATGCTGGGCAGCCCCATCTGCTTTGGAGCCCTCTACACGGTGACCCAGTGACCCCATGGCCGGCTGGCAACTCTCTAATCAGGGCTGTTGGCCCAGTCCCCGGCCTGTTGGCTGCTAGCACCCCCCAAGCAGATCATGTGTCTGAGCAAGCCGCCTCTTCCTCTTGGGGTGGGGTGGACTGGGTGACTAATCCCCACCCCCCGCAGTGCGAAAAGGCTGACCTGCGTCACCTTCTTGCCTGGAACCAAGGGCTGGGCGCAGGGAGTAACCAGATCGAAGTGGGGGCCGCAGCAGCCCAGGCCAGGTTATGCAAGACAGTTTCCGGAAAGAGCTTTGAAGCTGGCTCGGCTCACCGACCTCTCAGAGGAGGCAGGAAAGCTTGGGTCCACCACACACATGGGGGTGAGGGGGTGGGGGAGGCAGGGCCACGCCTTACCACCGCCAGAGTGAGGAAACGTGCCAGGAAGGGGCCCCAAGGGCCAAGGCTGGCCTGGGCGCCTCACAACCCCCTCCTGCTGCATCCATGGTTCCAGAAGTCCCCCCTGGAGTCTGCCTGGGGCAGGACATCACTTCCCGAGCCTGACATGAGTGTTTCTGAGGCACGGCTCACGTATGTCTGCCGGCATCTGCGTCCTGCCATGGGGAGCCACACATCGTCCCAGTTTGATGGGGGGTGTTCGGCCTCACGCTTGGGGGCCCAGACGGGGGGATAGCTTCTGGGAGGCCTGGGGGCTGTGGCCAGGGTGGGCAGGTCGGGGTCACAGCTCCTCCTGGCGTCTCATCCCAGCGTGCCCACCCCACCTGGGCTACTTGGAACTCTGCACACTCTCACCCTGGCCCTGGCCCACAGGAGAAAGCTCCACGGTCTGAGGCCAGAGCCGGGCGCTGGGGCCCAGTGGCCAGCCTGGCACCAGACACACGCAGGCCTCGGCTCAGCTCTTCGGCCACAAACCTGGGCCCTGGTGGCAGGCTGACTCCTCGGGGCACAGGGAGCTCGGCACCTGCCTGACCCAGAGGCAGGGGGATGGACACAGTGACCTCAAGGGCCTGCAGCCTCAGCCTGGGAGTGGAGACAGAGTAAGAAGGTTTTAGGGACTTGGGGACAGGGTTCGGGGCTGGCAGGAGAGCAGCTGGCAGGTGCTGACCACTCACACGGGGCACAGCTCCTGCTAGGCACTGCAGCCTCAGCCCTGCCCTTGGCGTCCAGCGGCCAAGGCAGGCTTCCCAGGCAAGGGAGTTGATGATGGACGCTGACCAAGCACTCACAGTGGTCTGGTCCCTACTTGAGACCCTGGACACATCACCCACTGACCCCTCAGACATATCTTGTGGGGGAGGAAAGGCGGCCCAGGGAACGACCGTCTACATGGAAGACCGTTAGGGGTGAACTATGTCCCCCCAAAGTTTTGTTGAAGTCCTAACCCCATACCTATGAGTGTGACCCTATGTTCGGAAATAGTCGTTTTCTTCTGTCATGTTAATGAGGCCACACCAGAGGAGGGTGCGTCCTAAACTTAATCCTTTCTGAGTGGTGTCTCATAAAAAAGAGCAAATAGTCACAGACACACACACACACGGGTGGTGGAGGCAGACGCCATATGAGGACCTGTCTACAAGCAAAGGTACGCCAAGGATCGCTGGCAGACACCAGAAACGAGAAGGGAAGCCCACAGAAAGAATCAACACGGCCGAGACCCTCATTTGGATATTTAGTCTCCAGAACTGTAAGAAATAAAATTTCGTTCTTTAAAGGCACTCACTTGTGGTATCTTTTGTTGCGGCAGTCCCAGGACACTAAGACAAAAACCCAACAGAATCAAACAGACAAATCACAGGAACCCGGGCAGCCCCAGAAACCCTGGAGTAACTGGACATCCTACAACACACCTGAACAATGCAATGAAAAATTTGGCAGCGTCTCCGCAGCAGCAAAGTGCGCGAACAAGCAGGGGTGCCTACTCCTTGGGGAGGGGCATGCGGGATCCCAGTACAGGAAATGGACTGGACCAGCATAAGGAAGCCGTAACACTCGGAGGCGTCTCCCCGAGGCATCTATGACTCACTGCAGCCCCAAGCAGATTTGCAGGTGGGGAGAATTCTGGAGGGCTTGGCCAACGTGTTGTAAAATTCACATAGCATTCACAGAGGTCCACAAAGAACAGGTCAGTTTTGAAAAAGAAGAGCAAAGGGAGTCTGTCCTGCCAGCCCTGGGGCTTCCCACCAAACCCTGAACACCACTAAAGACCAAGCCAGTTGCTGCTGAGCCTGACTTATGGCAACCTCATGTGTGCTTCATGGGGTTTCCATGGTTGTGACTTTTTGGAAGCAGATCACCAGGTTTTTCTTTCGAGATGCCTGTCTTAGTCATCTAGTGCTGCTGTAACCGAAACACCACAAGTGGATGGCTTTAACAAAGAGAAGTTTATTCTCTCACAGTCCAGTAGGCTACAAGTCCAAATTCAGGGCTTCAGCTCCAAGGAAACGCTTTCTCCGTTGGCTCTGGAGAAAGGTCCACGTCATCAGTCTTCCCTTGGTCTGGGAGCTTCTCTGCACAGGAACCTCAGGTCCAAAGGATGTGCTCTGCTCCCAGCCCTGCCCTCTTGGTGGTATAAGGTTCCCATGTGTGTCTCTGCTTGCTTCTCTCTTTTGTATCTCAAAAAAGATTGGCTTAAGACACTATTTAATCTTGTAAACCTCATCAGCATAACTGCCGCTAATCCATCTTATCAC
>NW_004444180.1:1252703-1256737 GCF_000243295.1 Trichechus manatus latirostris
TGGAAATAACCAAGTGTCCATCAAAGATGGAATGGATAAACAAAATGTGATCCATCCATCCAATGGACTACTATTCCGTCCTAAAGACCAATGAAGCCCTGATGGATGCCACAACATGGATGTACTTCAGAAGCCTTAAGTCAGACACAAAAGGGCAAATACTGTATGATCCTGAACAGGCAAATCCGTAGAGGCAGCAGATGGGGGTTGCCAGACGGTACAGGCTGGGGGGAGCGAGCCGGTAGTTAAAGGGTGCGGTTTCCTTTTTGGGGTGATGAAAATGTTCTAAAATCGACTGTGGTGATGGCTGCACACATCTGTATTGAATTATGCACTCTGGGGTGACTGTACGGTGTGGGAATTATATCTCAATACAGTAGTTTTTGAAAGAGAGGTATGTGAACAACGTGGCCTGGAATATCCACAGAACTACAAACCGAAAAAAGAAAGACAGAAACCCCATCAAAAACCTGAGGAAGGGCATGGGCCGGCGAGTTTCCGATGGGGTCCCGAGAGGCCGACGAGATCTTCAGGAGAAGCTCCAATTGATCATTGATCGGAAAAACGCACATCCAAACGCTGGCAAGGCCCCCAGGATCCCACGGTGGCGTTGCCTGTGGCAGCTGGGATTTCTGGAGCCTGGGTGTGGGTAGCAGGGAAGGGGTGAGTGAATTTGGGGACAGCCAGTTGGGGCCACAGCACTGGAGCAAGGAGTGGACGTGTCACAGGGAGTCCAAGCAGCTCCCGTACAGGACGAGTGGGGGTGGGGGAGGAGAGGAAACCACCACTCCCCTCCCACCCCCCATCATCTCCGTCACGGTTGGCGATGACTCGGTCATTCCCACTTGGCACGCCCGCGGGAGAGACACATCGACAGAAAATGGTACTGACAGCAGGCACTGAAATCGCTCCCCTGCAAGAGCCTGGGGGTGGGGTGGGGTGGGGTGGGTGACAGCACGCAGGGGCAGTCTCTAAATTGCTCCCCCCAATTTCAAGATGAATAGATGCTGATGGGAGGTTGTCAGCAGAAACACCTTCCCCCCTCTTGTCTGGCTGCATCAGTCAGGCGCCTTTCATATCTGTGCCACCTCAAACGTCATTGCATGCCTCGTCTAGCATGCCCTTGGACACGCACCCCAGGGGCAAGTGTCCCCCTCTGCCTCCCTCCCTGCGTCTCTGTGTCTTTGGTGCTTGAGGAAGGACGTTGGACTGTACCGGGTTAGTAGAAACTGCTCGGTGCGTGCCCCCCCCAACAAGTGGCGCCCAGGGAAGGTGCCAAACCTTAGCTATGCCTCTGACCACACCACCTACTTTACTAATCTGGGGCTCCCCACCTTCAGGGCTTCACCCCAGGGGCCCTGCCTCAGCTGTGACAAGGTGGGGGCTCCTGTGCAGGTTGGGGATTGGAACTGGCTGAGGGGGGAGTGAGGCCCTGGGGACCCCACCCAGCTCTGCCCCTCCCCAAGCACGGGTAGACAAGGAAGGCCTGGCCCTCCTGCTCTGGGGGCCTGGGGGAGCTGGCGGGGGGCAGGGGGTGACAGGGCAGGTGGATCAGCCCTCCCTCCTCTGACTGACCAAGGGCCCAGCCTAGCTCCCTGACCCCTCCCAGAACTCGCCTGCTCATGACCGACCCCCCCGCCCCCACAGCACTGAGAGGCCAGGTCAGACCTTGTCAAACAAGAAGTGGGGACCTTGGAAGGTGCCTTGCCCCAAACCCAGAGAACCCAGTTAGGGGTCCCGCTGCCCCCCTCCTTCCCTCCAGCCGGCCCCTCCCAGCTGGGCCTGTCTGCCTCAGGTCCCAGGTATCAGGGGTCCCGCTGCCCCCCTCCTTCCCTCCAGCCGGCCCCTCCCAGCCGGGCCTGTCCGCCTCAGGTCCCAGGTATCAGGGGTCCCGCTGTCCCCCTCCTCAGGTCCCAGGTATGGGGCCTCCACCTCATCCTCACCTCACCTTTCCATACAGGCAGAGCCCAGGGCACTCAGGACCCGCGTCTCCCAGTTCCTATCCTGGGGCCTTGGGTTGAGCAGGGCTGCCTGGGTGGAGGCTGGGCGAGGGCTCCCGGGGAGGGTCCCAGGTGGGGCAGAGAAGGCACAGCAGCATAACATCACCTCCCCCAAAGCAACAGCCCTGGGCTTCTGGCCGTCCCCAGGATGCCTGGCCAGCCAGGCCCACTGCCTCAGTGCCAGCAATGGAGAGTAGCCCAGCCCCCTCCCCAAGGCCCAGATAGGGGGCCCATCTGCATCTGCCTAGCTTAGGGCCACCCCACAGGTCAGTGAGCACCCCAGCCCCCTCAGTTCTGTGATGTGGGAGGCCAGGGAGGAGGGAGGGAAGGGTCACGTTCTGCGGGGTCCCCTCTGATGGGCACTTCCCACCCCCTCTTCCATGGGCAGCCCCACCTTGCTTTGGGGAGCCCTGTCTGATGGGTGAGGCCCAATGGGGCTGGGGTGATCCTGGCAGATCTGGGGGTTCCTGCATCACCCTCACTTGCCAGGGGCCCCAGACTATCAACAGGCAACCTATGAGGGTACTAGCAGCCTGTGTCCCTGCCGACCACCCAGGAGGGGGCCCTCTGCCATAAGTGTGAGAGGGCGGACCCCTCCTGCCTGCCTGGGCCTCTCTCTTCCCCAGTCCCCACTACGGCCCCCCTCAGCCTCCTGCACCCACCCCCAGAGGAGCCACTCAGCTCAGCTGTGCACAGAGCAGGCAATCCCATGGGGGCTCCCCCACCGCCATTCAAGCCCAGGACACATGGGAGGGTTCCAGAGCCTCTGCACCATCGGCTGGCCCAGGCCGCCTCCCTGCAGCCCCAGGCCATAGCCTCCAACCGGTCTCAGCAGGAAGAAGCCAGGACTCTGTCTTTGGGGTGGGGTCCAATTTCCAGATGGTTCTACCCTGACAACAGGTTCTGGGCTGGCTCTGTCCTCAACAGTCTACTCCCACTGCCTTGCCATTTCCTTGAAATAAATGGCCGTTCACTGTTTTGTCCCCTTCAACTCCCCAGGCCTGTCCTTCCCCTGGGGTCGAGGGCAGGGTCTGCTTTGCTGGGCAGAGGTGGGCTTGGTTGAGTCTGGTCCCACAGTCCTCCCAGCCAGCTCTCAGCCAAACAGGAGGCTGGGGGTGGGGCTGGAGGACTCAGGCAGCCATGGCCAGACCACAGCGTGTGAGGCTTGTCCAAGGCCTCACCCCACACACCTGGGCTCTTGCTGCCCGCCAGGCCGTCCCTGAGAGCCCTGGCCCCACCATGCACCCCGCTATGCCCCCCGGCCCTGCCACATACCCTGCTACGACCCCCTGGCCCCACCACGCACCCTGCTTTGCACCCCCTGCCCCGTCATGCACCCCACCATGCACCCCAGCCCACGGATTTTCGGATTTTTGTCCCCGAAGGGCAGCCACACCCAGGACTCAGGTGCGGAGGACAGGAGGACAGTGAGGGTGTGACCTCCGTCTGGCCCACCCTGCCCACCCTGCCCCCCGCCTGGCTGGGCCCCAGCACCACTCTCTCACCCTGTGGGCCTGTGGGCTCCCCGGCCCCCCTCGGGCCCTGCCAACCCCGCAGGCGCTGAGTCAACACTTGGGTTCCTGTGTTTGCCTGAGGACACTTTGTCATCTCCGGCTGGCGCCCACCCCGCTGCGCATGTTTGCTGGAGGCGTAGGTGCCGCTTGTCACCCCGCTAATCCTGAGCAAATGGAGCAAGGGTGTTGGGGGACCGCCCTCTGCCTACGCTTGAGGCATCCTCACCCACCCCACCCCCGCTGGGCCTAGCCAGCCCCAACTCCTCACCCCGAGGGTGGCCCCCTTTACCCACCCCAGCCCCTGGCCCTGTAGGTGCCTCAGGCCATTGATCAGGGCTGGGGGAGGGAGAGGGGTTAAAGGAGGAGGGGGACAGGCCTGGACCCCCCGCCCAGTGCCTGCCAAGGACCTGGATGGGTCACAGCTCTGCCCAGAGAATAAGAGCCGCTGCCGCCCACCCCCTCAGCCTGGCCCCCTTCTGCTTTGTCCCCTCCACTTCTCCTTCCCCACTTACCCTCCCCC
>NW_004444180.1:1259348-1266842 GCF_000243295.1 Trichechus manatus latirostris
AGCGCCTACTGTGTGCCAGCTGGGAACCTTTTGGCGAGTCCTCTCGCCCACATGCTGAGGTGGGAGAGGGGAGGGGCAGACGTGGGTTTGGGGCCAGGGGGCTGCCACTGAAGGGGCTGGAGGGGACCTCTGAGGAGTGGGGACACGAAGGCTGGGAAGCACTAGCTGTGGTCTGGGTGGGCAGAGGGACAAAGCCCCAGCGCAGAGGAGGGGCACAGACTTGTGAGCTGGGGAATCAGGGGGCAGGGGGCTGCAAAGGGGTCTGTGAGGAGGAGGTGGCCTCAGGGGTTTAGGCGAAGAAGTTGGGTCATGTTTTGGAAGGTCTCTGCCTCCTTCCTTCCCGGCGGCAGCGTGCCACTTTGCCCCCGGGAGGGACAAAGTCCCTAGCGTCATTGAGCACCTGCTGTTTACCCGAGGGCTACTGGCCTCCCCAAAAACCCCTCCAGTGGTAGGGACAAGGGGCTGGATGTGAAAGACGACTTTCCAGACCCTACGCCCCCGCCCCAGGACCTTCAGTCTGAACACCACAGCGAGGGTGCCGGGGGAGGAAGGCGGGCAGCCTGAGCATCCTGTCCCAGGGCTGGACAAGAACGGGGAGCAGGTGTCCAGCCCATGCCAAGGTCTCGGCCACCTCTGGCCCAGCCCAGAGCCCAGGTCTGTGGGCCGCAGGCACAGGAGGTACCATACAGGCCCACCGCAGGCCCTGGCCCCTGGAAACGGGGGCCAACTCTAGCAGCAGGCGCACCCGGCTTTAGAGGAACCAGAGACAAAATAAAAAGCAGCTTGCACTCCCAGACTCTGCCACAATGCTCAAGTGTCTGAGAAGCAGCTTCTGAAGCTTCTGGGGCGTCAGCCATGCTGAAGGGAGACAGTCAGGCAGAAGGAGTTGAAAGCTTTTAAGATGGGTTTTCCCTTTGCCCCAGCAATCCCGCATCTAGGAACTCGTTCACCGCCAGGAAATAAGGAGAGGTCTGCAGGGAGATCCTGGGGCGCAGAGTAACAAGCCAACCCGGTAACTGCCCCAACACCCCACTCTGGGCTGGTTAAAGCCGCGCATCCTGTCCCCTCCCCGCCGTGCCTCCCACAGACCACCCAGGGGGCTCGGAGTTTGGGTGTAAGGATACAATGTTGCTCTAACAGCAGGAGAGGGAAAGCAGTTCAGTGAGGTTGGAGAGGGAGGAATTGGCTCCAGATGACGCCATCAAGAGAAACGTCTGCAGATGTTATTAGTGGAGGAGAGAAAGGGGATCCTGTGTGAACTCATAAACTATGAAACTATACCCACTGGGGGCCCACTGGCACCAGTGTTTGGGATTTGGGCTTTCGGGGATCCCCTCAGGGCGGGCACCGGGGACCTAGGCTCCTGGCTCCTTCCTGCCCTCCCTCCCGGCTGCTCCCAGTCACCACTACTGGGCCAGAGCTCGGGGTGAGGGGCGGCACCAGGGCCCCGCTGGCCTGTTCATCTGAGGACCACGGCAGCCGGGAACCATCGGAGGAGCAGCCGCCTTTGTACCCAGCCAGTGAGGAGAGGGAGTGTGGTGCAGGGTGAGGGGCCGGATGGGAGCTCTGACGCTCTGTGGCTCTGGGAGCAGGTTGGACACGAGCCAGCCAACTCTTGAAGGGGTGATCAAGGTATCACTCTCTGAGCCTCAGTTTCCCCATGTGCTAGACCTTCAAGGCAGAGAGGGGACCTCCTGGGATCTTTGAGGGGCTCTGGCCAGCACAGCTGGGCCTCTGGACAGAGTCTCCTCCCGGGACCCCCACAGGCCACACACACACACAAGCTGAGCAGGAGCTCGCAGCCCCCCTCCCCGTCCTGGGTGACCCGTGGTGTGTGCCTCTGGTCAACACCCTCCCCAGGGCTGGTCCTCCTTCAATCCCACCGCTCAGCCAGGCCTTACTGACCACCAACCCCTGAGGGCCCAGGTCAGGGGCTGCAGGAGAGCAGGACCCAGTGGCTTTGCCATCTAGAGTGGGGCGCCAGTACCACCCCAGGTGCCAGGCGGGGTGCCCCACCCCCAGTTATCAGAATCCGCCAGGGCAGGCAGGGGTCCTGGGGCAGCCCATCTCCTGGGCACAGAGCTGCAAATCCTCTTGCTGCCCGCCCACGGTCCCTCCCTGAGAACAAACACACGTGGCTGGGGGGCAGCACCCTGTGTGGCCTAGGAGCCGGGCACGGAGCCAGGGCTCCCTGCTACATAAGCCCCGGTCCCCAAGGCAGCAGGCAGCTGCCTGACTCCCTCCTGTCTGCCTGCCACTGTGCCGGCCCCAGGATGGGCACCAGGAGCCAGTGCTGGGCCCTGGCCTGGGCCCTGGCGGCCCTGCTCTCGGCACAGCAGGCAGGTAAGGTCAGCAGCCCCCTGCTTCCTCCCGGTCTCTCCTGCTCTCTGGGGTTCAGCTTGGCGGCAGGGGTGCTTGGCCCAGAATGGACAGGCAGACCCCCCCCCCCGCCCTCAACCACATGTTCTTAACGTGGCCCTGGATATCCTGGGACACCACAGACCCTGCTATCCACAAGAACTCCGGCTCTCAGCCTGGCCCTCACCTCATCTGAGCCAGGGCCCCTGCCTGTCCCCCAGGGCTGGTGGAAACATAGATGACAGGAGCCGGCTAGGGGATGTCTGGAGAAGCTGGGGCCCCGGGCTCAGGGACAGGCTCCGCCCAGGTGCTGCCCAGGGAATCTCAGCCTCGGGTAACACAGGAAGGAAGGCCAGGGGAGGGGGCGAGGCTGGGGCCCCATGAGACCCCGTCTCAGAGTGGACGGGTCTGCCCTCCCCAGACAGCCAGGCAGAGTAACAGCGAGTACGTGCCTGCCTTTGGACTGGTCCCTTTGGGCCAGCACCTGCCTCCTTGCTGCATGGACACCGCCTCCACTCCATGGCGGGGGTCAGGGTGGGACAGGTGAGGTGAGCCGCCCCCGGTGCCGTCCTGCCCCGAGGCCCCGCGCCTCACCTGGCGGCCTGGCCCGTAGGCCTGCAGTTTCCCTCCGTCCCCATCTGTCCCCATCTGCCGTCTCCAGCGTCTAGAGGCACTTGGTGACTCAGGGAAGAGGCACTGACACCCGCTGTCAACAGAGAAAGACACAGCCCCAGGGCTGCTGAGCGGCTCCCCGGCACCTGGCCTGCGGCCTCGGCGCCCGCGGCGTCCCTGGGCCCTGCTCTGCTCCTGCCAGCCCTCCTGGGAGCCTCACCCCAGCGGAGGGGTCTGGGCAGGTGGGGCACAAGCCCCAGGAAGGGGGCCAGTGAAGGGGTGTGACTTGTCTCCTCAGAGCCCCTGGTCTAAGCTCCATCAGTCACTTTCTTGGGAGAGAGCAGGGCCAGGAGGTGGGGTACGGGGTAGGGTCCTGCAGCAGCTCCCAGAGCAGAGCTCCAGGGAAGGGCTGGGTTGTGGTCCCCCAGCAGGGCGGCGCGGTTTGGGAAGCCAGTTTGCCCCGCACGGCCGCATCCCGCAGCCACATCTGGGCCCTTCCTGACTATGTGTGGTCTGGGTTCCAGTCACCTGGGAGAGGTTGGCCAGCCCAGGAGACCCAGCCCTACTCGGTCCTCCGCCCTCTGGGTGCAGGATAAATACAGGCCCCACTGGGGGGCTCTGCAAGGCTGGGGATGGCACAGAGGGTGTGCCCGCCCGGGAGGTGTCCTGGGCCTTTCGTCTCTGCTGGGTGCGTTAGGGGGAAAACACCACCCCAGACCGGGGGAGGGGGGATTTGGGAGGCATTACTCAAGGGTCTGCATGGAGCTCGTGTGGGGGGAGCTGGACCAAGGGCAGCAGCCCTGGGGGAGGGAGGGGTGCTGTGCATCTGTAGCCATGCAAACCCCCCCTTTCCCACTGCAGCGTGGGGGGCAGCAAGGGAAGTGGAACCCATGGAGTGGGGGGTGGGTACACAGGCCCCAGGTCACAACTGGGAAAGTCCAACAGGAAGTGGGAACCTGCGGTGGCGGGGGGTGTATGATCCGAGTCCAGGCCTGCAGGAGGGGGTCTGGCTCCAGAGAGGCTTATTCCCCCAGGTCTGGCAGGTGAAAAGCATGGGGCTCACTCAGGGAGCACCAGCCCTGCCCATGCTATGGGGACATCGGTACCCCCAAAAGCACTGGTGTGGGTGGGGCACAGGGACTCTGGTCGGGTGTGAAGAGGGAATTCTGGGAGGCACGGCTGCCTTGTAGAGGGAAGTGCTGCCACCCAGAGCAGGGCAGAGGGGTCTGGAGACGACAGCCTGGTCCCCAAGGGTGGGCAAGGTGGGAAGTAGCCCACCTCCAGAGCCCTGTACCCGCCTCACCCCCAAGCCACAGGCCTTGCCTGGAGGTGATGGACAGGCCTGGTGGCCTGGGGATAGCCCCCAGTGGCCACGTGCTGGGCCAGGGCCAGCCTCCCTTGGCCAAGATGGATAGCTGTGAAGAGGGGTTGGCCTGGGTCTTGGGTTTCTGCTAAGTCATGCCTGTGGGCCCCCCCTTCTGCGTCCTTCTCCCCAACAAAGTGGCCTTTGTCCTTCCCTGAGGGACGCATGGGAGGGGGCTGACCCTCTCTGAAGAGCTGAGGCTCACGGACCAACACCATTTCCTGATTCCACCTTCTTCCCTGACTCGAAGTTGGGGAGGGCGGGGGCCAACGAGCGGCCATGCAGCCCGGACGGGCTCTCTGCCAGAAACCCCCACCCTGGCTAGGCCTTGCTTGCTGTCACGTTGGACACCGGAAGTGTCTGCATTGATGGCCTGGGAGGAGATGTGGCCTCGGGATGACCCCGCAGCGCCCGCAGGCTGCCACCAGGTGCACCTCACTGTGGTCCCTGTGTTGCTCTTCACACACCCCACCCTCTCCCGCAGAGACCCAGGGCACTGAGGAGCCCAGCTGGACCAGAAGGGAGGCCGCCAAGGGTGGTCAGACGGTGAAAAGCGGTACGTGGCCTCTTCGAGTGTGGGGCTTAGGGCTTCTAGCAGGCAGGTGCGGCTGGGGCAGGCATGTAGGGGGAAGGACCTGTTTCCACAGAGCTACAGGTCACACCAAGTCCCTTCCTGGGCCCCTTCTTCGTGGGACAAGGGAGGGGGTGATGGGAAACTTCAAGAAGACCAAGACTCCACAGAGCAGACTCACTCACACATATGTCCACATACATGCATGCACTCACACATACACTCACACACATACATGTACTCACACATACACTCACACACATACATGTACTCACATGTGGTCACACATACACGCACTCACACATACGCTCACGCACATACACTCACACACACACGCATGAACTCACATATGCTCACACACATGCATGCACTCCACACGCTCACACACATGCATGCAGTCACATATACGCTCACACACACACTAACACACGTACATATACTCACATGCGCTCACACACTCACACACACGCACTCAAACTCACATACATGCACTGGCAGATGCTCACGCACACACACACACTCACACACTCGGTGCCATACACATATGCACACTCAAACCCCACACACTCACACACTGACACACATGCACGCACACATGCACGCACACTCGGGACAACATGCAAACCGGAAATCCCAGGCAAGGGCGTGTCTGGGGCAGCAAGGAGGCTCCTGGAGGGGACAAAGGAGGGTCAGGATGGCACCATCCCCAGGCGTGGCCACTGAGGAAGTTAGGGTCCACGAGGGGTGCTCCCAGCTGGCCCCTGGCTGGGCCTCACCCCTGGGTGACCTGGCCCTCACTCTACAGCCCAGTCCATGCCCTCACCCACCCGGCGCTTGACCTTCGTCCCACCCATCACCGTGTCTCCCAGCATAAACCGTAAGTGGACGGCGAGGGGGTAATGAGTCTAAGGGTACAGTCCACAGTGTGAGGCGCTCAGCAGATGGATAGTTTGGGCAGGCCCTGAGGGCCCCCCACAGGCAGTCCTATGGCTGCCAAGTGCCAGGGTGCTAGTGGGCAGTGGGATGGGGGCCAGGCCAGAGTGGGGAGTCTCGGCAGAGATCCAAGGGCAGCTAAGAGGTGGCAGGAGCAGGTGCAGCCAGCACGGAGAGCGTCAGTCACCTGGTTACCCTGCTCCAAGGACAGGGCCCGTCCCCAGGAAGGCTTCCATGCGTAGCTGGGCTGGGGGAGGTGCCGGCAGAAGGGCCCCCTCATGCCCACTCCCCCCAGCCCTGAACCCGGCGCACAACGGGCGAGTCTGCAGCACGTGGGGCGACTTCCACTACAAGACCTTTGACGGCGACATTTTCCGCTTCCCCGGCCTCTGTAACTACGTCTTGGCGTCGCACTGCCGCACCGCCTACGAGGGCTTCAACATCCAGGTGCGTCGTGAGCTGGCGGGCACCAGGCCCACTATCAGCCGCATCATCCTCAAGGTGGAGGGGATGGTGCTGGAGGTGGCCAACGGCTCAGTGCTTGTCGACGGGCAGAGGTGAGCGGCGGAGGGCCAGGCATGACAGGGGGGTCCCGGGACGATACCCTCCAAGGCGGGCAGGCTTGGGGTCCTCGGCGTTCCGGCCGTGGAGGACCAAGCTCTCCTGCCCCAGGAAGGAGCTGCCGTACAGCCGCGCTGGGTTCCTGGTGGAGCACACCAGCAGCTACATCAAGATCAGCGTCCGCATGGTCCTGACCTTCCTCTGGAACGGAGAGGACAGTGCCCTGGTGAGCCCCCACCCCTCACCCGACCAGCTCGGGGACAGGGCCAGAGCCAGGGACTGCCTGCGGTCAGGCGGGAGGCTGAGGCTGCCAGATGGAGGCAGGGTTGCCGCGGAGCCAGAGGCTGTGTGCTGGAGCTGCTCCCCTGCCCCCTCAGCTGGAGCTGGACCCCAAGTACGCCAACCAGACATGTGGCCTGTGCGGGGACTTCAACGGCCTCCCTGTTGCCAATGAGTTCTACGCCCACAGTGAGTGCTCCCCTCCGGGGGCCAACACCTTCCCGACAGTCCCAGAGAGCCCTCGTGGGGGCCGGGCCTTCTGGGACCACAGGCCAGTGGAGCAGGTACCGACACGGGAAGGGGTGAGGCTCCAGAGGGGCTCTTGGGTCCTGGGCAGCCAGCCCAGGGAGTAGCCTCCCCTCCCGGCACTGCTCCTGGCCCCTCAGTGCCCCCCACTCGGGCTCCCCCAGCGTGTCCATCTCCCCACAGACGTCAGGCTGACAGCTCTCCAGTTCGGGAACCTGCAGAAGCTGGATGGGCCCACAGAGCAATGCCAGGACCCACTGCCCACCCTGGCTGACAACTGCACGGATGCTGGGGTAAACGCCCTTCCCAGAGCCCCTGGGGTGTGGGAGAGCTGGACAGCTGGGGGCGTGGCCAGGGGAGCTGGGCTGGGGTCCCTCGTGTCCAGGTGAAGAGGGTCAGGGTCAGGGTCTCCCCACCCTAATGCCCCCAGAGCCAAGCTAAGCTCTGCACCCAGCGGAGAGAAGTTAACAGTGTGTGGGTGAGTGAGTGAGTGGGTGGAAAGGTGGAAGGAAAGATGGAGGGAGGGAGGGAAAGATGGGTGGATGGATGGCTGGATGGGTGGGTGGGTGGA
>NW_004444180.1:1267019-1285169 GCF_000243295.1 Trichechus manatus latirostris
GTGGCTGCGGTCTGGGCACGGCCACCGTGGCCATCATCTCTGGAGGTGGGCGGAGGGGCCAAGGGGCTGCCTGCAGTGCCCAGCCCCACCATGCTCCCCAGGAGGATGTGTGCAGCCGCACCCTGCTCGGCCCAGCCTTCACCCAGTGCAACGAGCTGGTGGACCCTGACCCGTATGTGGCCTCCTGCGCCCAAGACCTGTGCCGCTGCCCCAGCTGCCCGTGTGCCACCTTTGCCGAGTACTCCCGCCAGTGCGCCCACGCGGGAGGCCAGCCACAGAACTGGAGGGGCCCCGACCTCTGCTGTGAGTGTCCCACGGTGGGGTGGGGGTGGGGGGAGACGGGGCAGGTGGAGCCCACGAGCAAAAGGGCAGGAGAGGGAGGAAGGGGGTGGGGAGGGGGATGTGCAGGGCAGCTGGGCCCTCAGGTGGGCACAGGGAGGGCTGACCCAGGAGGTGCTGGGCCCTGGGCTCTCCACGCCTCCTACCTGACCCGGGAGGCAGCTGAGGGAGCGGACAGGTGGGCTTGCAGCTGCCTGAGAAGTGGACATCTGCCCGCTCCTTGGACCCTAGCCATGGTTTTCGGGGGGACCTCTTGGTGGCACAGAAGGTGGGGCAGAGGCTCTGTCAGTGCAGGGAACACCTCCAGCGGGGCCCTGGTGGGCTCTCGGGCCGCCCACGCGCCCTGTGCAGCTGCTCGGCCCAGCGCCTCCCTCCCTCCCTCCCTCCCTCCCTCCAGCTGCAGCCCAGAAGTGCCCGGTGGGCATGCAGCACCAGGAGTGTGGCTCGCCCTGTGCCAACACCTGCTCCAACCCTGAGCGCGCCCAGCTCTGTGAGGACCACTGCGAGGACGGCTGCTTCTGTCCCCCAGGCAGGTCACCAGCCCCTCTCCCAGGACAGCCCCTGCCCATCTGTCCTGCCTCCAGGGTCATTGTGTTCCCAATGCCCGATGCTGGTCGAGGCTGATTGGTCCAGGAGTCACCTTCCCCCAACGATTCCCCGCAGGAGTCATGCTGATCGGAGGGGGGGGGGGTACGGAGCAGGCACCATGGGCCCCTCGGAACCGGCAGGGAAACTGAGGCACAGAGCAGCTTGGAGCTTGTCCAAACCTGGCATGGCTGGGGCAGAGCGCACACTCCAGGTCCAGGGCTCCGTCCCCAAGGAGCCCCGGAGCGGGGAGAGGGCTTGTCCCCTCGGACTCCCCTTCTTGGAGGCAGGTGGTCACAGGTGGTAACTCAAGCCCCCACTGGCTGCTCTGTGGCCTCGGACAGGTGAGCCACACCTGGGTTCAGTCCCTCACCTGCGCAGTAGGGTAGGAGCAGCCCATTTGCTGTGCAGACCAGGCTGGTCCTCCCAACCGCCCACGGCCCCCTCCACCCCCCAGGCACGGTGCTGGATGACGTCACCCACTCAGGCTGCGTGCCCCTGCAGCAGTGCCCCTGCACCTACGGTGGTCGCACCTACGCCCCGGGGGCTGCCTTTGCCACCAGCTGCAGCTCCTGGTACATCCCCCCGGCCTGCCCCGCTGGCCCTCGTCCTGGGTAGTGGGGGTGCCTGAGGGCTGGGGTCTGCCTCCTCCCCCCATCGCTCTCCCCACTCACAGCCTCCCCTTCCCCCAGTACCTGCTCCGGGGGACGGTGGCAGTGCAAGGACCTCCCGTGCCCGGGCACCTGCTCTGTGCAGGGGGGTGCCCACATCTCCACATATGATGAGAAGCTCTATGACCTGCATGGGGACTGCAGCTACATCTTGTCCAAGGTGCGTGGATGGGCTCTGTGCCCCTCAGCTCCTGTCCCGGGAAGGGCCTTACGGGGTGTGCCAGCATGGTGGCTGAGTCCTGAGAGGGAGGACCCTGGGCTCATGCTCTCCCAGTGGCCCAGAACCCGGAGGTGCCCGCAGGTGCCAGAGGCCACTTCACTTGGGGGCCATCACCTTCCCGGCCTGTGCGGGCATGCCAGGGCTCCCACATGCCCACAAGCAGCCCTACCCACCCCCTCGGGGACCGGCTGTCCCCAACGCGTCTGTGGCTTTGTCATCAGAGTTTTGCTAACAGCACCTTCACTGTGCTGGCCGAGCTGCGGAGGTGTGGCATGACAGACACCGAGAGCTGCCTCAAGTCGGTGACCCTCAGCCTGCAGGGCGGGGACATGGTAAGAGCCAGCCACAGCCATAGAGATGGCACAGAGAGAAGGGGACGGGCAGAAAGGGACTGAGATAGACAGGTGGAGAGATGGAGACAGATGGAGAGACAGACAGGAGGACAGATGAAGAGACAGACAGATGGACAGATGGAGAAACAGACAGGTGGACAGATGGAGAAACAGACAGGTGGAGAGACAGACAAGTGAGAGACGGACAGGTGGACAGATGAAGAGACAGGTGGAGAAACAGACACGTGGAGAGAGACAAGTGAGAGACAGACAGATGGACAGATGAAGAGACAGACAGGTGAACAGACAGACGGGAGAAACGGACAGGTGGACAGATGGAGAGACAGACAGGTGGAGAGATGAAGAGATAGACAGACAGGTGGAGAGATGGAGAGACAGAGGGACAGACAGATGGAGAGGAAATTGAGGCTTGCACGGCCCCAAATGGCAGCCACTTCTCCAGGGCAGTTCTAGAGCTGGACCAAGGTTCAGAGGCCTAAGCTCTCCTCCGGCTCTGCGGCCGGTGGGGTGACTGCTCCCCCATCTGTGGAGCGGGGCTGGGGTGCCCAGTGGACAGGCACTGTCTTCCCCTACTCCCGGCACTCACTGAGGTCCCACCCCCCTCTCACTAGGCCATCCGGATTCAGGCCAATGGCGCGGTGTTCATGAACTCCATCTACACCCAGCTGCCAGTGTCAACAGGTACTTGGCTCCCTAAATAGCCCGGTCACTCCACACCTGGCCAGATGTCCCTGCCTGGATGTGGAGCCTCCACAGCAGTGGGCAGCTCCCAGCGCCTGGGCCAATCCACCAAGGTGTCTTTGTGGCTTTGGGCAGTTCCAGAAAGTCCCATGGACCAGTTTCCCGTCCGCAGAGTGGGGGTGACAATGGTCCCCCCGTGGCTGCAGAGACTTGGGTCAGGGCCCCACCCTCTGGGGGAGTGTCGGCCTCACTCACAACTGGTGCTGGCTTGGGCAGCCCACAAAGATGGCAGCTGTGGGTGGCTCTGTGGTGGGACCGCCGGGTTGACCACGTGTCTTGGTCCTGCCCTAGCACGACCTCTTCAGCAGTGGGGCCTGTCCCACCTGCAAAGCCCCCCAGGAACACAGGGGGAAAAGCACTTGTCCAGCTGGTGGGGAGGCGAGCCGGGAGCGTACCCAGGCCTCCATGTGGTCTCTGATGGCTTTCCGTTTGCCCCCACCCCCGCCAGCCGACTTGAAGGCCTTCAGACCCTCTTCCTTCTTCGTCCTGGTGCAGACGGGGCTCGGCCTGCAGCTGCAGGTACAGCTGGTGCCCCTCATGCAGGTCTACCTCCAGCTGGACCCGGCCCACCGCGGCCAGACATGCGGTGAGGCCCCACTGGCAACTTGGGGGGGAGCCGGGACCAGTTCCGCTGCCTGCGGAAGGTGCGGGTGGGGCTGCATTTGAAAGGCCCGGGCCCCCAGGGGATGGACAGGCACAGCCAGCCAGAGCTCGCCGACATCGGGCCGGCAATGGGGAGGTGGCTTGGTGGACAAGAGGGAGCCTTGTTGTCCCGGCTCAGGCAGCGTTGGGAAGGACTGACCCCCACCAGGGCTTGTCTGCAGACATTTCTGGAAGAGAAAATCCTGGAAGGGTTTTTCCGGCCAGTCGGCTTCAGCTCCTGGCAGGCCAGGGAGACCGGGCCAGGCCGGACACCGGCTGATGCTCTCCCCTGCCCACCCGGCCACCAGGCCTGTGTGGGAATTTCAACCAGAACCAGGCAGACGACTTCACAGCCCTCAGCGGGGTGGTGGAGGGCACGGGTGCGGCCTTCGCCAACACCTGGAAGACCCAGGCCGCCTGCCCCAATGCCAAGAACAGCTTCGAGGACCCCTGCTCCCTCAGCGTGGAGAATGGTACCCCAACTGGGCTGGCGGGGCCATGGGGGCCCCCGGGGGCAGGGCTTGGAGGACCCCACAGGCAGGTGTGCAGGCAGGCAGGAAGGAGGGTGTAAGCACGGCAGGGAGGGGTGGAAGGTGCAGGGCTGGGGCAGGGCGGAAGAGCATCTCCTCTTCCCCAGAAGCAGCACCACATGGAATGGTAGATGGCGTCCCCCTCTCTTCTCTGAGCCCCAAATTCCAATCCACATTCCCAGGGGAGAGGGCCCCCCCAGCCTGCGTTTGAGGAGTTGGGGCTGCGGGGGTTGGGCAGGTGCAGGGTAGCGAGAGGGTGACTGTGGCCCCCCACGCCCCCACCTCAGAGAAATACGCCCAGCACTGGTGCGCCCTGCTGACCGACCCCGCTGGGTTCTTCGCCCCCTGCCATTCCACTGTCAACCCTGCACCTTTCCACACGGTGAGCTCCACCCCGCAGCATGGGTGGGGGGGGCGGGGGATGAGGGAGGGACCTCCTGGCCCTGAACTGTCCCACCCAAGCCTCTCACCTCACGACTCACATTTGGGGACTTCTCTCATGTACCCCCTCCATCCCAACCGGTGGGACAGCCAGCCCTGCCCACCCATTGGGCAGCTCTCTTCCTGGAAACCTAAATCCCTGCCATGCACAGGCCTCTGCCCCCCAGGGAGGGTCTCCAGGTATAAACCCCGAGCAGGCCTCTGCCCTCCATGTCCACCCTTCCAGGGCCTGGGCACCACCCCCCTCCCTTACCACCAGTCTAGCCCCTCCCCACTGGTCTCCTGCCCCGAGTCTGCCCCCCACCCTGCCCCTCAGGAGCAGCACAACCAGATTCATGCATCCAAAATGCAAGCTGCCCCCCACCAGGTGCCCCCCACACCCCCCGCACCCCCAGGCATCCTTCCTGCCACGCATTCCCGCCACCTCCCTCACAGACATCGCTGCTCCTCAGGGGCAGGGATGGGGCAGAGCACCTGGTCGGGGCTCTGGGAGGGAATCGCGTGGGCTGGGGTCACAGGCAGTGCCCTGACAGCCCCCTGCCCCCAGAACTGCATGTTCGACACGTGCAACTGTGAGAAGAGTGAGGACTGCCTGTGTGCGGCCCTGTCGGCCTACGTGCACACCTGCGCCGCCAAGGGCGTGCTGCTGCGCGGCTGGAGGGACGGCGTCTGTGGTGAGTGTCGGCTGCCCGGCCGCCGGTGTCCCCCGGGGGCTCGTGCACACGCTCCACGTGTCCCACCCCAGCCATGCAGCTCCAGATCCTGCAGACAAGGAGGGGGAGGCCGAGGTTTGGGGACGCACACCAGCAGTGGGGATGAAGAGGAGCCCTAGGCTGGGGTTTCCCATGAGGACCCCAGTAAGGACGGCACAGCTCTGTGCCCACGAGCGTCCCAAGTCCCCTCTTCCTGGGGTCTCTGCAGTGAAGCCTGTGACCACCTGCCCCAAGGTGCTGACCTACCCCCATCACGTCAGCCGGGAAGGGCAAGTAGGGACACCCCAGGCTGGCTCCTTTGTGGGCAGGCAGTGACTGTGGCAAACCCCAGCTGAATCCTCAGCCAAGAGCTTGGTGCCTTCTTGCTGGCTCTCACAGGAACCTTGCATGCTTGCAAGTCCCATTTCACAGAGGGAGAAACTGAGGCATGAGAAGCTAAAACAACAGCCAGGGAGGGGGGAAGCGTGGGCTAGAGCCAGGCTGCCTGCTCTGACCACCCTGCCCCCCCCACTCCAGCCCGCTCTGACCACTCTGCCCCCCCACTCCAGCCCGCTCTGACCACTCTGCACCCCCACTCCAGCCCGCTCTGACCACTCTGCCTCCCGACTCCAGCCCGCTCTGACCACTCTGCACCCCGACTCCAGCCCGCTCTGACCACCCTGCACCCCCACTCCAGCCCGCTCTGACCACTCTGCCCCCCCACTCCAGCCCGCTCTGACCACTCTGCACCCCCACTCCAGCCCGCTCTGACCACTCTGCCCCCCGACTCCAGCCCGCTCTGACCACTCTGCCCCCCGACTCCAGCCCGCTCTGACCACTCTGCCCCCCGACTCCAGCCCACTCTGACCACTCTGCACACCCCCCGCTCCAGCCAAGTACATGACCAGCTGCCCCAAGTCGCAGAGCTATGAGTACGTGGTGGACGCCTGCCAGCCCACCTGCCGCGCCCTCAGTGAGGCTGATGTCACCTGCGGTGTCTCCTTCGTGCCCGTGGACGGCTGTACCTGCCCGGTGGGCACCTACCTGGACGAGGCTGGCGCGTGCGTGCCTGCCGAGGCGTGTCCCTGCTACCTGCACAGCACCATGGTGGCCCCGGGCGAGGTCTTGCATGACAACGGCGTGGTGTGGTAAGGGGTACCACCGGTGGGGGGCGCGGCGTCTTCCTCCAAGCTCCGTCACCAGCCCCTCGCTGAGGGTAGGGGTAGGGGGACAGGAGATGGTGGGGGGCAGGAGACTGCCCCTCCATCAGCCCCTGCCTCGCCCTGAGACAAAGGCTTGGGGTGGAGTGAAGACATGAGAGGCCGGTGGGGGTCCCAGCAGGGAGGCTCTGAATGCCCTCACTGCATTTCCACTAGGTGTCCGTTCACTTAGGGGGTGCAGGGCTGCAGGGGGTCCCGCCTGGTGTGCTCAGAGCCTCCACAGGGAGGAGGAGATGTGCCAGGAGCAAAACCCCTGCATTGACAGTGCTGCAAACCGCAGGCTGGGCTCCTCCTGCAGATAGCTTCCTCCCCGGCAGGCGCAGAGCCAGGCACACCCCCTGCCCCTCCCCCCCCATGCCGGTGGCCTCTGCTGGGCCCCACCACAGTCCCTTGCCAGTCCCCGCCTCCTGCGCAACGTCCTTTCCCCCTCCCAGGCGTCAGGGAGCTGCTACGCCCCCGCTCCACTCCCTGAGGGCCTCTAAATACCACGGGGCCACCCCAGGGAGGGGACAGGAGCACAGGAGGACCACTTGCCCCAACACAAGCCTGTCTGTAGAGAGGGGGCACGCTTTCCTAGCTCAGGGGGTGCTCTGGGGGTATAGGGTCCACAGGGGTGGAGGTGGGGCAGGTGGGGAGCACAGTGGGTCCCTCAACAGGGCCCCCCTCACCCACAAGACCAAACTGCAGCCCAGGAGGAGGTCCCCACTCCACCCTAGCTCTGGCCGCACAAGGCCTTTCCTTCTAGAGTCAAGGGCCTCCCCGCACGTCCCTGCGCTCCTCCCTTCCTGTATTTCCCCGGGTGTTGGGTCTTCACGGCCACCTTGGTGGGCAACATCCTCAGGCCTCTGTGGAGCCCCAGTGCAGGCCCCGGGCAGGGGGCGCTGTGAGCCCGGTGGGGTTCAGGGTCTGTGGAGGGGCAGAGCCAGTGGGCTCCCATTGTCCATCTATCCTTCCGTCTCTCGTAGCTCGTGCACTGGGGGGAAGCTGAGCTGCCTCGGAGCCCCGGAGCAGAGGAGCACGGGTAATGCCTGACACCCCCAGGCCCTCACCCTGCCTGAGCCCTGCGCTGGCCCCTGGATGGTCCCCCACCCTGGCCCCTGCCTCTGGCGCTCCTGGAGAGGGCAGGGGCTTCCCCATGGGGCTGGGGCACACCTCCCAGGTCTGCAGGGTGCTGGGTGGTCAGACGGGATGGGAGATGCCACTGGGCCGAACAGCCAGGCTCGAGGTTGGCAGTCTCGGGGTGCCCAGGGCCTCCCTCTCCAGGCCCCTGGCAGCCTGCTGTCCCCGCCTAGGGTGCGTGGCCCCCATGGTGTATGTGGACTGCAGCAATGCCTCGGTGGGGTCCCTCGGGGCTGAGTGCCTTCGGAGCTGCCACACGCTCGATGTGGACTGTGTGAGTGGCCTGCAGGGGGTGGGGACAGCCACACCGCCACTCCCAATGTCCTTGGCTCATTCCTGGGCCCGGGGCTTGCTGACACTTGGGCACCCTACCCCTTTATGCACCCCCCCCCGCCCCGCTCACAACACATGCCCTTGGGGCTGAGCGGAGGACCTGTCCCTTCGCCTGGGCCCCAGGATTGCACCGTGTCCCCTCACCATGGTGTGCCTAGCATGGGGGGGTGGGGGCAGGCGAGCTCCTGAGGCTCCTGCAGGCTGCCCCCTCCCCCTGACCATGCCTGCCTGTCCCCACAGTACAGCACCCACTGTGTCTCCGGTTGTGTCTGTCCCCCGGGGCTGGTGTCAGACGGCAGCGGGGGGTGCGTGGCCGAGGAGGACTGCCCCTGTGTGCACAATGAGGCCACCTACCAGCCCGGGGACACCATCAGGGTCGACTGCAACACCTGGTGGGTGCAGGGTCAGGAGGCATCGGGGTGGGTGGGAAGGTCCCTTTGCTGGAGCAGACACAGGGAAGGACAGTGACAGAGAAATGGCTGGCCAGGGAGGCGGGGCGTCTGCAGGAGGCAGAGGAGCGGCCGAGGCCTCAGAATGCCCCCAGAGGCAGTGTCCGGCTTGTCCTCTGGAACGTGCCCAGGGCCACAGCCTCTGAGCCCAGCCAATCACGGCCTGGTCAAAACTGACACCCAGGATCATCGGCCCTTCTAGCTCAGGGGCTGGGGGCACCGCGAGGTTATAACCGACACCAGGGCCACTGCCCACCCCCCCCTTATCCTCTTAACAAACTGCAGGGCCTCACCTCGGTCCCATCTTGCGGGTGATGGAGCTGAGTTTCGGGAGGATAAGTGACTGGCTGAGGCCCCGCCACTGGGGAGTGACTGGCCAGGGTACAGCTAGGGCGGCTGGGGGCTCCTGTCCTGGGCCCTCCTGGTGAGCAGGGCGTGCCCCCACCCCCGCAGCACATGCCGGCGCCGGCGGTGGGAGTGTACCGACCAGCCCTGCCTGGGCACCTGTGTGGCTTACGGGGACGGGCACTTCATCACCTTCGATGGTGAGCGGTACAGCTTTGAAGGCAGCTGCGAGTACATGCTGGCCCAGGTGCGCCACCCCACCCGCCTCGCTCCCCCGGGCCGTCCACGCCCAGGCCCCCAACGCCGGCCGCTCATGCCCACCTCTTCCCATCCCAGGACTACTGCGGGGCCACCACCACCGCCAATGGAACCTTCCGGATCATCACCGAGAACATCCCCTGTGGGACCACTGGCGTCACCTGCTCCAAGGCCATCAAAGTCTTCCTGGAGGTGAGGGCAGCTGTCCGAGGGCCTCTCCCGCCCTCTGCGGCCCGAGAGCCACCCTCCGGGAGCATCCCAGCCTTTGGCTCCACCCCCAGGGAAGTCTTCTGAATGGGCTTCACCTACCCCACAGGCTCTCGGGGTATTCTTGCTTCTGGGGCTGCTGTAACATGTTATCACAAACCAGGCAGCTGAAAACAACTGGGACTTGTTCTCTCAGTTCTGGAGGCTGGGAGTCTGAATTTGGGGTGCCAGCAGGGCCACACTCCCCCCGGAGGCTCTGGGGAAGGACCCTTCTTGTCATTTCCAGCTGCTGGTGGCTTCCCGCGTCCCCTGGCTTGTGACTGTGTCACTCCGTGCTCTGCTTCTGTTGTCCCAGAGCCTACCCCTGTCCTCTCTTTGTCTCTCCTCCGTCTTTCCCACTGCCCCAGGTAAACAAAGACATTCTCATCAGATGGGACACTCCAAGCTTAGAGGTCCCCTCCCAGGAGCCCATTCAGGGCAGACCTTCCTTTGGAAAGAGTAGGGTTTGGACAACCCAGGCCTGCCGAGTTAACCCTTCCTGCCAATCCCTCACCTCACTTCACTGGGAGGATCTCAGCAGCCCAGCTCACCCTTAAAGCTGGGCTGGCTTGCCTGTGGCTCGGTCCTTTCCAGGGGCTGTAGGTCAGCTCCTGCCCCGACAGCTGCCCCTCGGCTCCCTGCAGCCCTCACCTTGCTCTGCAGAGCTACGAACTGATCCTCACCGAGGGGCACATGAAGGTGGTGGAGAGGGGGCCTGGTGGAGACCCAGCCTACAAGATCCGCTACATGGGCATCTACCTGGTCATCGAGACCCGAGGTGGGCTGGTCGTGTCGTGGGACCGGAAGACCAGCGTGTTCATCAGGCTGCACCAGGGCTACAAGGTGAGCGCAGGCTGGCCAGGCACAGTCATAGCTGCCCTGGAACCCACCTAAGAGGAGGTGACAGAGCCCTGCACCTGGCAAATGCTGATGGCCTGGTCCTCACCTGGAAAGGCCCAGGGCTGAGGTGAGGCCAGGCACACCACAGGGTTCCTCGGAGGGGCAGGACAGAGACCTAACCAATCAACAGGTGCCTTGGGGAACCATCTTGTTGGTAAAGTGGCTGCCCAGCCCAGCACAGCCCTCAGCTGGGCTGAGGGCTTCAATGGAGGAGCAGGTGCCTGCCCAGCTGCCCAGCTAATTCACTGGGCACCTCGTCCTCCTGCAAGTCCCTGGGGGGCTGCCTGGGGCACCAGGTTCCGCGCAGTCACCCCAGGCCAGGCTCCATGCCACCTCCCATGGGTGAACCTGTGTGTGGTCCCAGTTCCGCACACTCCATCTGTCCTCACCTGTCTGCAGGGGAAAGTGTGTGGGCTGTGCGGCAACTTCGACAGCAACGCCGTCAACGACTTCACCACGCGGAGCCAGTCCGTGGTGGGCGACGTGCTGGAGTTCGGCAACAGCTGGAAGTTCTCACCGTCCTGCCCGGACGCCCTCGCCCCCAGGGACCCTTGCACCGCCAACCCGTACCGCAAGTCCTGGGCCCAGAAGCAGTGCAGCATCCTCCACGGCGCCACGTTCGCCGCATGCCGGTCTCAGGTGGGGATCAGGACAGCTGGGGCTCGGCAGGAAGGAGCCTGGGGAAGAGCCGGCAGGGCAGGGGATGTGCCCTTTCCTTCCCGGGGGAAGCAGGGCTGGGCAGGGCTGGGCACAAAGCAGACGTTCAGGGCGGCCTTGACTGACCAGAGCCCACGCACAGTGCTGGGTTCATGGAGTGTCTCCGTCTCCTGGGGCTGCCATCCCCACAAACACCACAAAGGGGTGGCTGTATTGTCTCATGGTCTGGAGGCTAGAAGTCCAAATCAGGGTCTCGGCTGGGCCGGTTCCTCCTGTGGTCTCTCTCCTGGTGTCTGGTGTCTGCCCGTGATCCTTGGCATTCCTTTGCTTGTAGACAGTCCTCACCTGGCACATCTTCCCCCTGAGCATGTCTGTGTCTATTCTCTTTTTATAAGACACCACTCAAACACACCAATGGCATGAAGATGACGCAGGACAGGACCACGTTTCGTTCTGGTGTACGTGGGGTTTCTATGAGTCAGAGCTAACAGCACCCGGAAGGGATGAGGTTTAGGATCCACCCTACTCCAGTGTGTCCTCATTAGCATAACAAAAGAAACTCTATTTCCAAATAGGGTCATATTCACAGGTACAGGGTTAGAACTTCCACATAAGCTTTTGGGAGACACAATTCAGCCCATAACCCGGGTCATGGGGGTGAACCTCCCACCAGGCAGTTCCCAGGCCCAGCACAGACCATGGCCAGGTCTCCCCTACTTTCCAGCCACTTCCTAAGCAAAACCTCAGTCTCCCTCCCCCTGGAAATGGGCCACAGGTCCCCAGTCACAGGCTGCTGGTGTGGGTGACTGCAGACAAGAGGACCCTGGAGCAGGGGCTGCACAAGCTGACCTCACCACCGTCCCCCACACCCTGAGATGCCCGAACCCCAGAACTAACAAGGAAGGTTGGAGTGCCCCTGTCAGCCCCACCACACAAAGGCCTTAGGGAGAGACTCCTTTTAAAAAATCAAGTCATTTTATTTTTTTTTTTTTTTGTGGTAAAATACATGTAACATAAAATTTACCATTTTAACCATTTTTAAGGGTAAAATTCAGCAGCACTAAGTACCCTGGGAGCCCTGGTGGCACAGTGGTTAAGAGATGAGCTGCTAACCAAAGGTCAGCAGTTCAAATCCATCAGCTGCTCCTTGGAAACCCTACGGGGCAGTTCTACTTGTGCTATGATCACTACAATCCATCTAAAACTTTTCCATCACTCCAAACAAACTCTGTACCCATTAAACAATAACTCCTCACTCCCCATCTCGCAGGCCCTGGTAAACACTTCATTTTAACAAAGTTTTAAGTGGCCGCTTACAAACACAGTTTCCTAACTCCAGACTTTCAAGGATAACAAGAGGAGGGAGGCTTATGAAGGAAGAGTTTGCAGCTAATGTGTCTTTGCTGGGATGAGAGCCCCAAAGCTGCTTTCAGCAGTCTGTCTCTCCAGAGGTGATTAACACCCCCCTGGTTTCCCTGCTCACGGCACTGAGAATCCTTCATGATTAGGAGTGGGACAAGGCCAATTCCCACTGGGATGGGGCTGTCTGGAGGTGGTGGCAAAAACAAGAGCCTTGGCCCCAGCTGGGTCCAACCAGGGCATGCACCTGGCAGGTGTGTGGCTTTGGGCGGCTCCCCATTGAGCAGGAGAGGGTTAATGCACTCACAGGGGTCAGGTAGCAAATTGCCTGCCCTAGAGGTGCTGGCTCAGGCTCAGCCTCTGGGGCCTATCATGTGCCCTGCGGGGGCAGCCTTGTGTTGGGCTCACAGCGGTGCCCTTGGCTCACAGACGTGGGTGAGGGGCGCACCGGCCCTCCAGAGCTTACATCTGAGAGGGGATGCACACTAGATGTGGGACAGGGGCTCGGACAGCAGGGCATTGGGATGGAGTGGGAGGAACTCCTGGGAGGCGGCTTTTGAGCGGAGCCCTGAATGTCATGGGGGGAGCCATGTGGCTATGGGGGAGTAGCATTCCAGGGAAGAAATGGTCAACACAGGCTGAGGGGGGCAGGGCAGTGGGCTAGAAGACAGCCAGGAGGCCAGCGGGGCTGGAGCAGAGCGAGCAAAGGGGAGGGGGTGGCCAGAGTGACCAAGAGACACTTGGGTGGTGTTGGGACCTGGAAGCCACAGGATCAGGTTTACGCGATGCAGGGGGCCTGAGGGGGACAGTGGAAGCTGGAGCCTGCTGGGGAGGAAGATCCTTGGTGCACAGGTGGGTGGTCAAGGTGGAGCGAGGGAAGGTAGTCCTGGCCCCAGCACCATGGACCTCCGATCCGTAGTGGGGCTTTGAGACGCAAAGGCTGGGGTGGGCTGGGCGCTCCTTGGCTGACGCCACCGCGGCCGCCTCCGCTTACAGGTCGACCCCACCAAGTACTACGAGGCCTGCGTGAGCGACGCGTGCGCCTGCGACTCGGGCGGCGACTGCGAGTGCTTCTGTACGGCCGTGGCCGCCTACGCGCAGGCCTGCCACGACGCGGGCGTGTGCGTGTCCTGGCGCAGCCCTGACGTCTGCCGTAAGTCGGGCTCTGTCCGCGGTGCTGAAGGGGCAGAGGGAGGGAGGAGGGAGGAGGGAGGAGGGAGGAGGGAGGAGGCGGGGCAGAGGGAGGGAGGAGGCGGGGCGGTGGGAGGAGGGAGGAGGCGGGACTGCAGCTCCACGCCAGGAGCCGCCGCGGCCCCTGAGCCCAGCCACGAGCCTGGCCCACACCACACACACGGAGCCCAACACGCGTGCACACGTACACAGGTGTGCACGAGCACAGATGTAGATCTGCGTAAAACCAGACAGGTCAGTCCAAAACGAGATGGCTCAGCAAGGGACAGGAACTCCAAGGGCAGGGCTTAGAAATGAAGCTGTCCAACGCCCCCAGACTCGCTGCCCTTCCGGGACAAGCCCAGATCCAGCCCCTGGGGCAAGACCTCCGCCGAGCAGGTTTTCGGGAATGGACAGGCGCTGCACAGCCCACCAAGGGTGATGGGGGGCACTCTCTGAGTCTGCGTTCCTGTGTTCAGCCTTATTCTGCGACTACTACAACCCCCACGGGGAGTGTGAGTGGCACTACCAGCCGTGCGGGGTCCCCTGCATGCGGACCTGCCGGAACCCCAGCGGGCGCTGCCTCCTTGACCTGCCCGGCCTGGAAGGTGAGGGGCAGACGGTTCCTACAGGCGGAGGGGAGGTGTCTCGGGACAGTCCACAGGAGCCGGGGGATGTGTCCAGTGGTGCAGTGTGGGGTTCCTACCACTGTGGCCCCGCGGCCCCGATACGTCCAGACGTCCCTCTCGTCTGCCCCTGCGCTCTTGGCTGCCCCATCCCATCTGCTCAGGGCGGTGCCCGGGGGAGTCCCTGCTGCTCCTGCCCCCCACCCCAGGACAGGGGAGAACAGAGCCTGCAGGCTGGTGGGGGCAGCACCCACCCCTGACCTGCAAGGGCTAAAGGGTCCTGAGTGAGCCGCCCTCCCCCGACGGCTCCAGGCTGCTATCCCAAGTGCCCGCCCAGCAAGCCATTCTTCAGTGAGGACCAGATGAAGTGCGTAGCCCAGTGCGGCTGCTACGACGAAGACGAGAACTACTACGAGGTCAGCGCGAAGGTGGCCACCACCGAGAACTGCCAGAGCTGGTGAGGGGACTGCGGGAGGGCGGGGCGGGGCTGCGGGAGTGGGGATGGGGCGGGGCTTCAGGGCAGGAGGCAGGGCTGTGGACAGGGGGCGTGGCTGCGGGACAGGGGATGGGGCGGGGCTTCAGGGCAGGAGGCAGGGCTGACAGGGGGCGGGGCTGCGGGAGTGGGGATGGGGCGGGGCTTCAGGGCAGGAGGAAGGGCTGTGGACAGTGGGCGGGGCTGTGGGAGGGGATGGGGCGGGGCTTCAGGGCAGGAGGCAGGGCTGTGGACAGTGGGCGGGGCTGTGGGACGGGATGGGGCGGGGCTTCAGGGCAGGAAGCAGGGCTGTGGGCAGGGGGCGGGGTGGAGGCGGGACGGGGGCGGGGCTACGCGCCGGCCCCACAGCTCTCCTTCCCTCTCCCCCAGTATCTGCACAACGCGTGGCATCCAGTGCGAGCACATCCTCGAGGGTAAGGAGGGTCAGGCTTGTCTGGGGGCTGGAGGTGTAGGGGGGCTAGTGGACTGGGGGACTGGGGGCTCCAAGTGAGCCGGCACCTGCCCGCCCGCAGCCTGCACGTGCACCTACGAGGGCAGGACGTACGGCTACCTGGAAGTGATCTATAACACCACCGACGGGCTGGGCGCCTGCCTGGTCGCCGTCTGCGGGGACAACGGGACCATACACCGGGCGACCGTGGAGTGTCCTGGAACCACGCCCACGACGCCGTTCACCTTCACCACCACGGTGGCGCCGCAGTCCACAGCAAGTGAGTCCCGGGCGGCCGCGCGTGATTCTGAGGCCCCAACACAGGCTCATTGTGGGGGGGTCCCCTCGTCATCTCCGGCTGCGTCTGGGCGACCGGGAGAAACTCAGCCAGGCACTCAGCTATCTGTGCTGGCCGCCAGGGCAGCCCGGGGCCGTCCAGCCTACCTGCGCCGCCGCCCCCTGCCCGGTATCTACAGCTCCCCACGGCCTTCCCAGCTGTTCCTGCTGCATCTCCGAATGATTGACAGGGGCCGCCCCCAAAGGGAGACAGTGGGGCCTCCCAGACCTTGCTCCATCCCTAGAGCGGCCTGCCCCAAGCTCTGGCCATGGACTCACCCCTCCAACCAGGAATGGCCCTAACCCAGCCTGAGGCCCGGCCTAGGGATCCCGCCTGGATCCCTGAGGCAAAGGGGCCAACCCTGGTGCCAGAGGGCATACTGTCACCCCGACCAGGGCAGGGCTCGCAGTCAGGAGTGAAGGAGGATCCCCCTTTCCCCCAGCCCCTCCTCTCCCTGAAGCCTTCTTCCCCTGACGCCCCCCCTACTCACTCCCCCCTCCCCTGATCCTTCCTCCACCTGATGTAGATCCTCCCCCTGACACCCCTATCTCCCTGATGCTCCCTCCCAGGCTCAGTGCCCACACCCTCGGCGACTCCCACCGTGTGTGTGCGGGAGGCCTGCACCTGGTCCAGCTGGTATGATGGCAGCCATCCAGAGCCTGGGATGGGAGGAGGCGACTTTGAAACATTTGTGGAACTGAGGCAGAGGGGGTACCAGGTGTGCAGAGCACCGGCGGACATTGAGTGCAGGGCGGAGGCCTTCCCCAACACGTCCCTGGAGGAGCTGGGCCAGAGGGTCGACTGTAACCTCGCCAGGGGGCTGACATGTCTCAACCGTGAGCAGAGCCCCCCTCTCTG
Organism: Trichechus manatus latirostris; assembly: GCF_000243295.1. Classification (NCBI taxonomy): domain Eukaryota; kingdom Metazoa; phylum Chordata; class Mammalia; order Sirenia; family Trichechidae; genus Trichechus; species Trichechus manatus. The sequence continues at coordinate 1,283,034 of NW_004444180.1, forward strand.
CCACAACTACAAGCTGCGGGTCCTGTGCTGTGTACTTGAGCCCTGCAGCACCCCCCCAGACCTGCACACCAGCCCCCGGCCGTCTGCCAGTGTCACCACTCAGCCCGGATCCACCACAGAGACCCCCGTGCCTACCCCCAGGACAGAAACACTTTCCCCCAAGTCCTTGCCCACCTCGACCCAGATCATCTCCACAAGAGAAACCACCCTGCAGTCAACCCCAAACTCCAAGTCCACCACAGCACTGACCTTGCAAACTCAATCGACCTCAGCCACCATAACCACAACCCAGTTGGTCACAAGCTCTGAGTCCCCAGCTGCCACCACCTGTCAGCCCAGGTGCCAGTGGACAGAGTGGTTTGATAAGGACTACCCCAAGTCTGAGGAGGCCGGGGGTGATGTCGAGTCCTACGATAAGATCCGCAGAGCAGGAGGGGACATATGTGAGCAGCCACAGGACATAGAATGCCAGGCCGAGAGCTACCCTAACAAGACGCTCCAGCAGGTGGGCCAGAAGGTCCACTGTGACACCAGCTTTGGCCTGGTCTGCAGGAATGATGAGCAGAAAGGACCATTTCAGATGTGCTACAACTACAGGATCCGTGTTCTGTGCTGCAGCTACAGCCACTGTGGGGGACACACTACCGCCATGTCACCCACCTGGACCCCCGTAGCTGGCACCACCACAGCACCGTTCCCCTCAACTGGGCCGACTTCCCAACCCAGCTCCACCAACACACTCGTCACATCCACTACCAAGAGCACAGGCACAGAGGGTTCCATATCTCCCACAGGGTCTCCTACACCCACCAGTCCAAAAGGCTCTACGTTGGTCCCTCCAACTCACACAACCCTGCACGTGACCACATTGAGCGTCAGCACTTGGGGAACATCCCAGATGTCCACGCCAGCATCAACAGCAAGATCAAGCCCCACTGTGCTCCCATCAACGGGAACGTCTCCAGGGGTCCACAGCACCAGCTCCCAGGTGTCACAGCCAACCACGACCACAGCCACCACGGGCCAGGGGACCACCATCTGCCAGCCCAGGTGCGAGTGGACTGAGTGGTTTGACGTGGACTTCCCCACTTCAGGGGTTTCTGGGGGCGACATGGAGACATTAGACAATATCCGGGCGGCCGGGGGTAAGCTGTGCCACGCGCCTGAGAGAATCGAGTGCCGTGCGGAGAACTATCCCGGGGTGAGCCTGGACCACATCGGGCAGGTGGTGCACTGTAGCCTGCAGGAGGGGCTGGTCTGCAGGAACGAGGAGCAGCAGGGACCCTTCAACATGTGCTTCAACTACAACGTGCGTGTGCTCTGCTGCAATGACTACCAGCACTGCAGGGGCACGACATCCACGACCGCGGGGCCCATGGCCACCTCTGCGGCCACATCCGCCTCCACGGTGGCGGGACCTGAATCCACCCCCGCACCCAACTCTGCATCCACCTCCATGACAACGGGACCTGCATCCACACTCACCCCCACCACCATGACGGCGGGGCCCTCGTCCACCGCCATGGCCACATCCACCTCCATGACGGTGGGACCTGCGTCCACCCCTACACCCACCTACAAAACAGCAGGGCCCACGTCTACCCCCACACCCACACCCACACCCACCTCCACAATGGTGGGGCCCACATCCACTCCCACCCCCTCATCCACCACCACCATCACCACACCCTTTAGAGCACACATCTTGTCATCGAGGGTGCCAGGACCCTCAACCTCAGCCACCACACAGACTCGCCCCACCTCGCCTGGCACCACTGAGCGGGTCACTGTCCTGACCACCTATCAGCCCACCGCTGAGACGCCCACAACCACCGAGACCCCGACATCCACCACTAAGATCCCCACAACCACCACTGAGACCCCGACATCCACCACTAAGATCCCCACAACCACCGCTGAGACCCCCACAACCACCGCCAGTTCAGCCTCACCCAGCACACCCTCCACACCCGCCCTGACCACCACACCACTCAGCACAACCCAGGGATCCAGGCCCACTTTGGGGACCACCATCTCCAGCCCCTCGACACCGGGCCCTCACTCCAGCACCTCGGCCACATCACCCACCACGGGCTGTGAGCCTCGCTGCACCTGGACGGACTGGCTCGACGAGAG
>NW_004444180.1:1285269-1292731 GCF_000243295.1 Trichechus manatus latirostris
GCACCCGGAACACACCTTCATCCCCCACGCCCGGGGTCACCAGCACTGGGACCACCCTGACAACTTTGACACCTGAGGCCAGCAGCACCAGGACCGTGTCACCACCCACACCTGGGGTGACCACCACCGTGGCACTGCTGACATCACGGCTGGGCACCCAGAGCTCCCAAACACCTTCGGGCCTGCCCGTCAGCCTGTCCACATTCGGCGTGTCCACTTCATCTACACCTGTCCTCACCACGCTCAGGCCCACGTCCTCACCCAGCTTTACCTCCACCGTCCGCTGCTATTGCCAGGCATTCGGCACGCTCTTCTCCCCAGGTGAGTACTGGAACCCTCCTCCCCCTCCAGGCAGGACTTCCAGCTGGGTCTGTGTACATGGGAAACTGCAATTTCCTGAGCCACCGGCTCTCCTCCACCAGCCACATGGGAGTCCCAGGGCCGTGAGCATCCCGCAGTCTTCCATGGCTCCCTGCCCTCTCCTCACCCCCTCATGTCCTGATTCCTCCCTGGCACCAGCCCTGGAGCTCCGATCTCCCTGTCTCCATCTGATTAAAAAAAAAAAAAAAATTCCATAAAACAAAACCCATCGCCATTGAGCTGATTTTTACTCACAGTGACCCTATAGGGCAGAGTACAACGGCCCCTTAGGGTTTCCAAGGCTGTAAATCTTTATAGAAGCCGACTGCCACATCTTTCTGCCACAGAGTGGCTGGTGGGTTCTAACCACTGCCCTTTTGGAGCTTAGAGTAGCAGAGCCTAGAGCAGTGGTAAAGAAAGAAAAAGAACACACGGTTGCCATCAAGTCAATTCCGACTCATAGCAACCCTATAGGACAGAGTAGAACTCTCCACAGGGTTTCCAAGGAGCAGATGGTGGATTCAAACTGCTGACCTTTTGGTTAGCAGCGAGCTCTTAAGCACTACACCACCAGAGCTGCTAAGCAGCAGTAGGTTTACAGACAAATTGTGCAAAACATGCAGAGTTCCTATATATCCCCTCTTTCCCCAAATGTAAGTCAGGGAGCTCCACAACTTCTAGAACCTGACATAGGAGAAGAAGCCAGGCGATCTGGGCTTTGGAGATGACTTTTTAGCCACAACACCAAAACCTAGATCCATAGAGGAAAAAAGTGATAAGGTGGCCTTCATGAAAATGAAGATCGTCTCCTCTGCAAAAGACATTGTTAAGACAATGAAAAGCCAAGCCACAGACTAGGTGTAACATTTGTTCCAACTGATGAACCACTGTTGATACATTGTTGCCCACTAAAGTCCACGGTTTACCCGAGGTTCACTCTGTTGCACAGTCCTGTGAGTCTTGACAAATGTATAGAGTCATGTGCCCACCATTACAGGATCATACAGAGTAGTTTCACTGCCCTAGAAACACTCTGCGGTCCGCCTTCTCAGCCCTCTCTCCTCCCTCTCTCCCTCTGGCAACCACTGATCTCTTCACTGTCTATAAACCAGTTTAACTCCATGCCATTGAGTCGATTTCAACTTATAGCGATCCTGCAGGGCAGAGTAGAACTGCCCCGTAGGGTTTCCAAGGATGTGTGGCTACTAACCTAAGGTCAGCGGTTCCAACCCACCAGCCGCTCTGTTGGAGAAAGATGTGGCAGTCTGCTTCTGTTAAGACTGCAGCCTTGGAAACCATATTGGGGCAGTTCTACTCTGTCCTATAGGGTCGCTATGAGTCAGAATGACTTGACGGCAATGGTTTTTTTTTTTTAATATTTACAGAAGCAGATTGCCACATCTTTCTCCTGCAGAGCCACTGGTGGATTCAAACTGCTCACCTTTAGGTTAGGAGCCAAGTGCTTAAACAACGGCATCGCCAGGGCTCCTAAGTTTGACCTTTTTCTGAATGTCATATAGTTGGAATCTTTCAGCTCACAGCTTTTTCAGAGTGGCTTCTTTCACTGAACAGTATGTTTTTAGGGTTCCTCCATATCTTTCCATGGATTGATTGCTCTTTTTTGTTTTGTTTTTCTCATCACTGAAAAATGGATGCAGCCATTTGTTTATCCATTAACTGTTGAAGGACATCTTGGTTGCTTCCCATTGTTGATGATTATGAATAAGGCTGCTAGAAACATTCGTGAGCAGGTTTCTATGTGGACATGAGTTTCCACCTCATTTGGGTGAACACCTAGGAGCATGATTGCTGGATCAATAGTAAGACCACATTTAGTTTTTGTAAGAAACCACCAGCCTGCCTTCCAAAGCAGCTCTGCCATGTTACATTCCCACCAGCAATGAATGAAAGTTCCTGTTGCTCCACATCTTCTCCAGCAGTTGATGTTCCAGTGGTTTGGATTTTAGCCATTCTAATAGATGTGTAAGGAGCTCTGGTGGCACAGTGGTTAAGCACTCGGCTGCCAACGAAAAGGTCAGCAGTTGGAACCCACACAGTGGCTCCCTAGGAGAACACCTGGTGATCCGCTCCTGTAAACATTACAACCTAGGAAACCCAATGGGGCAGTTCTACTGTGTCACATGGGGTGGCTGTGAGTCAAAGATCGACTCAACACACCTAACGACAACAACATGGCTGTAGTAGTATCTCATTGTTGTTTTAATTTGCAATTCCCTAATGACAGCCGGGGTTCAGCATCTTTTCACATGCTTATTTGCCAGCTGTGTATCTTCTTTGGTGAGGTGTCTGTTTAGAGCTTCTGCCTTTTTTTTAATTGGGTTGTTTATTTTCTTGTTCTTTAGTTTTAGGAGTTCTTTTCTGTATCTTGGATATAAGTCCTTTATTACAGATGATCGGTATTTTCTCCTAGTCTGTGGCTTGTCTTTTCATTGTCTTAACGATGTCTTTTGCAGAGGAGACGACCTTCACTTTCATGAAGGCCACCTTATCACTTTTTTCCTCTATGGATCTAGGTTTTGGTGTTGTGGCTAAAAAGTCATCTCCAAAGCCCAGATCGCCTGGCTTCTTCTCCTACATCAGCCTCTAGAAGTTGTGGAGCTCCCTGACTTACATTTGGGTCTAGGGTGCATTCTGATTTAGTTTTCTAAGAAGTCTGAGGTCTGTGTCCACGTGCACATCCTTGTACGTGGTTGTCCACTTGTCTCAGCACCATTTGTGGAATCTTCCTGTGGCTTTTCTCCTTCCCAGGGGACATCGTGTACAATAAAACCGACAGGGCCGGCTGCCACTTCTATGCCATTTGCAACCAGCAGTGTGACATTGACCGCTTCCAGGGCGCCTGCTCCACTACCTCGCCACCTGCCTCCTCTGTGGCGCCGTCCACCACCCCCGTTGCCACGCCCCCACCCTCCCCTGCTCCAGGGTGCAACCACACCAACCCTCCCCGACAGGTGCCTCTTGTGCACTCTCCCTCTGTCTCCCCCTGTCCTGCACTGGGTCTGCCCCGCTGGGATGGTTGGTCGGGGCACAGCCCCTGCCCAGGCCTGCCGAAGGCCCCTGGGGGGCAAGGTCATGACACATCCCCGCCTGCCCTCGCTGGCCCTGTCTGGGCCCCTGTCCCCAGCGCTCTGGCTTGAGGGAAGGGTGCTCAGGGTCCAGGACTGGGACGGCTGGTCCCTCCCCTGGTTCCAGGTCTCCCTTGGGGACCTGTGTCTGCAGGCAGGTGCTGGGCGGTGGGGGACGGATGGGCAGACCTCGGCCGGGTGGGGTCACGTGAGCCGTTATCTGTCGCCAGGTGAACGAGACCTGGACCCTGTCGGACTGCACCCGGGCCAGGTGCGAGGGTGACAACCACATCGTCCTGCTGGAGCCGAAGTCCGTGGCCAACGTGACCTGCGCGAACCAGCACGAGCCGGTCAAAGTGCAGAACCAGAGCAACCCCTGTGACTACCACTATGAGTGCGAATGTGAGGGGCGGGGCCTGGGCAGGGGCGGGGCTGGCATCGGGGTGGAGCCTGGAAAGGGGCGGGGCCATAGTAGGGTATGGGCGGGGCCTGGGCAGGGCCTGGGCGGGGCCGGCGCCAAGTGCTCCTTCGAAGCTCTGAGCTGAGGCGGCGCAGGTCAGGCTCGGGGCTGGTAGGGCCCTACAGGAAGCAGGACCCTAGCGCGCCCAGGGCCGCCGGCAGCCGGGTATGGGAGTCCTGACACCCGAGGAACTGTGACCAGGGCTAGAAATACAGACCATCTCAAGAAGTGGCAAGGGCAGCCAGGCTGACCCGACTGGCAGGCTTCCTTGTTTGAAAGGACAACCGGAGATTTTTTCTCAAAAGACTTTATTTTTTTAAGCAGTTTTAGGTTTATAGAAAAATCGCGTAGAAAGGACAGAGAGTTCCCACATACCTCTGCACCCTGCCACAGTTTCTCCTATTATTAACATCTTGCATTGGTGTGATACATTCGTTACAACTGATGAGCCAACCTGGATACACTGTTACTAACTAACGTTTCCACAGTAGGAGGGTTCACTCTGTGTTTGCACAGCCCTGTGGGCTTTGACGAAGGCATGATGTCATGTGTCCACCATAACAGTGTCACGCACAGTAGTTCCCTGCCCTAAAAATGCCCTGTGAAAACCAGGGATATCGGAGAGCAGGGGATGTTGGGGGCAGAGACGGGGGGCTGGGAGGAGGGCATTTGCGGGGGTCCTGGTGCGACCTTTACTGTGGAAACAGTCTTGCTGATCAGGTCACGTTCACGGTTTCCAAGGATTAGGACCTGATGTGTTTGGGGACTATCGTTCAGCCTACTAAAATACTTAATGGGTATTTAATAAGTTAATAAATTACCTGTTATTAGGATTACTAGTGAATCTTTAACTTCTAGAAATCAGAACCGGTATCTGGTAAAAATATAGATTAGTGGCACCAACGTTAAAACACAGTTCAAGATATATTGAGTTTCCTTTTCGCCTCAAGAATTACACCTCACTGTAATTACACCTGCGAGATCCCTTTTCCAAATAAGGTCCCATCCACAGGTTCCAGGTGGACATGTGTTTTGGGGGCACTGTTCAGCCTTCTACATCCTTTTATTGATGAGGCCTGTGAGGCCAAGTGACTCTCTGGAGGTGACAGCTTTCGGGGGTGGTGCTGGATGACAGGAGGCAGGACAGTGGCAAGGACAGTACCCCGAGAGCCTCACCATGCTCTGTCCCGCAGGCGTCTGCACCATCTGGGGCGACTCCCACTACTCCACCTTCGACGGCACCACCTTCTCCTTCCTGGGCAACTGCACCTACGTGCTCCTGCGGGAGATCCGCCCACGCCTCGGCAACCTGAGCATCCTCATTGACTACCAGTACTGCGCGGCCGCTGCCGTGGGTGCCACCCACTGTCCCCGTGCCCTCCTCATCTACTACCTGTCCATGGAGATCATCCTCACCATCACTGAACATGGCAGGGAGACGCAGAGCCTGGTGGGTCCCAACCTCCCCAACCCACCCTTGGCCTTGATGACCTGCAGGCCCTGTGGTCCCTGGTGTGGCCCACGGGGGGACACAGGAGTGTGCACTTCCAAAGGGGAAGAAAGGGGAGGGTGGGCTGCAGGACGCGCTGGGCTCTCCTGTAGGGCCTTGGAGGAGAATGGCTGGGTCAGGCCCACGGGTCAGACAGCTGGCTGGATGACCAGGGTGGGGGAGCTGGAGGGAAGAGGCCCAGGAGGAGACCAGGCAGGAGAGTGTGGTGCTGGGCTGCTGGGAGCAGAGGTGGAGACAGGGCAGGGAGGGGCTCACGGATGCCAGGAGAGGCCAGGCTGCAGGGGACCCTTGGTGGAGGTGCAGAGGGAGGCCCAGCACGGTGGGGGTGTGTGTGCAGGAAGTGGAGGCCGAGGTGCAGAGGACACTGGACAGGAGGGGCCAGATTGATGGGGAGACTCTGGGGAGGGGACCCAGGGGCAACAGAGGTGGAGCCCCCCAAGCAGGGGCTCAGCCAGCAGAGAGGTTACGACAAGGGGAGGCGAAGGGCGGGGCCCGGCCTTCCCCTGCATCACGAGCCAGCTGGGAAACCAAACTGCAACTGAGTGCTCCTCCGACCCATGCTGACCAACCCCCCTCCCACCCTCATGTTTATTAGGGACGCTGTGTAGGGCCTTGTGTCAGTCAGTGGGCTCCCCCAGAGCCAGGGGCTGGGGACCTGGCAAATGGGCCCCAGTGTCACCTCCCAGGAGCTCACCGACAACATAGCACAGCCCTCCAGCACCCCAGCTCAGGTCATTTAAGGTGGATCTGTCCTGGGCACAGGCTGCACTCACGCTCCATGGCTACACCCCAGGTCCGGGGTCACATGTGTGGCAGAGAGAACGGCACCCACATCGTGGGGAGATGTGTGGGAGCGGGGAAGGCCGAGGGGGGTTTCCTGCAGCAGAGAGCTGTGGACCCCAACACAGCCAACTGCATGTGGGCAAGCCCAGTGAAACTGCGTTTGCGGTGGGGTGCTCAGGGGGGAGCCCGGCATTCCAGGAACAGTTCTGCAGGCTGACTGGAGGGAGGTGGCACCGTGGTCACCAGTGATAGGCTTTTCCCCAACACGCCCCCAGATCCTGTTCGACGGTGAACACGTCAGCCAGGGCTTCAGCAAGAATGGCGTGAGCATCTCTGAGACAGTGGCTGGCACCATGGGGGTGGACATCCCTGCCATCGGTGCCCACATCACCTTCAATGGGAACATCTTCCAGGCCCGGCTCTCCTACAGTCAATTCAGACACAACACAGAGGGCCAGTGCGGTGAGGGACCCTTACACCACCAATGTGTACCCGCCTGGGCCTGAAGCCTCCCCCCACCACACCCCCATGGAAGGGCAGTCCCAGGCAGCTCCCACCCACCCACACCCATCTGGAATCTTATCTGCTCCACGTGACTGCCGAGCCAGCCCACAGCCTTGGCTCAGGGGCCCCCTGCCTCCCCCAGGCTGGAACTGCTGCTTGGCCTCAGTGGGGGTTCTTATAGCCAAAGGGCCATGAGGGGAGAGTCTGGGGGTGGGAGGCGAGGAGAGGTGAGTGAGAGCAGAATCCTGGGGGCCCAGCCTGGCCGCACGGTGACCCTCCATCCCCATCCCAGGCACCTGCACCAACAGTCAGGTGGATGACTGCCGCCGGCCAGATGGCACCATGGCGCCTACCTGCAAGGACATGGCCCACCATTGGCTGGTCTCCAATGGCAGCAGGGAGGGCTGCCTGGCGCCGACCAGCCCGCCCCCAAGCACCAGCCCCCAACGCACCATATCCACGCCATCCACCACACCCACTGTGTCCACCCCACCGACCTCATCCACCCCACTGACCACATCCATCCCACCGATCATATCCACCCCACCGACCTCATCCACCCCACCGACCTCATCCACCCCACTGACCTCATCCATCCCAGTGACCACATCCATCCCACTGACCACATCCACCACACTGACCTCATCCATCCCACCGACCACATCAATCCCACCGACCACATCCACCCCACGGACCACATCCACCCCACTGACCACATCTACCCCACTGACCACATCCATCCAACTGACCACATCCACT
>NW_004444180.1:1293953-1294294 GCF_000243295.1 Trichechus manatus latirostris
CACCGACCTCATCCACTCCACCGACCTCATCCATCCCACTGACCACATCCACCCCACTGACCACATCCACCCCACTGACCACATCCACCGCACCGACCTCATCCACCCCACTGACCTCATCCACCCCACTGACCACATCCATCCCACTGACCACATCCACTTCACCGACCTCATCAATCCCACCGACCACATCCACCCCACTCACCGCATCCACCCCACTCACCGCATCCACCCCACTGACCGCATCCACCCCACTGACCGCATCCATCCCACTGACAACATCCACTGCACCGACCTCATCCACTGCACCGACCTCATCCACTGCACCGACCTCATCCACT